>NC_090935.1:658504703-658807733 GCF_040938575.1 Ambystoma mexicanum | reverse complement strand
GCCGGCCAAATGGGATTCATTCCGCCAGCAGATGACGATTTTTGAATCGCAAGGCCCCGTTCCGGCCGTGCCTTCGAGAGAAGCCGGCAAGGAACGAGCTAGGGCCATCGCTCGCACGCCTTCGGGCTCGGGCAGTCGGCGTGATCATCGGGAGCCATCGAGGTCCCGATCGGACAAGGGTGATCGCCATAGCCGTGCCAGGGCCACATCCCGGTCCTCGACGCCCTTGAGACCGTCGGAACCTGTGAGGCCTTATAAGAAGACATCGATGCAGTCGGCGCCATGTCCGTCGAGGGACACTCTCTCGAGGCTCCGGCTTCGAAGAAGTCGTCTATGCCATCGGCGCTGCGGCCGTCGAAGGACACGCTCGGGGCTCCGGCCTCGAAGCCGTTGTCGAAGTCGTCGGCACCACTGTCGATGTCAATGCCGATTCCATCAACGCCTTTCGTGGAAAATTTTCCGGAATTGCCCCTGAGGGCTGTGGAAGCTCTGAGAAAGGCTCTCAGCAAGTTTGAGAGGCCTGTGTTTGAGCCCTACTCTGTTCCTCCTCCCAGGGTGGATTTGTTCCAACCCTTGGAGTATATTTCAGAGAGGGAGGAAGGGTCTGATGAGGAGGGGGGTAGTGCCTACTGAGGTTCCTGATGACCTGTTGTCTGGTCATAGCCAACTGGAAGACCTTCGTCAATCCTTACATGATGCCAGTGGCCTTGAAACCTCTCCGAAGGTTGAGTTTGGCAGGCCTAAGCCTGGTACACATGCCGAATCCTCGTATAGGCGTCTCATGTCGAGGGTGACAGAGTACTTGGGATGGTCTGCTCCACCTGTTGACTTTCTGCAGGATGATCTGACAGATATCTTGGACCAAGGTCCACCCACTGACCCGGTGTTGCCATTTCATATGGTGTTGAAAAGAAGGGTGATGGCTGCTTGGACTGCTCCAGAGAGTCTCCTGGCAGTGAATAAGTCGGTTCCGAAAAAATACCGTCCAGCCAGTGGTGACCCCTGCTACTTGTCAACGCACCCTTCTCCGGAGAGTTTGGTGGTGCAGGCAGCTACAGCCCCAGCAAAGCAGGCGGCGTACCCTACAATCCCTCCTGATAGGGACGACAAGCGCTTTGATGGTTGGGCGAAGAAGGTATTTTCTTCTGGGGATATGGCTTTACAGGTAGCCAAGTCAGTTTGCACCCTGGCAAGAGTCACTCACGCTCTGTGGAATTGTCGTCGGTGGCTGAGCATATTCCCGAAGGGGTGGAACGGGTTTTCTAGCCCTCGTGCAAGATGGCAGGGATGCCATGTGTGAATCCGTTCAGTCGGTTCTGGACATGGCAGACTGTGTCAGCCGGTCCATGGCTGCGAGCACCGTGATACGCAGGTTGGCGTGGTTGCAGAAGTCTGGGTTTGCTCCGGATGTGCAATCCCAGCTTCTCAACATGCCCTTTGATGGTGTCCATCTTTTTGGCAGCAAGGCTGACGAGAGCCTTGAGAGGTTGCAGACCTCCAAAGCTGCAGCGAAGTCTTTGAGCGCTGCAGTACGCCAACCTCTGCCTTTTCGTCCTAGGCGACAGCAATGGAGGGGAGGTTCCTTTCGGTACTACTCTTCCTTTGGTAGATCGAGAAGAGCTGCCAGTCAAAGGGGCCACTCTAGGAGTACCAGAGGTGGGAAGCAAGGTACTCGAGGTGCCAAAGCCGCTCGGGCAGTTGCCTCTTCGCCCTTAGGCACTGCCGCTGCCGCGTCAGCCCAGTCATGAGGCCATGTCCCATGGTTCGCCGGTTCAAGGAAGACTGGCGCAGCATCTTGTAGAATGGCGTGCCATTACTTCAGATGTGTGGGTTCTGGAGATCATAGCCCATGGCTACTGTCTTCCTTTCCGGCAGAGGCCTCGCGACAATCCACCGGGGAAGCTCTCTTTGAAGCACCCGGATCCAATCCTTACGCAAGAAATCTTGTCCCTGCTGGAGAAAGGCGCCATAGAACTGGTGCCTGTAGCGGAGAGGAACAAGGGATGGTATTCCCCATATTTTCTGATCCCGAAAAAAGACTGAGGCTTGAGACCCATCATGGACTTGCGTGGTTTGAACAAGCTCCACAGGAAGGACAAGTTAAAGATGGTAACTCTTTCTCAAGTCCTCCAGGCCCTTCAACTACAAGATTGGTTGGTGTCTCTAGACCTCAAGGATGCTTACTTTCATGTGCCGATTCATCCAAAGCAAAGGAAGTACCTGAGGTTTGCAGTTGGCGACTCGCATTTTCAGTTTCGGGTCCTGCCGTTTGGATTGACCTCTGTCCCGGGGGTCTTCACCAAGCTGATGGTGGTCGGGGCAGCGTCTCTCAGGAAGGGGGGGATTCACGTCTACCCCTACCTGGACGATTGGTTGATCAGGACGCGCTCTCCTGAGCAAGTCCTGGATCATCTGTACTTCACCTGCCACTCCCTTCACAAGCTGGGCTTCTCCCTAAATTTAAAGAAGTCTCATTTGACACCTACCCAGCGGCTCCAGTACATCGTACTAGTGCTCGACACGTCCCTGGGGCAGTGTTCACCTCCCCAGGTGAGGGCTCATCACATTCTACAGATGGTGGACAAATTTCAACGTGCCCAGAGTCTCCCGGCGTTCAAGTTCTTGAGGTTGCTCGGCCTCATGGCATCCTGCATTTTACTGGTGCCAGAAGCCAGGCTGTGGATGAGATCTCTGCAGTGGTCTCTCAAGATGCAGTGGTCACAGTTCTCCAGCAGGGTGTCGGATCCCGTTCAGATTCCACCCTCGGTTAGCCCTCGTCCGTAACGATCGTGATCTCCGGCCACGATTGCCAAAATGGAACCCCCTTCATCAGATTGCCTTCGACAGCCCACCACAGAAGATCCTGTGTGTACGTGGGCAGTGGCAGCGCTGATTTCTATGGCCATGATTCTATCGACCACGTCCCAGGACCGAAAGAAAAACTGTATACTGTTATCTGGCCTGGAGAACTGAGTGCATCTCTTGATCTCTGAATAGGGCAGGCACCCGTAACGTTCCTAATCCAATAGATGCACTTGTTTTTTTAAGGACTCCTCATCCTCAAAGGCTTTTCGTGGAAGTACATTGACCATAGAGACAAAAGGTGGTTTTTGTTGCACGTTCTTTATCTCTATCACTTGGGGTTTTAGCGACAAAGGTGCTTCTATTTATGTTCCCTTCGTGAATACCATATAGGCTTGCGAGTCTACAGGCTTTAGCCATGGGGCATTTTCTTTATCATGTGATTTTTGGGCTTGTTTCCAGTTAGGCGCTAGAGCTTACCAGTTAATTACTAGTTTACGATTATGGCAGTCCTTTAAGGGGCCCTTGTTGCTGGCCTGTACTCCGAAAGATGGAAATAATAGATTGTCACTCTTAAACTGGATATCAGGCTGGACCCTGATAGAAGCAACACCTCATGACTTTACGGGCTAATCATTATCCTCTGTTACTGCTAGGGTTCAGGCATTATTGACTTTTAGTTTTCTTATTTCATCAACCAGATCGCAGAAACAGCTTCTCAATTGATCTGTGATTAGGGACTTGGTCTCGAACAGATCCCTAATCTCTGTGTCTGGGAAAGGTGAGGGACCAGCAATTACTTTAGCGTCCTGCTCTTGCTGTCTACTTTCACCAGCAGGTAATTTGCCAGTTGGCCTTCTCATTTTTCCCCTTTTCATGCCTTTCTTCTTCCACGGCTTCCTAGGACATTGCACTAGGCCTTTTTCCATTAAATCATTGTTTACTAGCACTGACAATGTATTATTCAGAGGGACGTACTAACCATTGCCATTTATATGTTTGCATTAACTCACAGATCTTTGACTGTTTTCAATATCAACCACAGCCTCTGGGACCACTGTGTACTTCGCCAAAGGGCATGCTGGGTGACATTTAATTCATTGTGTATCCCTTAACCACCCATCTCTGCCCCAGCTAACGCGGGAATCTATAGTTCTTCGCACAATCCTGCCCAGGTCATTTGCCAACCTTTAAGGGAATCCGTGCGTACCTAGATCGTTTCATTGCCCAAGCAGGCGCCATCCACAATGTCCCCTAGTTCAGTCAGTAGATGGTCGCAATTCACCATAGAAATTACACAGTCTGAACCTGCACCACCCCTTATGGTCCCCCCACCCCCATCAACAACACCCTCTTTCTCAGTAGGACCATTCTGGCTGTCTGTCATTAAGTAATCCTTTTATCTCAGAAACCTAGTTTCTAACCTTGTTAATAGACTTAAACATTCTTGAGATCTTCCTTTGCCTAGACTCTGGAGATATCAAGGAGGTTGCCTTCCTTTTAGACGTTTTACGCAAGGGTAATTAATTCACAGATCAATAACAGATTTATGGCTGGAATCGGTGCTTAAGACTTTCACATACTTAAATACTTAAAACCGGTCTTGCAGTGTTAAACACTCACAGATGCAAAACAGTGGGTACTGGGCACACCCAACTGGCTGGAGAGGTTGCCAGAGCGCACCTCCTATCCCCTACCCCCCCTGTTAGTGTGCAAAATCAAACAATGCTGCTTTCGGTCGATAGCCTTGAAGTTCAATGGGCCAGCTTTGAGGTAACCCGGAGATTAAACCGTATTTGTTGTTCTGTCCGGAAAAGCACTAAGAGTACCAAACAGTTTGTAAATGTTCGAGCTTTACCCTGTGCAAACTCGGCCACTAACAAATGAGAAAGCAATAGCCTGTGGGAAAATAATGCAGCCTCTAAGGACCGGGCTGCTGGTCTGAGCACAGGCCGTCCAGTGCTGTCACGGATAGAGGGTTTCAGAAGCTGCAGACCAGCAAACACCCTGCGGGCAGGGAAACACCTGCACCCTTGTCCCCCGTGGGCTACGCCCTTGTGGGGTGTGCTGGATCAGTTTATAGAAGGGTGGGCGGGGCTTAGTGCCAGCAACATTGAGAGTTCCACAATATGCACAATTAGCACCTGCATGCAGTGAAGCACCTGTGCCCTTGTACCCCATGGGCTGAAGAGATAATTCCCGATTTAGATTTTGCACAAAGAAATATCCCTTGTTAGCTGAACCTTTTATTCAGGTGATATCTGAGGAGGAAGGAAGGAAGGGAAAGGATAGGATATTTTTTCTTTTTTTCCTAAAATATTGAATGTTGTATAGGTGAGATGTATGATCAACTGGTATACCTAGGTCACAAATTATAATCCCCAAAAGCCATAAGAATATTGTCCTGGAAATGGCTCATTCACATTTAACAGTGGGGACATTTGGGAACTGCAAAAACCCAAGCCCAAATTGTGAATAGATTCTATTGGCCAGGAATTTAGGCGGATATCAAGAATGTTGTCAACATGTGTCCTGTGCCAGAAAACCAGTACTCAAATTCCTCCTCCTGTTCCTTTACACCCATTAACTATTATAGACCTTGCCTTTTCAAGGATCGGAATGGATATAGTAGGTCCTTTGGAAACCTTAAAGTTGGGTAATAAATACATATTGGTCAATTCGGATTATGCCTCCTGTTACCCTTGAGGCCTTTCCGCTAGGAAATAATGCATCCCAACAGATTTTGAAACATCTACTCCTTTTCTTTTCTAAAATAGGGTTCCCAAAAGAAATGTTGACTGATTAAGGATCTACCTTTAGGAGTACGTTTATGGCTGAGGTGAAGGAAATTCTTCAGATTAAAAACTTAACCTAAATCCATTTACTATCTCCAAACTGATGGATTAGTAGAAAGATTTAATTAGACTTTAAAACACCTTTTGAAGAAACTAGTAGAAGCAGATGGAAAGAATTGGGACATTGATACCCTTGTTCTTATTTGCCATAAGACACACTCCTCAGTCATCCACAGGGGTTTCCCCTTGGATATGATACGTCAAACCTGGGAAGAAAGGTAGAGGGCTACTATACCATTATCCTAAATGGCACAAAGAGTGAAAGAATGTATGACAGAAGTTCGAAATATAGTCCAAACTAATATGGCCTGAACCCAAGAACATCAAAAGGAATATTATAACAAGAAGGCTGTGCTGAGATCCTTTTATGTAGGTCAAAAGGTACTGGTTCTACTTCCCTCATCTGAAAATAAAATGCTTTCTAGGTGGCATGGGCCTTTTGAGATCTAAGACCAGATGGGACCTTACACTTATAAAGTCTGTCAACCAGACAGGAAAGTAAAAACTCATATCAACCATATTAATCTATTTAAAGAATGGAAAGAAGACCCTATTAAAAATACTTCTGTCATATTAACAAGCCTACTGCCTGAAGAAGATGATACAAATAAGTTAATTTTGTCCGATTTACCACAGAATCACAAACCAGATAGGATAGACCTCTTACAGCAGTTCCATGATGTGTTAAGATCTCAACTGGGGAGAGTAAAAGGGGTATACCATTATATTCATACTCCTCCAGGGTAAGTGGTTCATCAGAAATTATTAAAGATGAAAGAGGTATGATAAAAGCAGATATTATTGAACCCTCACAAAGTGCTTGGTCCTCCCCTATTGTACTGGTTGCTAAGCCAGATAATTCATCAATATATTGCATCGACGTTAGGAAAATCAATGAGGTGTCAGTTTGAAAGCTACCCTATGCCTACGATAGATGACTTGATTGATAGGTTGTGAGAGGCGGTATATTTTCCTACCATAGACCTAACGAAAGGTTATTGGCGGGTTCCAATTCAACCCTATCCCCAAACCTAAGACCGCTTTTTCTACTCCAATATGATTGTTTGGATTTAAGGTTTTACCTTTTGGGTTGCACTGGGATCTTGCTACCTCTCAGACTAATGGACCATGTTCTTAGACCATGTTCTTAAGACCATATTCTTAATTTTGTGGTGCCTAATATTGATGACATTTTTATACATAGTAAAACATGGCCCGAATATATGTCCCGTTTGCATCAGGTTGCACAGGCCTTTACAGAAAGTTGGACTGACTACTAATCCATATAAGTGTCATCTAACTAGATCTGCAGTAAAATATTTAGCCACCTTTGTGGGAAATTGATTATTTCAGCCTCAGACTGAAAAGGTTAGAGCTGTTAGAGACCCAAGCTCCCAAAACTAAGAAAGAACTACAAGTCTTCCTGAGCCTAGTTGGTTACTACCAAAGGTTCATCCCAAATTTCTCTCTTCTGACAGACAAACTTAGAAATGCAGAACCCCAAAAACTTAATTGGCATTTCGAAGACCAAGAATGTTTTGACAAATTAAAACAGATCTTGTGTGGTGAACCTGTCTTAATGGTGGTAGACTTCAATAGACCCTTTATACTCCAGACAGATGCATCACACACTGGTCTTGAGGTTGCATTATCACAGATGCACGACGGTATAGAACATCCCATTCTCTACATTAGTAGAAAACTATTTCCCAAAGAGGAATATTATGCTACTCTGAAACTTGAAGCCTTAGCCATCAAATGGGCTATAGCCTACCTGAAATACTATCCGACAGGTCAAAAGTTTCAAATAGTCAATGACCAGGCTCCTCTTTAATGGTTGAGTATGAGGAAGGATACCAATGCTCGAGTTGTGCGCTGCTTTTTAGATTTACTGCCCTATTGTTTTTCAGTTGATCACTGTAAATGAAACGAACAAGGTAATGTTGATTTCCTTTCACGATTCCCAATAGAGGTTGTGAAAACCAGTTACACTAGGGGAAGGTTATGTTATGAATTCGAGGTGATTCCCCCAGAAAACACAGAAAACGTGTTATGGAACCATTTTCATGTGGCCAGGGGAGGCAGACACTTCTTGACCCGGGGGATGATGTTCTGTGGGAGGATCATGTGGGGGATGAGGGGAGCAGGTCAGGAGGACTAGGAAAACCCCTTCAATACCTTCCCCAGAGAGCTTAATGGCATACTGTAAAATTGAAACTTTCGAAGAACAATATTTGAGCTTTGCGGACTTGCCCAAGGTACTGGGACGAGGAAGAAGGACTCGGAGGCACTAGACTGCAAGGTGCAGTTTAGTGGTTCAAATGATCCACACCCGAGCGGGACCTTTGAGTATATTAGACCCACTTAGGTGCAGGCCATTAGAAGTTGCAGAAAGTGGAGTAATTGGTGTGACTCCACGTTGCAGTGGCAGCAGCAGAAGGAGGGAAGCAGAGATGCCATAGCTGCCGTTATCCATAGAACGGATGTCTGTCCTGAGAAGGCTTCCACCTTTTATGGCCTTGTACGCAGAAGTTGCTTGGTGGAAAGCGTTGGAGTGACAAGCTTTTCTCCTAAGGAATTGTGCTTCAGTGGTGAGCAGGTGAGCACCAGAGTGCTCCTGGAGCAAAGAACACTCCTTTCCCAGCGGCTGTGGGAAACCGACTGGAGGAGTTTGCCGTGCAGGAAGCGGCGGAGGAAGCAGAAGGCACTGTGGCAGCGGAGCGAGCAGACGCATATGCAGCAACCAGTGAGTTTACCAATAAACACCTGCTGGCCACTAGTGATTATTTTGAATATCGAACTGATGAAACGAAGTTGAATTGGCACAACTATAACCTTTTGAACAGACGGGAAAGGAAAGGTTATAATTGTTAGCCTGAATGCAAACGTTATTTCCAAAGCCAAGAAAGAGCAAAATTAAAGCTGTTTAACAATAACCACCAAAGCCAATTAAAACCATTATTGCCAAAGTGAGGAAGAGGCAATTGTTGAGGCCCCAGCATGCATTGTATAAGCCAAAGAAGAGCAAGAGTGCTAAAGAGCCATTGTCAACAATTGTTTGATGTGAAAGTGAGAAAACAAGAGTGGCAAGAGAGAAGCCCTCCTTATAGGAAGTATTCAGAAGGAAAGGCGCATAACCTGCTTTGCATGTGGCAATCACAAGGGTGGTACAAATAACATCAGTGTGTATCTTGTCCTCAGACACGTGGGTAGCTTGTCATGATCCCTTAATTGAGCTTCATATCCAGTAGCAGGATTATATACTTCAAGTTAGAGAAGAAACACACATGCTCCCACAAAAGTGACCATTGACGTAGGATTTAGTTAGAGCACATTGGCAAGACCCTCTAGAGACCAACGCCTTGAGAAAGACCTTGTGTCGAAACAAGCGTCAGCTGTATCTATAGGAGTATTGGACGTCAATAAATCCAAAACATTGGGGATATCACATTGCTCAGACACATTTGTTGAAATGTCACTTTAAGGGGAGAGCGCAAATAGTGAGTATAACCAGTCAATCCCAGAAGTAGTGCCTTTTTGATGTGAAAGTCAAAGATTTTAACAAATGGTTTGACGTGAACTTTACCACAGAAGTACATGTAGTAGTTTTAGAGGTTTTTAGTGCTGGCAGGAGAGCATATCAGGGCAGGGACTTTGTACTAGTAGTCCTGGCAGTTTAGTGGACCAGGAAGAAGGCATATAAGTACTGTGGTGTGGTTAAAGGCTGTGAAGAAGTGGCAGGACCACAAACACATTTTTGTGAACTGTTGTGAAATCACCCAGACAAAATGTTGTTGTCGCTTTGTGGAATCATCCTTACAAAACATTGCTGTTGATACAGATGAATAGTGGAAGTGTTTTGATTCCCAAAGAAGTATTGGTAGTTGTGTTGAACTCTTTGCTACAAGTGGAGCAATAAAGATTTGTGATCTAGTTTAACTGTTGGTTAAAGCGTTTGGAACAAGAGGAACTTTATAATTGGAACTTGGTAACAAAGTGGAACTTTGTTATTTTGATCTTTTGATTGGAAATCCTGCTTTGAATCTGGGGAAGGGGATCTGACCCAGGTTAGGATATACAGTTAATAGGTCTGTGTTGAACTTAACTGTTATTTCTTTTATAATTGAATTGCCATATATTTCCTTTGGATATATGTATAAGTATGAGGGACAGATTCTTTTTGTTAAAGTATTTCCTTTAGTTTATTTTGATAGGCAGGAAATCCTCATTAGGTTAGTAATAGTGAGGATTTTATGCAACCCTTTTGAGTTAATAAAATGGCATCTGGTTTAAAACCTTTACCATGTTGACCGCCTCACATTTCTGACCACTTAGCTCGCCCCTGTGTCTGCTAGGAAGGAGAATGTTTTGTCACCTATGGTCACTCCAACCCTCGGTTCATCTTGTGGGTCTGGTGTAATTGATAAGATGGAACGCATCAAGATCCTGATTTGCTCGGGAGGATAGCTCAGCCACAACGTGCTTACTTTGGAAGCAAGACGACACAGAGCAACACGGGTTCGATTCCCCGGGTCCGCGCTTAGAAACCTCTGGGTATTAAGTGCGTCATAAATAACCTATCATATATTATATCATTCATGGAATTATTTGCGTGTAAAATGGGGATTTGCATGCCATTCTGTCCGCAAATCCCTATTCGTCAAACAGGGATTTGCATGCAAAATGGCACGCAAATCTCGGTTTTACACACAAATTATTCCATGAACCAGGGCCCAAGTCTCTCTGTGGGCTGTCCTATTGTGGATATAAGTCCAGTCCTGTGCCGCTGAAAGGATTCCCTCCCACTACTGCCACACCCCCCATTCTAGCTGTGGGGGCCTTTGGTAATATGTTTGCGTTCCACGCCCCCGTTGCATTCTGTTGTAGAGGTGTTTGCGTCTCCATCGGTATCTGATGTGCTTGCATTGGTGCTTGTTGCATTTGAGTCAGCATTAGTTGTTTTACGGGTTGTATTCGTGGCAATTGTGTCTGATACTGTGTGTGATCTTGGGCATAATATTCAGGTGGCTCTGTGCTATATGGTGGGGGATGTGTTCCCCCTCTTGGATTGGCCGCCAGCCAATTCTGCAGCATCTCGCTTCTGCATACGCGTGAAATGTGCCTCATCTTACCCCATGTCCAACATTGCTGTGTCTGCTCTCCAAACCTGGGTTGTCGACCATTAGATCCTCCTCCCTTTGGTGCCTGAAATCCGTACCCTCTACCTCTGGGCAGCCCTCCTTGCCCTTGAGGGAAATAATTATACCCTCCTCTTCCTGCAAAATTCCTGTTAGCTGGTGGTTGTATCTGTTGTGACCCTTGTGTCAATACTGCCCCTTCCAGTGAGAGCTTTGACATTTTTATCTGAGCTAACTTTGCTTCCTCCTTCTTCCTGTCTTCAATTTTCTTTGTCTTTTTCTGATCTAGTCGACAATGGTGAACGATTGCTGAATTTCTGCCCATGGCTTCGCTTTAATTCCCACAATCTTTCTCAACTGTCTTTGTACTGGTTCGGGCAGCCCCAGGCATAATATATGATCAAAAATCACGGTGCTCTCGTTTTTAGTTTCCATTTTTCCTGAATTTCCTCAATATATATAATCTGGTTTTTGTTTGCTGTAATTTTGCGTATCATTCCAGCGATCATATGAGTCTGGGTACTGAACCCCAAGGGCCCTCCTGAAATTAGCTCTATAATTATTAAAGGGTGCCCTGTCATGGTCAGTGTTTTGTGCAGTCACTCCAGGATAGCTTACTCATGTCCAAATGCCATTTGACCTCTCCCAAAGCTTTTTATGTCCCCTACTGCTAAGGTCATCCCAGCTGTCATATTCTCTCCAATTCATAAATCCATTTACCCTCTTGAGGTCGGTGTTGGAAGTTGACAAACCAAATTATTTGTATCCATTTGTGGCCATAGTACATATTGCGGTGCCCCTCACCCTTTCTCAAATTTAGGGAACTGTGTGGATCCAGTAACCTGTCCGAATGCAGCAGCACCCTTTGTTTTAGTTGCTACATCTGTCATTCTAATTTCTTTTCATCCTGGTAGATTTCTCAACCTATTCACGTATGGTGTTTTATCCTCTGAATTGCCTAATCTCTTTGTATGACATTTAGGGTATTGACTGGGCTCTGGCCTCCTCATTGGTTCTTCCAAGTCTAGCCAAGCTATCTCTCTCCCTAGCCCCATACCTCTAGAATGGGCTTGTGCTGCTTCTTACGCTCTACTTTCCTCTTTCTTCATCTTCAAACATAGTATAGTCATTCTCATCCCCATCATCCTCCCTGTCCTCAAAATCTAATCTCCTGAAGGGATTTGTTATATATGTTCCACTCATCACCTCCTCCAATACATATCTTCCCCCACTTTGCACGGACCCTCTGCTCTCCATCATGCTACCAGAACCCTCCTTTCTATTCCTGTACAGGTTACTAATCCCCCTTCGTATTGCCTCTCCTTCTCCTTTGTCTTTCTTCTGCTTCCCTTTCTGCATCCATTTGCCGTTCCTTTTCTCTGTCTGCCTCTTGTTTCTTTTCTTTGTATCTTCTATCCCTGTCCCTCACTTTTTTCTTTCTTTTTTCCTCTTCTTCTTTCTCCTGCATTTCTCTTACTTTACAATCATTCATGCCCCTTCTGTCTAATTTGAGCATTACTTGTCCTCCTACCTACTCATTCGATTCGATCGCTGCCTCCTCCCTATTGTCCGGTTCATCTTTCTGTCTCTGAACCTCCTCCTCGGCCTCTGTCAGTCTTGCCTGTAACACACGTTTGTTGTATTCACCACGGGGGGGGGGGGACTGTGTTTTGGTGTTATTTTTTATTTATTTATAATATCTTGACTGCTATACGCAGGGGGCCCATATATGGGGTTAGTGTATCCTACCGCTGGGTTTAATTCTCATAGTGGATATAATCCCTTTGCTTGAGGGGATACATCGCTACTCTGGGGGGGGGGGGAGGCATGTCAGCTATGTCCCTCTCGTCATGCTGATTAAGCATCCGTTCTTTCATGGGTGGTTGTTCCATCTCCTTCCACAATGCCGAAATTGCTAGTCCATTCTGTAACTTCTTCCCTTTGTATGTGGCATGTCAATATGTCATGTGTTGCAGCACTGATTTCGAATGAGTGCTCTCCTGCGGCCAAGGCATCAACTTTCTGCCTGCACTGTCCCACACACATTGGGCATAATACTTAAGGATTCTATCATTACCATGGTAATGCTTTACACAAATGAATAATGGGAGTGTCCCCGATGATGATACGTCACAATTTTACCATACCAATTTACTTAACCAATGTTTATTTCAAATACCTCCCATCCCCATTTCCCACAATACTTTTCTCTTTGCATCTCTCTGTGAGACCGCGCTTTCCGCATCATACATTACTTCCAAATGACACCACATATGCCGTTTACACCTTGCGCAACACCAATTCACTGCTGCTCCACCGGACCACAACCTTCGGGTCCAAACCACAACTTCTCATCCTCCACAATATACACGAATATACACTAATACACTTTTCACAAAGCCTAAACTATATCACAAGACAAGGCTGGCACCAGCAATCCCTACCCAATGAATACACTACGGCCATCTTTCCACTCCTGGTGAGGTTATATTCTCTTATTATTTTACCCCGTAAACCAGGTTTACTAAGCAGTCCTTTTAGCCCTTGGCAAACGCAATCTCCTCTTTATTATCTCATACGAGGTGTACTGCAGAGTCTTCCCTAACCTTGTCAGAGTCTACCTTATCTTCTTCAATCTTTTCACTTCATCACAATTCCCCAATATATACAAAATGTCCCCATTTTGCCAGGCCAGTGCTATACTTTACGTGAATCAGCTGAGGGTTTTCGGTATCAAGTCTCCCCTAATTGCTAGTTGCCCTCTGCCCACGGAGCCTCCTGTGGGGATCGGACATGAATTTTCTCCCCTGGTGCCCCAGCTGACCTTTCTCCATTCACGTGTAGTACCGCTCTCCTCAGGTCACCTCGTAGTTCTTTGGGCCACGGCGGGGGAACCCTCGATAATCCAACTAAGTCTAGCTAACCATTCTCTGCTATCATCTGTAATGATAGCCTGGAAAAACCCATATTTATGCAGTAGGTGTGGAGCCACTAAAACTTACTCAGTGACGGAAATAGTCAAAGTGAAAGGCAAAACCCAGTTTTATTAACATCCAAAATAAAGCAGGGACAGCGTACACGCAATAGGTTTGCAGCTCTCAGAGATTGCATACAAAACAGCACCTTAGAAACCAAAAAACACCTCATAATGCCGACGACATACTAAAAAACTTATGGGACGAGGGGATAAGTTAGGGGATTTGACTATGGACTCTATATGTGTTGAACATTTGATCGGATCATGCATATCCGATAGCTCCACCTGTAACCACCTCGAAATTGATAATAGTAAATATTTCATCTGTAAAATATATGGTTGGCACAGCACATACTGGGTGGCCTAGCACAGACGGTCCTGATTGGCTAGCATTCTACTGACCAACCTTGGGAAACTGATGGTCGTGTACACATGAGACAAAATGGGAGTAGGGGGAGAGAGGTCCACGGACGGTGTTACTTTCTATTTAAAAAAAAATACTACCCCTTATTCCTAGGTCATGAGCCAGAGTGGTTCCTCTGTAGTTGTGCCTTGCATGGCGCCTCATGTCTGGAAATATGCGCAAGGAGTGAAACAGGTGCCCTATCTGTGTCTTTTGTTGTGTCTATTGCTGATGAAAGGACGTACTTCAAGTAGGGCCACGTGTGACGAGGCTACGTTTGGAATTATTTCACCCTGCTTTTATGTGGATTTTAGCACATTTTAATGTGTCATGCTTTCCACTACCTCTAGGGACTTGCTTGATCTGTTCCCTAGCTTATAATTAGTCTGCACCTGGTCTTCAAAGACTGTTCTTTTAATTAATCTAAGAATACATAGCATGTGCCTTGGGAATTATCTCGTGTTCTCTCCGAGCTGTCCGGACCCTCCCTATTATCTCAGTAACTGTGGCTTGGTGGGCTTAGCTATTTGTCCGGCTCTGCACAAATATGTATTTCAGTGGATTCAGCATTTTGGGTTCTCGTGAAGCCTTGAGGCCTTTCATTTACTTTAATGTGTGTTGCGTTTTCCATTTTGGAAAAGATGGCTGCTCAGTACTGTCTTGTTTCTATGTTAGTAAACTATATAGTCATGTTGTTTCAGTTTATATATGTTGCTTATGTTAGTATCCATGTCTAAAAGGATGCAATTGGTATTATTTATGTACAAAAGCATATCTGACCTAGTGTTTGTTCTTCATGGTGAGTGCATATTTGCTTCATGTCTAATGCATGCATGTGTGTGGTTTCACTATACGCTTGCTTATTCTTCCCATCTTTAGTTTTGATTACTGTGTTTCTAGTCTGTTGTACCCGTCTAGGATATGGGCGGTACGGCTGTCTTAGTGAGTAACGTTTCTCACCGGTGCGATAGCCGGGGGGACGGGCAGTTGAAATGGATGGCGTATTAATCGGTCTCAACAACGGAATGATAAAAATATTTGAGCAATGCAAAACTGACAATGGGTTGGGGAGCTTTACTGGTTGCCTAACTTGCAGATACAACATTGTGTGTGCATCAAGAGAATGCTTTAGGGTGGTTATGACCGTCGCAGAGTTTGAAAACGTGATCATATCTTACAAACAGGTTCACAAAAATGAGTCTTCATTTTATAAAACGCTCTCAGATCCTCTGACTCTTCACCATGGAGCTACATGAAGTCCTAGGAGGGACATTAGGCAAACAGTGTGGTGAGAAGTGGTGGGAACAGCTGTGGCTGGAAATACCAAGATTTAATACCTCCATGCACAGATATGATAAAGTAATATTCTATTGGTACCTTGTACTAATCACGCTACACTGGTGGTTCCTGACTTATACTGAGTGTTGGCAGGGTTGTCAAGGAGATCCTGGCTGCAATTAAATACATCTTGGGGGTTTCAATTGAGCTAGTCCCAGACCTGTACCTAGTAGGCTTCTGCCCAGAAGAACCTGAGGGGCTGCTCATCCACAATCCATATGGTGTTCGCTTTATTGTATAATAATTATTCCGAAAATATGGAAACAGCCAGAGCTGTTTTTTTTTTCATTTTCTTTTTTCTTTTAATGTTGACTCATAATTTGTCAGTCATATTAGCTATTTAACAGGTAACTGGAGCCTTCACTGGCGGGAAAGATCGGAAAAGTCTTTTGAGAAACTCCTTGACAAGTCTGTGGGACCAAAGCAAGGATCTTCCTGGTTTCCTGGTCTGGTGTAGCAGGCTGCCAGATGGAATTAAAACTCGGAGGCGGCTTCAGGATAGCTGTGGTGCGGCTTGACGTGTTGATGATGGGTCGTTCCTAGGGACTTTCCTCTAGCGTTTATCTCGGCTGTTCCCCACGGACACAGTGTCGGAGCCCTGCAGCACCTTTTCCTGAGACAGCGGATTGCCTGGATTTTGACGCCCTCCTTCAGTGGCATGCAGCTACCACCAAACGAGAACACGAGGGTGCAGCAACCGGAGCTGCGGGGAAAAGAAAACGTGTTGGCTCAGATACTGTGCACCTTCTCATTGGTACACAATCTCCCTCCTCCTGCCCTATCAATGTGGCCCGCCCTGACCCCTTGACCCTTTAGTCCCCTTGTGCTCCGGCCAACTCTTTTGACCAGAGCTCCTATCGCTGTTGGCAGTCCCGACTATATTCCGAACCCAGCAGTGAGTGCATTCTGCACCCCGAAATGCCCTACCCCGATATGGGGTTTTGTGGAGGCCATGTGTTTCTTAGTGTGCAAGGACTACGTTTGCTCTGAGAGCTCGTGGTGATCCACTCAGAGGGAGTTGGAAATTGTAGGGGGGTGTCTCGGCCCTCTCGAGTGATGGTGACTGCTGGGCTCTTGATCCCTTTGAGCCGTCTTGGGTCCCTGGACCTCTTATGCCACACATTTGACGGACGTCTAGGGCAGGCTGCTTAGTGGCTCTGGGTCTGTCTTTTCCTGCCTTGTGGCAGAGCCTTCCTCTACTTTAGGCCACCACCTTTCTTGGCCCCCCCAGTCCTATGGAGCAGTTGCTCCTTTCTCTGTCTTCTCACTAGGAACCGGTGGCTACACTTGCAGTAGTCCCCATTTTGCCCATCAGCCATCTCTAATGTGGGACTCTAGAAAAGCCAGATATTGCTTATGCAGCTCTACAGCTTTGAGAGGTAAGCAAGGGCGCAGCCCGCCCAACCTGGCCCAAACAAAGAACATGTACCTGTGTGCAAAAAGAGGGAAAAGAGATCCTAATGGCACAACATCGGCAGTCCAACATCATGGGCTCTTTAACAAAGCACTGACAACATTGCCCAACCATAACCAAGCCCCTGGCTGCTCTACCATCACAGAGACTGAAGTGCAGGAGCATTTAGACCCACCCACTCTGGCTCCCAATCTGGTCAACTCTTTCACTATCGACAAAAATGGGTCCCTCGGAATATGTGTGAAAACATTAGGTGAAAATCGCTGGGTCCAGACAGCTTGGCAGGGGTGGAGGTTCCAGCGACCAACCTTTCTGCCTCCCCTGACTTGACCAAATGTGCTGATATAATTCCTCTAATAGACACTGATGATACTGATCTGGATGGAGTGACAGAGGACAGCACAGCAAGCAATTCTGCAAGCTTTGGGGAGGAAGCCTATGGCTCAACTCAAACTATCCAGTCCATTGAGGCCAAATTGGAAGCCCTACTGTTAGGATATGTATAAGATATGTTAAATGAAAAGTAATTTGTAATGTTTTATGATATTGAGACATGTTGTCCACGTTCACTGTATAATCAGAATGTTCCCATGTCATCATTTGCCTGTGTGTCTGGAACGTGGATCCTCAACTTCCAGAGGTTCCAGGTTCCAAGGGAGAAAGCAGAGAAGACAGGCTGCTGTGGACGGTTGTCGAGTCCCTCCCAGGGGTCGTGCTGTAATACTTAAATAAACGACTTCTTTGCGGCACACTACAAGGTTTCTGGTGGTTTCCCTAATCATAACAGCTGGCGACGAGGATAATGGATTTTTCAGACGACCCCCGGCACGATCCTAGCGAGCAAGGCTACGGATCATAAATTAACTGTGAGCGGCCACGCATTGACATTTTCTCGAGAGCCACATGAGGAGAACTGTTTTGAATACAGGTACCGGCAATGTTTACATTCATGTAACAATTTCTGCGGAGCGGTGGAAAAGTGGCCAGCGCGCGCAGTGTTTGTTTGAAGCTGGAACACCTGCGCGTGTATCCCAACGCGGCGCTGTTGCTCGATTCTACGCGCACTGCTGACGTTCCGAGGCAGGACCCAGTGACGCGACTTCAGCGGAATTACTTCTACCAGCCCTAAGCCAGCGATTGAAAAGTGGACCTTACGGCGTGACGAGCGCCGTGTTTGACACGTCAACACGCAGCAATAGGAGAGTGCACACACGGCGTGTTGGCCATATTTGATGTATGCAAATCAAGATTACTTTCGGCACAGCAGAATGTTCATCGCCGCAATGTGAGTCGGCTAGCAGTGGTTGGTAACCAGCCGGACGTCGGGCGATCTTGCACGCTCTAACGGACTTTGCGAGCCTCGCAAAACGGCCAAACGGCAGACGATTTCACATACTCTAACATCTCTGGTGAGTTTGCAAATGATATACATTTAATATACAGGTGTGTGTGAGGGATGTATGTCGATTAAATCAATCATACCACAACTTAGTGACTGCAGCCACTGACATCACGCAGGGTCATGGCAAATGTACCGGCTCCAGTGTTTTTCCTACCACTACCTGGGGAACCCAGAGTACGATGGGTAGACTGGAAAGAAGGCTTCCACAAGTATGCGTTAGCAGTTTTTGGTCCCAACTATTCTAATGAGCGTAAAGAAGCTTTGTTGTTTCTTTGTCTTGGGACAGCAGGTCAGGAAGTTCTGAGAAAATTACCAGAACCCATAGATATGCCAGATGCAGGCCCATATGAGAAGGCATTAGCCAAATTGGACAAACATAAAGTAGAGGAAAACATTATTCTCGAGAGGTACAAATTTGCCACCAGGGGCCAGAAGAATGGAGAGAGTATAGAAGATTTTATTACGGCTCTGAGGGGATTGGCGGTGAAATGTAGATTCAATCACTGTCAGGAAGAACATATACGTGATCAATTAATGATCAAATGCAACAATGATAACATTAGAAAAGAGCTATGGAAGGATAAAGACCCCACTTTGGATAGAGCTATAGAGATTGCAAAGATGGTGGAACACACCGATAAATGTATAAAGTTACTCCAAGCAGACAATCATTCAAACAATGAGAAACCCAAGTTGGAGGAAAGTGAGGGTGCAGTTCAGAAAGTATCAAAGGTTGCTCAGAGGATGAGTTCAGGACTCCCAAAGCGACAGATGCAGTTTGGGAAAAGAGGCGAGGATCGACAAGAGAGAGTAAACCACCAGTTGGGAAAGGTTGGAATCGTCAATGGTCAGCTAAAGACAACAGAAATTTTACCAGAGAGTCTAATTCCTCCAGAGGCTTTAGAGAAGCTATGACAAACAGAGATTCCACGACAAGGAGATGCTTCCGGTGTGGGAGTTTCTCACATGTGGCATCTGACAAGGATTGTTTCGCAGTGCACATTATATGCAATAATTGTGGCATGAGGGGCCACATTGCCAAATGTTGTAAAAACTTTAATTCCAATTCAGGTCAAGTTTTTGACGTTAGTGTGAATAATGAGGATGATGATTGTATCGAAAGTGGTAGAGAAGTGGTGTTTATGGTGAATGCCATTGATGGGAAAGTGAAGAAGAAAAAGCCTTACGCCATAGTATTGGTTAATGGGATACAAATATCAATGCTTATGGATAGTGGGGCGGATTATACATTAATAGGGGTGCAGGTGTGGAAAGAGAGATTCAATTGCTGTACCTTATGGGAAAATAAAATCAAGGCGAATGCATATGGTGATATGCCCATAGAAATTATAGGATGTTTTGACGCTGATCTGCAGTTTAAGGATAGGAAAGCCACTACCACTATTTATGTTGCCAGCAAAGGGGGAGAGTTACTGTCGTGGAGTGATCAAGCTGAGCTAAAAATTAGACTTGAAGCAAGTCATCCTGAACAGGTTTTAACAGTAAGTGGTGAGAAATTGAATGAAGAGGAACATAAGCTTGGATGTTTGAAAGGGATTGTTCATAAAATACGATTAAAAAAAGGGGCAGTTCCTAAGATCGCGAAGTTGCGCACTATTCCTCTGGCACTCAAGGAGGGTGTAGAAAATGAATTAAAGAGAATGGAGAATGAGGGAGTTATTGAGAGAATTGATTCCTCGGAATGGGTGAGTCCCATCGTGGTAGTCAGGAAACCCTCTGGATCTTTGAGGATATGCATTGACTTAAGACATCTCAATAGTATGGTGGTGGCAGATAGATTTCCATTACCCAGAATAGATGACTTGCTTGTAGGCGTCTCTGGATCCAAAATATTTTCAATTTTAGATCTCAAATCTGCTTATCACCAGATTGAGTTGCATCCTGATTCTAGAGATCTTACAGCATTTATCACTCCCAGCGGTCTATTTAGATGTGTACACATGCCGTTTGGCTTAGTGTCTGCTGCAAGTGTATTTCAGAGCATCATGTACAGGTTACTTGGTGGAGAAAAAGGGGTGATGTACTACCAAGACAATGTTCTTGTGTGTGGCAGTGATGAGGTGGAGCATGATAGACGATTAAAAAGGGTGTTAGATATATTAGGAGAAGCTGGTCTCACGATAGCATCAGAAAAGTGTACATTTAGAGCAAGTAAAGTTGTTTATTTAGGTCATGAGATCACTGCTGAGGGAGTCAAACCCAAAGAGGAGGCTATTGAAGCCATAAGGAAGATGGAAGATCCCAAATCAAAAGCAGATGTGTTGTCGTTTTTGGGGCTCGTTGAATTCTATGGCAAATTCATTAAGGGTTTGTCAGACATGTCAAGACATATGAGAAGGCTCACTCGCAAAGGTGTGATGTTTAAGTGGAGTGATGACTGTAAGAAGGAGTTTGAAATGATAAAAAAGTCCATAATCAATGCTCCTATTCTAAAGACATTTGAAGAAGGGAAACGCACATTACTTTTTGTAGATGCTAGTGATTATGGCATAGGTGCGGTTCTTATGCAAGAAGATTCAGAGGGTCTGCACACTGTAGCATTTGCCTCAGGGTCACTTAAAGATCCTGAAAGTAGATACTCTGTGGTTGAGAAAGAAGCTCTTGCTTGCATCTGGGGAGTTGAAAAGTTCAAAAGGTTCCTGTGTGGGAGGGAATTTGCGATCTGTACTGATCATAAACCATTGGTTGGTATTTTTACCAAAGGTGGGCTGGAAGGAGTATCGAGACGTATTATGAAGTGGGTCACAGCTCTTCAAGGTCTGCAATTTACCATGATTCACATTAGTGGTGAAGTCAATGTAGTGGCGGATGCCTTATCAAGGTCTGTTCATAGAGAAGGTCATATCAGTATGGACCAATCAGACCAGGAAGAAACCATTGAGATTTTCCAGGTACATGATTCCTTGAAGAAGGATGATTGGGACAGAGCTAGTAGTGAAGATTTAATTTATCAGAAAACACTAACATTGGTTAAAGAGAACAAAATAATGGACTACAAAGGTGACATGGGTGGATTTGCCAGAGTGAAAGGGGATTTATGGATCCATGACAAATATCTACATAGAGGGCATCAGATGATTGTTCCTCAGGGTATGAGGAAACAGGTAATTGAATTGGCCCATGATGGGCATTTAGGTCTAGCCAGAACTAAAGGTTTAATAAGATCCGAATTCTGGTGGCCTGGTATTGATAAAGATATTGAAGAGCAAGTTGAGGAATGTCCAGAGTGTGTTGAGGGAAACAAGGGTTTGTGTGTACAAAAAGTACCCATGGTTATTAGGGAAAGTCCACGTGTACCATGGGATGAGATTGCATTGGATCTTTTGGGGCCATTCAACATTGGAGGGACCAGAGATAGCTATTTGCTGGTGGTCATAGATTTATTATCCAAATGGCCTGAGATATGTCTACTTAGAGATATTTCCAGCAGTAGTGTTATGAAATTTTTAGAGCAACTATTTTGGAGAGAGGGTTTTCCCAGGAAATGCTTGTCTGATAACGGCTCTCAACTAGTGTCTGAGGAATTTAGAGAATTTTTGGAGAGGAATGGGATTGAACAGGTAAATACTTCTCTCTATCACCCCCAAAGTAATGGTTGCGTAGAACGCTTCAACAGGACTTTGATGGAAGCCATTAGAATTGCTGTAGCAACTGGTGGAGATTGGTTTAGGACAGCGATGGAAAGGAAATTCCAGTATAGAATAACGCCTCATAGTGTAACGGGATTAACCCCCTTTGAGATTTTGAGAGGTAGGAAACCAAATTCACATTTATGCCCAGGGTGGATGGGAAAATCCAAGATGGTTGGTGTGGATTTGGAAACAGTGAGAAGTAGAATGTTTGAATCGGGAGTTAAATCTAAAGAACGATATGATCAGAGAAATTGCTGTAGGGAATTTAAGATTAATGAGGGCGATTGGATCAAGATCAAATTGCCTACTAAGGTTCGCAAAGGAACATCTTTGTATTCTGAACCTAAACAAGTGGTGAAAGATTTAGGCTCCTCAGTATTGGTCAGAGGAGGAGGTATCTGGAACAAGGAGAGAGTAGCAATTGTTAAGTTTGTCAATGGAAGGGAGTGATGGATCTGCGGAAGAGGGTTATGTATACTGCTATTAGTATACTGTTTCTCTATAGGTATCATCTTGAGAAAACAGTCATGACAAGTTACTTTTCAAAATTCTACTTTAGTTCACGTCATGTCCTGTGTATGTATTTCAGGCCAACTTCAGGCATTGTTTTAAATTGTTAGTTCAAGGAAAGGAAGGAGGTGTTAGGATATGTATAAGATATGTTAAATGAAAAGTAATTTGTAATGTTTTATGATATTGAGACATGTTGTCCACGTTCACTGTATAATCAGAATGTTCCCATGTCATCATTTTCCTGTGTCTGGAACGTGGATCCTCAACTTCCAGAGGTTCCAGGTTCCAAGGGAGAAAGCAGAGAAGACAGGCTGCTGTGGACGGTTGTCGAGTCCCTCCCGGGGGTCGTGCTGTAATACTTAAATAAACAACTTCTTTGCGGCATACTACAAGGTTTCTGGTGGTTTCCCTAATCACATTCTAATCTCACACTCCAGACTCACAGCCTACATTCTGATGGTGACATCAATCCTGGCTCAGCACACATGCAAGTATAAGAGCCAACCCTAACAGTCCGAGGTTCCTTGTGGCAGAGAGGAACGGAAGGAGCTTTGTGTTTGGTTGGTCTTGGTAGTGTTGTGGTTTGTTTGCCGAGGTGGGCGGTTAGTGCTCGAAAGTGGCAGTTCGAGGTTCCTTTGTGACAGGCGGGAACAGAAGGCGATTTGTGATGTTTTGATTGGTTAGGAATGTTAGTTGTGGCGGCTGGGACTGTCATAGGATGTTAGTTACGCCTGTTTGTTCAATCTCTGGGGTTAGCGGAACTCTGCTGAGAGTGAGGTGTGTCTTGCTGTTGTGAAAGTGTGTTAGTCCCCATTTTGCCCATCAGCCATCTCTAATGTGGGACTCTAGAAAAGCCAGATATTGCTTATGCAGCTCTACAGCTTTGAGAGGTAAGCAAGGGCGCAGCCCGCCCACCCTGGCCCAAACAAAGAACATGTACCTGTGTGCAAAAAGAGGGAAAAGAGACCCTAATGGCACAACATCGGCAGTCCAACATCATGGGCTCTTTAACAAAGCACTGACAACATTGCCCAACCATAACCAAGCTCCTGGCTGCTCTACCATCACAGAGACTGAAGTGCAGGAGCATTTAGACCCACCCACTCTGGCTCCCAATCTGGTCAACTCTTTCACTATCGACAAAAATGGGTCCCTCGGAATATGTGTGAAAACATTAGGTGAAAATCGCTGGGTCCAGACAGCTTGGCAGGGGTGGAGGTTCCAGCGACCAACCTTTCTGCCTCCCCTGACTTGACCAAATGTGCTGATATAATTCCTCTAATAGACACTGATGATACTGATCTGGATGGAGGGACAGCACAGCAAGCAATTCTGCAAGCTTTGGGGAGGAAGCCTATGGCTCAACTCAAACTATCCAGTCCATTGAGGCCAAATTGGAAGCCCTACTTATGCTGGTCACAAACTAAATTGGCTGAAAACCAAACGAACACCACTTTTCTCCTTGGTGAGGTCCTACAGTGCCTGGCTTTTGGTGTCCCCTCAAAGGAAAAAGCCCAGCCTCTGAAATAAAATAGGCACCTCTACGACCTCTGGGGCTAAACCTCCCTATCACAAACCGGATACCGTTACTGGTCCTCTTCCTATTTTGCAGCCACTGGGGGTAAATGGGGGTAAAGAAAATCAACCAAGGAACCGGTCTCCGAACAAGATATGTTTAGCATTGTTGGCTATTCCGAGGACCACACAGTGGACACGCTCTGTGCTCAACTGTCCATGATGAATAGCCCTGTAGCAGTGAGCCCCGACAAAGTGGACGGAAGCCCCCAACCAAGGAACTTAACTAAAACCAGGGGGCCCAGAAAGTCTGCCACGGTCCACCGGAACCTAAAGTTACTCCTAAGCCTAATCAGGGATATTATAGCATCACTAATGAGTTGGGGGAAGGCATGGTAAAATGGGTACATTTACGTGGTCCCCTACATGGCTGCTTACCGCCCCCTGGGACATGAGGATGCTGGAGAGTACAAGGCTGTACAATCCCGTAAGGAGCTTGGATGGGAGACAAAAATCAATGCTGATCAAAATTGTAGTCCCCTGTCATACACTACCGTCTCCTCCATTCCATTAAAGACCAGACTGCCTGATAAGGATTGCAGCAGCAGGGCACGGGAAGAAGATTTGATGAGAGATGGATACCTGCCCACGAGCAAATTCGACGGTATATTGGTGGTTGCTCACATGTGGCAAAGACTATACATACTACTGACAGGATCGGCTTTACCCATCTGGGTCTGGAAACAGCTAAACTGAATAATATACAGGAACCCAAACACACGGGCAGGAAAAACCTCCTGTCCCATTGGCTCAGTTTGGTTGAAACTCTGCATGGCCAGGCCGATGGGTCCCAGCTCTTGGAGCCTAAATCTATTAAAATCTTGAAAAGATGCCCCACTGATTCCAGCCCCTTTCTAAACCGAAAGTGGCTGTTCCAACTCTTCCCCTAATCCCGGCGCTCAACAATCTCATCATCAGGGATGTTTCATCTCTTACATTGCCCAGAGCAGGTAGCCCTACCAATTGGATCCTGGCGATGATGGCCTCTAGTAGCATAGATGATTTGCCAGCATTCTGAGAATTTCACTGAACTTGGATTTGAGGTGGCTATTTTCAGACCTTTCAAAGTATTGGACACCAAATATGACTTGAGACCAAAGGGCCTTCGTAATGCCCCCATGCAGCCACCTCAATAAAGACACATATAAGGAATGGCAATCGAGTAGCCGGCACATGGTTACGCATATCTCCCAACACTCACTGTCTTCTTCTTCTACACTCATATTAATCTCCTGGAGCTTGCGAGGACATCGCTCCTTTTTGTTGCACAGCGAGGGCCAGGCTCAACTGCTGAATGCTAAAAATGTTTTCCTACAGGACACCTGGCTGAAAAGTACGTTTGATCTAGATGGCTTTACGTTGCTCTTCAGCTTGTCAAAGATCCCTCTTGGAGGGTGCCCCAAAGACGGCATACAATTTGAAACCTCATAAGGGCAGATGGACACATAGTAACCTTCTTTGTGGAGTCATGCACAATTCCCCTTTCCACACATGTCCCTCATTAGTGATGACTATATACAACCCCCCGGACGGTGACTGCACTGCCTCCCTTAAGGTTGCAGTTACAAATAGCCATCGGGAGTGGCATGGCATCAACCACAAGAGCCCCATCATTCTGGCAGGAGATTTCAATGTGGATTGCATGGCTGATAGCTCCGGGTCTGGTGAGGGCTTCCAAGGTCCAACAGGGTAAACTGGGAAGGGACTGGTGTGACGTCCTTGCTGAATTCGATATGGCCATTTTGCTCACCAAGGGAGGGAACTATAGACCCACATGGTCCAACGGACCATATAAAAGCAGAATTGACTTTGTTTTTTATCAACAACATGCTGCGTAAATGTAACCTGACCGTTGAGCTATGCCCCATTAAACTCAGTGACCATGCAATCCTTTCCATGGATTTAGCCTGCATTGTCAAGCCCAAGGTTAAATTAACTACTAACCCAGTTGTTAATCTACAGGGAAATCGCCTTTGCTGGACGGCATTCAGCATTAGAAATTTCAACAACATGGTAGTCGAAAACAGCAAATATCAAGTGGAGAGGCTGGAGGCTCATGACTGGCAACTTGATCGTTTGGTCAATATGTTTAGTTATGCTCAGGGTAGATATCACCTACGGTGGAGACCTAGTCCCCCTTTTGGAGCAATCTATGATGTGGAAATGGCAAAAATGAAGAGGGAGAAAAAGAAAGCCCTGAGGATCATGGTTGAAATAACAATCTAGAAGCTTAAGCGAGAAGGGCCGAGTGCCGCCTTGTTGAATCCTGCTATAAGCAAAGGCTATGCAGCCATCGTCATGGGACCACCAACGCAAACTGGTCCTTATTAACGGACTGATTTCCACCAATGATTCCAAGAAACGTTGGTATCTGATCAACTTTGCTTTGGTTGGTGCCGCCATGAGGGACATTTCATCTATTTATGAGGGGGTCTGGGCTGCTCATCGCGGGTCCCTAACAAAGTCTCAGGCAAAGCTCCTATAAAAAAACATGTCTGGATCACTGATATGGCACCAATGTAAAGAGACTGATTATGTGGGACTTGTAGGTAAAATTAAATCATACTGTACGGTAGGGCTGGATGGCATGAACAAAATAGTCATTACTCATTGGGCCAACCTACTTCACTCTTTTTGTTCATGTCTGTGACAAATGCAATTCCTGAGAATTGGCGTCAGTCTATCTTGGTCCTGGTCCACAATAAAGAGCACCTCTGTCTCGTCCCCATCCCTAGGCAAATCGTTGGAGTGAAGGCCCTGTTAAGCAGCAAGCGTGCCGTCGGGTCAACATAGTTCGATAGTGTCATATGGCACATTTTTGGACCTATATTAAATCTCTCAAGCACCTCCTTCAGGAACCCACACTCCACCATGTAAAAAGCTTTCTGTTTGATTTATCTACTAGGTGGCAGACTCTTCTGACTTTATCTGTTGTGCTTCTACCACAAATAAACCCTGACGGGTCCATGTATTAAAGAGGGCATGAGCTTTTCCAACAGACACGTTATTGTCTTAAATATTTTAGACTCTCGATTCAAAAGAGCGATTGCCCTGTAGGACGAGCATTGTTTGGGATCTTTCCTTGGCCTGGATATAAGTACTACTTGGGCCTCTTTCATAGAATCCGGTAGGGTTCCACCATCTCTTATGTCATTAAAAACCTCAGTCAGTGGTTTAGCCAGCAGTTGAGCAAGCATTTTATAGAATTGGGTCCAGGGGCTTTGTTTACCTTCAGGGATCTGTTGACCTGTACGACGTCCAAAGGATCTATCAGTGTGTTTAAGCTTTCCCTGTCTGATGGAGGGATTTGCTTCAGCTCCACTCCATCCAAGTATGATTTTTGATCCTGGGTATTAGGCCCACTGGAGGACTACAGTGCATTATAAACGGGGGGCGTTCATGTTGGACACAGGTTCCCATGTTCATTCTCTGGGAAGATAACCTTTCCATTCCACCAGGTTTTGAAGACGACCTCTCCTGTATCTTGAATCGCATATCCTGGAGATCTCGAATTCGACCTGATGGTTGACAAGAACAGGGGGAGGTCGAACATCCGTCCTGGTTGACTGACAATAGGGTTTGAGTAAGGAAGTGTGAAAAACGGGATGGATTCTCTTCCAAGATTCTGATAATTGGAGTCGAAAGGCCACAGGATTAATGATTTCCTTCACTGTAAAAGGCCAGTAGAATCGAGGAGCCAGCTTATTGGGCCTTAGGTGTCGTGGTAAAAGTCTAGAAGAAAGCCAGACCTTGTCTCTGATGGCATAGTTAGGACCAGGTCTCCTCCTGGTATCAGCATGTTTCTTAACATCCATCCTGGCCCTTTCTAGATGTCTCTTTACGTCCTTATGTACAGTGACTAAACGCTCTATCCAGGAGTCAACTGAACGAACCGGGGTGGAGTGAGGCAGTAGAGTAGGCAGAACAGACGGATGGAAACCTTGACTGCAAAAGAAAGGGCTTGTTTTGATTGCAGAGTGCTCTGAATTATTGTAAGCAAACTCCGCTACTGGGACTAGAACTGACCAGTCGTCCTGGACTTTGGAAGCGAAGCATCACAAGTATTGTTCAAGGGTCTGGTATACCCGTTCGGTGATTCGGTTGGACTGAGGATGATATCCTGAAGATAAGGCACGTTGAATACCCAACAGTTGACACAGGTACTTCCAGAATATGGATACGTGTTGGGGCCCGCGATCTGAGATGATTTTGGAAGGAAGGCCATACAGTCTAAAGATGTGGTTCAGAAAAATCCCTGCCATTTCTTTTGCTGATGGTAATTTGTTCAGGGGAGTGAAATGGGCCATCTGAGTAAACGGGTCGATGGTAACCGTGATAGTGGTAAAACCCTTGGAAGGAGGGAGATCCACGATAAAATCAGTGACGATTACCTCCCATGGTCGGTCTGGCAGCATAGGTTGATGGAGTAATCCAGCTGGTTTTCTATTGTCTAACTTGTTCTGATTGCAGACTGCACAGGCTTGAATGTATGACCTTACATCGTCGATCATTCTAGGCCACCAAATGTTCCTCTGGATGAGCTGAAGGGTAGCCTTAATGCCCCGATGCCCAGAGTAGAAGGTATCATGACAGATTTTGGTTCTTAGGATCTGAGTAGGGACAGCCAATCTTTTGTCCTTAAAAAGATAACCATCCTTGGCAATTAAGGACCATTGAGTGGTCTTGGAGTGTTCCAGAGGTCAGAGATCAGAGTCTCAGCCCGTATGTTGTCCAATAATGAGTTGGCCTGGGTTACGAATACTGTGGCGGGAATCTTGGGAAAGGTGCAGGCTTCTTCCGGTTCATAATCAGGACATCTGGATAATGCATCAGCTATTATATTGGTTGTCCCAGGTAGTTGTTGAATGCAGAGCTGATATTGTGCGAAGAAAAGGCTTGACGACTATTTCTGCATTCCATTGATTGTAGGACCTGTAAGTTCCGGTGGTCAGTTTGCACCTGTACAGGGTACTTGGCACCCAAAAGTAGATGGCGCCACTCCGTAAAGGCTTGCCGGATGGCAAGTAATTCTTTCTCCAGGACTGAGTAATGTGTCTCACTGGGATTCAATGTTCGAGACAAGAAAGCTATAGGATGTTCTTCGTTATCCTTGGACTCTTCTTTTAATACAGCCCCAATAGCATATTCTGAGGTATCTGTTTCCACCAGGAAGGGTTTAGTGGTGTCTGGTTGAGCCAGGATGGGTCCTCGAGTAAACTTATCTTTTAGTTCCTGGAAGGCGATTTCCTGATCTACAGACCAAATGAAGGGTGTGTCTTTCTTTAACAAGGAGACTAAAGGTTGAACAATGGAAGAGAATGTAGGGATAAACTTCCTATAAAAATGTGCAAGTCCCAGAAAGGATTGAACTTGTTTAACTGAGTTTGGAGCAGGACATGAAAGAATAGATTCCACCATGGCGGGATCCATTGCTACTCCTTGAGGGCTTAATACAAATCCCATGTAATGGACTGTAGAGACATGAAAGATGCACTTCTCAAGTTTGGCCAGCAACTTATTCTCCCATACCTTAAGACTAAGGTAACGTGTTCCTGATGCACGGCCGGGTCGTTTGAGTAACTCAATCAATATGTCATCCAGGTAGAAAATAACAAAAAGGAATAGCATATCTGAGAAGACTCTATCCATAAAGCGCTGGAATTCCGCTGGGGCATTGCCAAGACCAGCTTGCATGACCAGATACTCAGTGTCCAAAGGGTCTACTGAAGGCAGTCCTCCACTCATCGCCTTTCTTTATGCGGATTAAATGGTAAGCACCCCGCAAGTCAAGTTTGGTAAAGATCACAGCACCAAGTACGGCTTCTAATATGTCAGAGATGAGTGGTAATGGATAACGGTCCTTGAGAGTACACTGATTAAGACCCTGATAGTCCAGAATTGGTTGGAGCTCCTTGGTATCCTTTTTGGGCACAAAAAACAGAGAGGCTCCAACAGGAGACTTGGAATGACGAATGGTTCCGTTGTTAAAATTGGTATCCAGGTATTCTCGTAAGGCTCTTTTTTCAAGTTCTGAAAGAATGAACATCCTTCCAAAGGTTAGAACTGCAGATTCTTCGGTGTTGATGGCACAATCCTCAGGTCGATGGGGAGGAAGTGACTTAACAATAGCTGTTGAAAATACATATGAAAATTGATGATAGTTTTCAGGTACCTGTGTAATGTTGGAAACGCCGATAGGTTGTCGTTCTGGGATCTTGTTTTCCGTGGCTATGGTTTGTAACGCATTCAGGGAAAGGCAATGTGAAAGACAAAATTCCGATCCTAAGAATAAGGATCCAGCAGCCCAGTTGATGTATGGATTATGTCTTTGAAGCCAGGGCATGCCCAGAACCATTGGGTAATGAGCTGCCTTTATCATGTCAAAACGTAACAATTCCTGGTGATTGTGTATAGAAAGAAGTAATTCTGAGGTTTGCTGAGTTATGGGTCCTGAAGACAACGGTTGCCCATCTATTCCCCCGACCGCCTGGATGACTTCTTTGGACTCTCTTGGGATCTTGTGCTTCAAGGCCCACTCGTGGTCCAGGAAGATACCCATAGCACTGCAATCCATGAGGGCCCGGCTAGACTGGTTCTCTTTGTTGGCGGTTGACAGAGATACCTGGAGTATCACCAAGGAGTTCTTTGGATGAGGGTTCAAGGAAGGAGAAGAATCGGAGTGAGTACCTTTCTCCGAAGTTGGGCTCCGTTCAAGATCGGAGCTGGCGTTTCCCGAATGCTGAGGAGGGGCTATTGGGCCGTTTCTTACCAGGTGTTTCTCAGAGGCACAATACATACAGAGTCCAATGTTGATCTGACGAGTCCTTTCCTGAGAAGAGATGGGTCCCCGCAAGAAGCCGAGTTGCATGGGCTCTGGTTCTGGGGAGTTGAGTGTAGCAGGCTCTTTAGAGCTAGGGTATTCCAAAGAGGCTTTCTGTGGTAAAGTCTGTATCTTCCTCTTCTCTGCTTTTCTTTCGTGAATATGGAAGCAAATTTGTAAGGACAAGTCTAAAAGAGCCTTGAAGGAACCTGGACGTGCCACCCTTGCTAATTCATCTTTGATTTCTTCGTTTAACCCACGACGAAACAAGGTAAAGCATGCCTCAGGGGTCCAATCTGCCTCTTTCGCCAATTGTTTAAAACTGGTTACATAGGACAACATATCTTCGATTTCCTTGTTGGAATTCCAATAACTTCTCTTGGGCACTGTACACTTGTTTGGGGCGGTCAAACATGGTCTTGAATTCGTCTACGAATCCCTTGTAGTTGTCAAGGAGAGGGTCTGCCGCATTCACCAAGGGTGTTGCCCAGCCTAAGGCATTTCCAGAAAGATGGGCGATTATAAGGCCCACCTTAGCCCTGGGTGTAGAAAAATAGTAAGGTTTGAACGTGAATGAACCAGGCATGAATAGGCAAAAGTACGCAGTGTCTTGGAGGTTCCATCATATTTGTCCACAACTCCCCACTACCAGGGCACTCTCCTGAAATGCTGAATCCCTGGATAATGCGAGTTGGTTTAGAGCTGCATTTTCGGCCTTGAGGTTCTGGACTTCAGTCGATAATTCCTGCATTTCTCTCATGAGGTCCCGTATAGCAGTCTCCATGTTGGATTCAATATCAGGTCTTTGGCGTCTCAAACTGTCACACTCGTGCTCTTGTCTCACCTGTTTGTCTTTTGAAGTCTTCTTTCTTGGATTCGACTGATTCTTTTTTTTTCCTGGTCGTTCGAGACTTGTACAGGAACGGACGATTCTCCTCAGTCGCCAGTATGCAGGTGTATGGATGATGTTCGGATTCCTGCCTTGGAAAGATGGTAAGCTTTGAAACGTTCATTCTAGGAGGGATCTTGTGGGTATTGGGCAATGTCCGGGAAGAGTCCAGGGTTCAGGGAGGAGCAGGGAACTCGCACGAATCCGCAAGGCGGAAATGCGAGGAGTGGTACACAACTGGATACCAGGAAGGAAGCGAACAGTACCGCTGGAACAAAAGGGAGAAGGAGGCGGATAAGGAAGGATAACAGTAACGGCTTGCTGGTACAACAACACTAAAAGTTAGCGTTGAGACGCGCAGAGCCGCGGGCGTATCTGTTTTCTAGGAAGTGGCAGACATAGCTGGAACGCTAGACCATGGCTTGCCTAGCAGCGTCAGCCATGTTGGTAGTATACTGGACATGATGCTACGGTGCTTAATAGACCACGTATTCCATAAAGGGCGGAAACAGTGAATCATGACACCATCTCATTACATGATGTTGATGTCGGTTATCGTTTCTGTGATGCAATCATTGGTTTTGCCTGTTAGTTCAACAACATCTTAGGAATTCCGTTCTGTTTCTTTGCGCTGGCAGTTTTTGTTGTTTTCTCACTGTATAATGGCCTCACAGAAATTACCTCTTTGTGTAACACTGAAACCGAATCACTAACCAGGGAAACCTCCACCACTAACTAAACAGTATTCACCTGGGGTATCCAAAACTCTAAAATCCTACTCCACTGTCTTGGTCATTTCACCTTTTGTTGGAATCATATGTGACTTACAAACCTCTGAGTACACACCGTTTATTAAATCCTGGTTAGCCCATCATATTGACCTTTTAGTGTTGTGTATACTCCTTACAAGTTTTGTGCATTTGTCTAACACAGATAGCCCATCTTAATTTTCTCTTGAGTATTGTTACTGGCTTAACTGGTAATCAACACAACATTTCTGATAATGGATTTATCTACGGTAACCGAAGGCTTTCAACCTACCAACGCTGTGAGGTCATACCAATGATACATAAGGCGCTATATAAATGCCAAGTAACATAACATAACATTAAGCACAACTCTATCTTGTGAGTTTTATTTTCTTTGCTCTGGTTGTCTACTAGTACAAGGATTTTTATACTTCCTTTTTTTTCTTCGATTGTGTTATTATCAAACCTTTTTACCCCATCACCAAATTCCATTATGGCTTCAAAACTTATTGGGCTTTTTTTTTGGGCCCCCCTACTTGGGTTATCGCTTATTTCATAACCTGCATTCCTCGTTATTTTATTGTTTATAGCACAGACCTAGCTTGAGAGCACAGGAGTGCTGTACAGTGTGTAGGTAGCCAATGTTTGGGTTGGTATCATTTAACAGAAGTGTTCAGTACTGAGAGTTGCGGTATGTGCGTCAGTTTGTGCATCCATTGGGATTAGGTTAGGTGTTGAATAAGTAAAATGTGAAATATGTATTCGAGAGGTGTACAGTTGTTTCATCAAAGTGAATTAGTCGTAATTCACCATGATGAATTTACTTCATTGGGAAGTAATTTATATATGTATATTTGGTATACAGGTGTGGTGGAAAGGGTAGGTGAGTAGAGGGTTTGGTGAGAGGGAGGGTATGGCGAGTAACCTCAAAAAGTGAAGTAAATGCATTGGAGTGAAATACCACAAAGTAATTGACTTCCAAGTAACAACATTAGAACCATTCAGGACTCGGAGAGATTGAAGTTGGCTCAGTGTGAAAATCATGGGAGTGTGTATAACCAGTACACATGCTTTTTCTTTGAAATGTGTTTGTGCCAAGAATAATGCATTTTTCGACAAACCTTTCAATGGTCCTTTGTGTTGTGCTGTGTTGAAGACTTTTGTACATCCCTGGGCCAACCCAGATTTTGGGGGAGGGATGTAGCATAAACTACAAAAATGGGCATAGAGGTTTGCTATTAGTACACCAAACTGGGTTTGACATGTTCTTGCTAGAGCCATCTTTGGCATACTGCCTAGGTAATCTGCCTCCAACCAGTAGGGCACTCAAAGCCAGTCATGTGAGGGTACTTTGTATAAATCATAATTCTTCATGTACCTTTATCCTGAGAGGCTTGCACCCTTAGAATGAGAGGCGTAAGACTCTTTCAGGGGCACATTAACATTTGCTTCCCTGATATGGCTTCATATTGGGGCTTGTCAGAGAAAATTTGAGTTCTGGAAAATGCACAAAGCAAATTAGCCCCTTGATTAAAATGAAACCTACTACTGCCGCATAGGATTGCATGATGAATGAGGATTACCTATCTGGTTTAAAATCAATAGGTTTGTTACAGCACCATTCCCAGGGCCCATAGGTGCATGGTAGTGCTGTTTATCTTTCTCCAAATTGTCTCTGCAAATCGCCAATGCGCCCTAAACAAATAATCAAATAACCACACACGATTTTCATATGGTTGAGATATGTGGGACCTTTCACCTGATAACATGAAATGTATTTTTTACATTCTGCAACTTTGTTTAATTGTAAATCCTTTTCTTTGTAGCTCCTGGAGTATTTTGTTGAGGAATACTTTGATCAAAATCCTATTAGCCAGGTATGTATTTAGGCACTTCTTAATTATGTATTGTTTTGTAGAACGGAAATGGATTGTGGTTTAATCTGAAGGGACAGATTGAAAACTAGTCCAGTGTGCAACTGCTTGTGTGCCAGGGCACATATAGTTGAAATTTCAGTCTTTTTGGTCTCCCTCACAGTAATAATTGCGGAGAGCTTGCATTTTTTTCTAACTCCTATTTCTGTTATTTCATGTTATGTCAACCTATAGTACTATCTCCGTAAGGGTATGTGATCTCTTGATCATTCGTCAAATGTTAGTCACCCTGTATTGGTTTGCTAATATTGCTTGACAAGACACACTGGCCGGGAAAAAGTGTGGCATGCCATCTTTCTCGACCAGCCTGTGCTGCTGTCCAGGGAAGTGGGTCTTCTTGCCATGAAGGCCGTTCCCTATATTTACATGCACTGAAACTACATCCTGATAGCAGGCCCAAGTGAATGAATTAAATTTGCCAAATTTCATAACTCCAGCCAAAAGAGCTGTAAAAGAATGGCCAATGGGGAAGGACATTCTGGCCAGTTCGTGTGACACCTGGGGGATACAAATGCTTGCAGGTAAGGTGCAAGGAAAACTATTATGGTGGCAGCAGGGGCTCTGTGGCCACATTGAGGGATGTTTGAGAGTTGCAATGAAGGAATGGGAGGGAGTAAATGTGAGGAAGGGGCAGTGGAGTGAATGGATCTGAAAGGGTTGTTTGGGGGAGTACCACCTATATTTTAAAAAGGAAAACGGAATCCAATTAGAGGGGTACAAGAAGAAGCGTTTCTGGAAAGGAGGTTCGTACAGGATCCCACGATAATGCAAATTAAGCTAATAAGACATTCTATTTATGGCCGCTGACCATGAACGACCTTGGACCATCATTTTTGTGTTTAGCAAAGTGACCAATTGGCGTCAAGCAGACAGCCTTTGTGTATTGTTTTATAGCAGTATATAGATCAGTTAATGTATACTAGTTGTATGGTGATGTGCTTTTGCTCAATCAGGAGACCTATATCCCTACAAGAGACATCAGTGGTGAAAGGGTGCATTGTAGAGTCGCACTTAAAGTAGTTTTAGGAAAGACAGTTGTAAATTGATTGGATCTCTAATGAGCAGCACAATTGGTCATGGGTTAGCACCATTGTTTGTTTAGTCTGCATATGAAACCAAACAGAATGAGCTCTCTTTGGTTCGCTTTCACACGTTTAAAGGTTGAATGCGCTACACCCTGAAGGTCTAGTGGGGAGATTTTGAATTTTTTTTATGTCCTCCACAAGCATATAACAGTGGATTTCTATTTCTCCAGATTGGCCTCATTGTTACAAAGAGTAAACGAGCAGAAAAACTGACGGAACTTGCAGGTATACACGAATGTAGTTTGGCAACTAGAACCTTGCTGCTGCTAGATTTTTTCCTTTTTATGATGCATTATGATATTGTTTAACTTTAATTGCGAACTGTAAATATTTCGACCTCAGAAAAGAGGTAATAGTTGTACAGTCAAGAGATGAGTACAGATGTGAAATGAGCTATTTATTGTAAATGTGTGTATAGGCCATAGTAATTACCAGGTTGAAACTGCTGTCTTTCTTACTTCCTATTACAATGGCCCTTGCTTTTCTTCCCTCCAACAGTCATGAATCTACTATTTATTGTACTTGCAATTTCTAATCAGCCAACTACAGACATAGCTGCTTAAGGGGATGGAGGTGTGATACAGATAAAGGCGTTCAAAGCATTTACAGCCTAAAGTGCAAGGTGACCGGAGAGTGCAAAAAGTGTCCAAGCGAAAACGTCCTTGTCAATACAATACAAGGGGACAAGTGCACATAAGTCACTAAATGGGGAACAGCAAGGAGCAACAGGCTCAGTGGAAGTCACTGCTATATGCAAATACAGAAGAGTTGTGATTGCGTGTTAAAAGTGAAGGTTTTTTTAAAAAGTTTTTTTTAAATAGTTGGTTTATTTCTGTAGGTGATTTTCTCCCAGTATTGTTTCGAGAGGCAGGTTCTTCCAATAAGTGGCCCCCATGCCATCAAGAATTGTACCAACTGGAGGTTTTGTGACGCGGCCGAAAACGGTGTTTGTCTAACTCGTGAGCTCTGTGTCACACCACCGAATCCTCAATGGCTTCAGCGTAGTACTGTGATATCCATGGTTCACGAACATACAGCCGTAAACCGAGGTCCCCAGTGACAGATAACAATACCACGGTCCAACGTTTGTGGTGGCGTATGTAGCATCAGTGACTAGACCTGTAGACCCAGCTGGGGCTCTGAATCGAGCCCTTCTGACTCTGGGCGGATCCTGCAACAAAACACTGCATCGTTGCTCGTGGTGAAAAAGGCTGACTGTGCACACTGCATCCTGAGCCTTCTCCTTCTGGGGTGTATGAAGGTAAAAACCTGATTAACGGTGGCAATATTTTGGACCACCCCAAATTTGTATATGCCCCATTGCATATCGATGAGCAAGCTACTGTGGTGCACAGCAAGGGCAAAAAACAGGGCAACCTTAATACCTTTGCTAGATCTGTACCCAGCTACTCCTGTACAAGCAGTGAATGAAGTTTCAAACATGGAGCCTCCCTGTGAAACGTCCTCTGCCCAGACATGCAGCAGATATGCCGTAGAATGCAAGAGGGATTCAACTCTGTTAACACTAAGTTGGATGTAACTCTCTGAGAACAAAACTGGAAAGCTCCTGCATAACTATGGCGGAAATCAGGATCGGCCAAGATGATGGCACCTCACCAAGATACAATAGTCTGGTTCAATGATGGACAAGCACCTGAAGATAGTTCAGGCCAGAAGTGAGGACCTAGAATCGCATTTTAGGCGCAATAATTTGCACATAATAGGTGTGCCTGAGGCTGCCCAACAAGACAATATGAAGAATTTAGTGGAGGATCTTCTTAAGAATGTCTTGGATGATCCTGTGCTCTCCGCATACTTTATAGTAGAACGTGCACACTGCTCCGCAGCAACGAAACCTAAACCTGGGCTCCTCCCTGACCCATAAATGCTTGGATTTTAAACTACAGGGACCGGGACCTGCTGCAGAGGTATGCCAGAGTGAAGGGTTAACTACGCTACAAATCCAGTAGATTTTTTCTTTTTCTATCCTGACTTCTTCGCTGCTGTACAGAATTAATGTAAATTTTTCCTGGTGGTGAAGAAAGTGCTTCTTGAATAGCAGGTTAAATATGCAATGCTGTTTCCTGCAAAATTGTTTCCATTTTAAGGAAAATCTTATTTTGTCATGGTTCCAGAAGAAGTCATTAAAAGGAACATTCCTATTCCTGAAGAATGTCGAGCCTGAGCATAACTACTACATTTCTGTAGCTCACTCTACCTCTAAAGCTAAACAAAGATCTAGCTGCACTGATTCACTGATCCTGCTTTTGTACAGTGCATATATGGGCTCCTGTCAGCGCCCCTCTGTTTGCGAGACTGAAGAATAAACTGTTTGTGGGTTTCTATTATGTTTTAGGTCTACGCTAGGTATGATGGGGATGTGGTGAGAGTGAGGAGTTGTTTCCTAGGGGGATGTTTGTTTAGAAGCACTTGTCTAATTGATATGAGAAGTCATTCATAACCCGCCTGTACACAAATGTTCCTAGGTGCGACAAGACAAGGGAGTGAAGACGGAGGGAGGACAAGACATATGATCTTACTAGGCCTTGTGTCATTCAGATTGTGCAAGTGCGAGAACAAGAAGTGCAAGGGGAAAGAGGGGGGAGTGCAAGGGAGAGGGGAGGGGAAACGGGGCAGCAATGCTCGGAGAATGTGCAGCTAGGGCAGCACGGCTATGGGTAGTGCAAGGAGAACAAGGGACTGTAGGGGTACAGTTACAGCCCCTAAGTGTGTGGTAGGCATGGAGGCAGTGCAAGGGTGACTGATCAAGAAAGAGCCTGGTACCCAGTGAGATTCTGAGGGTAGCCAAGCAGCCAGTCGGTATAGCAGATCGGTAGGTCAGGTAGGTGAACAGGGGAGAGAGAGAGAGAGCAGGCAGAGGAGAGGCAAGTTTTGAGCTGCTTCGGAACTTCAGGTGGTCTGGCTCAAGTCTGAGAGGATCATGGAGGCACCTGCATAGGAGAGGGATCTACTCCCCACTCTCTGCCTGGAGAAGCTAAGAGTTGGAGGTAGCTGAGCAATGAGCTCGAGAAGGAAGGTATTTTGGAAGAGAGCGTTGGATGTAGTTCGGGCCCCTGGCCCCAGAAAGCCTTGTGGACAATGCAAAGGGTCTTGAACTTGATCCTTGCAGCCGGGGGAGCCAGTAGAGAGATTTCAGGGCTGGAGAGATGCAGTCCCTGGGCTTGAGGCAAAGGAGAAGTCCTATGCTTGCCAGTTTATCCTATGCTTGCCAGTTTATCCTATGCTTGCAGCTGTATACGATGGTTTACCATACATGGCATACAAAGGTAATGCCTAACTTGAATGGCAGATGGAGGTTCAAGTAAATTCTGAAATTATGTTCGAGTTGGAACGTTCAAGGTTATCTTAATGCATGAGACACATGCAAACAGATTGGTGCGTAGGTCTTTGCCTAGAAATGAGGGAGCTGCAGAAACTTTACTGACTACTTAACAAAATCAAGAGGTGCACTTGTATTTAATCATAGAAATCTAAACTTCCAGTGTACCGCCTCACTTTGTGATCCACTGGGGAGATACTTAATTCTGCATGGCACAGTATATGGGAGCAAAGCAAAAACAAAAGTTGATGGCTGGAAGGTTTTAAACAAATCGCAACCACGGGCACAGCTCTGGGCAACCCTCCACATCATTGCTTTTTAGCCTGCCAAGCCATTACAGGAGGGGAAAGACCATATGCAAATCAGACTTGTTCCCACCCCTAGAAACCCAAGCTACTCCTCACTGATGGCACCCAATTAGGCTGAAATGTGTGGGGATGCTTGTGGTCTTGCGCAGAATGGACATGACCAAGTAGTTCGAGCTGGACTGCCCTTTTTGGGGTTGGGACCAAGCCTGATTTGCATATGTCTTTCCCCTTTCGTAATGGATTGGCAGTGGAAGAACGATGGTCTGGAGGGTTGCCCAGAGCAATGCCAGAGGTTTGGCTTGTGTTTAAAGAGCAAAAAGCAAAAAATTAACCAACACTGGTCAATTTAGATTTGTCGTTGATGGAATGTGAAGATCCAGTGAATGTACACAAAGTAGAACATGAGCCAAAGAAAATTACTAAATAATACAGATTGCCCGTGCGATAAGCGCAGGAAGTCTTGATTCTATTAAAGATACAGAGTCGAGCATTATGCTTTTACTTCTTTAATTACTGCTCAACAGCAATTCAAAACTTACTTTTCAAACTGTTTTTTTTCTTTTTTTTTAAGAACATGTGCCCAACTGGCTTAAAAACAAACCTAAACAAAAACATAAAGCCTGAGGACAAAAACTATCCTTCCCAAGAATCCTATAGGCTCTGTAGTCCTAGCCTCCTTTCTGTCCACCAATGGTAGTCCTTTGTCTGGTATAAACTCCTCTGACTCTAGGTCCTTTCCTCTTCTTTTTTCATCCTGTCTCGCTGTCTAGTCTTGTAACTGCTAAACAGATCCAAATTTAACCATTGTAATCACTCTGCTGCGCTTCGCAGTGTAGACCTCTTTCTTTCCATCAGTCCCTGTTATTTTTCTGCTCGTCCCCTAAAGCAAAGATAAGGGCATCATCATCAGGGCCGGGAAATCTTTTACACAGTTTAAATACAATGCAGTAGAACATTATTTGAACTTCAGATGGGCGGGATAATGCTTGCCTCCGTGTCTTTAATAGAATCAAGACTTCCTGCGCTTATCGCATGGGCAATCTGCATTCTATTACAAGACCGGAGGCGAGCATTATGCTTGTTAAAAGCTTTGAATCACTGCCGCCGTAATATTAGTGACTGGCTTAAAGTAGAATGTCCTAAATACTGAATCACTGGCCCAGTCTGCGGCTTTCATGATCTCCTGCAGTGGAACTCCGGCTGCAAAAGCTCCTGAAGCCATGGCTCCCCTAGCTGAGTGAGCCCTGAAACTCGATATGTCTATTCCTGCTAATTGCGTGGCCTCTTTCACCCATCTCGCTATGGTCGCTACTGCTACTGCTTTAAATGGCTTCCTACGCGCAATAAGGAGCTGAGTCACTCCTGCAGGTCTCACAGCGGCTGTCACTGTCTCATATCTCTTTAGGCATTGTGCTACGCAGAGCTTAGTATTGCCTGGAAAATACAGATAAGTAATTATCTTGGAATTAGTCTTTGTACGCTGCGCTATGTTGAACACTACTCCTTCCGGATAGAAAATCTTCCGGTCAATCTCGAGAGCCTTGACATCAGAAATGCGCCTGCACGACACTAAACATAATAACATAGCTAGCTTTCCAGACAACTGCTTCTCTGACAGCAGCTCGTTTCTTGGCCATTGCTCTAGCATGCTCAGTACCTTTGTAACGTCCCATAATACTGATTATCTAGGCCGTGGAGGCTTGCTAACCTTAATGCCCTTGAGGAGTCTTATCACCGCTGGATGTTCTCCCGCGGGTACTCCTTCCACTAGATCATAGCCCGCTGAAATGGCCGACCTGTACACTCCTATCGTCCTGAAAGCTTTCCCCTCCGCGCTTAGTGCTGCTAGAAAATGTAGAACTTCAGTTATAGGAGCTGAAATGGGAGGAATACTCCTCTCCCTGCACCATAATTCACAGTCCTGCCAAGCGGAATTATAGCTCCTAACTGTCGAGGGGGCCCATGATACATCGATGAGCTCTGCAGCTTCCTCTGAAAGCCCCGGCAAGCGCCATCTCCTCCTGAAATTCTGCAAGCCAACAGCTTCAAGGTCTGATCCCTAACCAAAGGGTGAGGCGCTCCTGCTGGATCTAGTAGGAGATCCTCTCGGTGTGAGATCCTCTGAGGGAAATCCATGGAAAGTTCCATCAGAATTGGAAACCAGGCCTGAGAACTTAATTCCGGAGTTACTATCACTAGCTCGGCCTTGTCTCTGCGCACCTTCGCTAGTGTTCTGGCTATCATCGCGAAGGGGGGAAACGCATAATGGACGTTCTGTCCCCAAAACTGAAGGAAAGCGTCTGTCCCCAACGCTTCAGGGGTCTAGCCTCCAGCTGAAGTAATTCCGCAGGTGCGCGTTTAGTCTGGAGGCGAACAGATCCGTATGCAGTGGCCCCCATTTGCGTTGCAATTTGTTGAACACTGATTCGTGTGGTCTCCAGTCGCTGGAGTCCACTAGATAGCGAGAATTCCAATCGGCAACAAAATTCTTTGCTCCCGGAAGATATTCCGCTTTGATCGCTATATTCCTGCTCAGGCAGAAGTGCCAGAAGTCCTTGGCTATCTCCACTAGCATCTTGGACTCCGTCCCCCCGAGCTTGTTGATATATCTCATCGCTGAGATATTGTCCATGTTTAGTAGAATGCAGCATTGAGCTTTGTCTCTGGAGAACGCCTTCACTGCGAAGGATCCTGCCAGGAGCTCCAAACAATTGATATGCAATTCCAGCTCTTCTGGGGACCACTTTCCACCTGTTTCTGTGCTTCCGCACCTGGCTCCCCAGCCCGACCTGCTGGCATCTGACTCTATTATGAGCTCTGGTCTGTCCCCGAAAATGGCTCTGCCGTTCCACGCTTCCATATTGCTCAGCCACCAACGAAGCGCTGACCTGCTGTCCTCATCCATCCTTTCTGCAGGTACTTGATCTTGAGCCTCTGAAGGGCTCAATAGTGTAACGGTCCGGGGAAGATAGACTGGATCGAGGCCGCCAGAAGACTCAGTATGCTGGCTAGATTCCGAAGCGAAATAAGCTGTCTCCCCAGAGCTGATCTCAGCTCCTTCTTGATGGCCTTTATTTTGGCGGGTGGGAGCGCTAGCGAGGCCTTTCTTGTATCTATGTCGAAGCCTAGGAACTCCATGCTCCTGCTCGGGACGAGCACCAACTTCTCCTCGCTGATCAAGAAACCGAGGCTGGAGATAAAGGCGGTCGACCACTGCACCTGTCTCTGCAGTCTTTCTTTGCTCTCTGCCATCAGAAGGATGTCATCCAAATATATGATCATCCTTATGCCTTGCTCTCGCATTGCGGTGGCTACCGGCCTCATCAGTTTCGTGAACGCCCAAGGCGCTGATGCCAGCCCGAACGGCAAGGTCTTGAACTGCCAAATCTCCTCTTTCCACCTGAAACGCAGAAAACGCCTGAACAGGGGAGCGACTGGAACTTTCAGGTATGCCTCTTTCAAATCTAGACGGGCTAGCCAATCGTCTTTCCTTAGGAGGTCTGCCAATAAGTGCATCCCCTCCATCTTGAGGTGCCTGTACTCTAACCATCCTTTCAGTTCCTTCAAATTGATAACTGGTCTCGCCTTCCGTTTGCGGTGAACCAAAAACATGTTGCTCAGAAAACCCTGCGCCTGAGTCTGCGCCCTCTGTATTGCTTGCTTCTGCGCTAGGCCTCTAATTCTGCATCTAAGAGAACTTTCTCTTCTGCCGAGGAATGTATGCGCTGGGGAGGCCAGGGCTGCCATGGCTCCTGTATGAAATCTAGTTGGAAACCCTGGACTGTCTGCATCACCCATGAGTCTGCTGATACTGCGCGCCAGTTGTCTATAAAAAGCAGCGTTCTCCCTCCCACCGGGGGATAACCTGCGGCTCCCGTTCTCACCTGTAGGGCTATTCTGGTGCCTGAAGTATCCTCGTCCTCAACGCCCTCTGAAACCTCTTCCCCGGCTCGGGAAGAATGCATCCTGTTGGCGTGATTCCCAGCATTGGGCACTGGGCCCTTGAGGTCTTCTGTTGAAGTTGAGGCGGCCGGACGAACGACCTCTGCTGCGACCGGCCCCTGCAAAAACCTGAGCAGGGAAAACCTTCCTGATTGATGCCTGGGCTCTCTCGAGAGCGGTGTAGGTCCCTACAAATCTGTTCATTTCCTTGACGAACGTGTCGCCAAATAGGAGACCCTGCGCTCCTTCTCCCGCTTGATGCTAGGTCTTCCAATTTGTTGTCCACTTTCAACAGTGCAGGCCTACGCCTCTGTCGAAATCGCGGTATTTGCGTTTCCTAAGAGGCAAACGGCTCTCTGAGCCCATCCAGCCAGCGTGTACGGGTCTACAGGCTCCCCAGTGTCCATGGCCCTCTCAGCGAGGTCCATGATTTTTGCTATTGGGCCTGTCAGATCCAACACTTTATCCTGACAGGACCGCAATGCGCGATCCATTCCTCTGCGCGTGTCCTTAGCGGCCCTTGTAATGAAGGTCAACATTTTGGGGTCAAGTTCCGGGGTCTGCGCCACCTTCCCCGTGAGCTCTGGCCTGGGACACTCTGATTTTAATCTGAACCTGATCTCCTTCTGAGTTTCTGGGACATGTATAGCGCCAGTCTTGGGGATGGCGCCCAATCAGTGGACCTCGGATGCTTGATGGCTTCAGGCTCAAACATATCAGACATGTCCTCTTCGGGGTTTCCTTCCTCCACCCTGGCATCTTTTCTCATCTGTCTCTCTTTTTCTATGATGCTCTCAGACAGACTTCTCACGTCTTCCTCCTGTTCCTCATATTCATCTGAGGAAGACGGTGTGACCCCTATGTTTTTCGCTCCTGGGTAGGGGGTACGAGGCTGGGCACTGCTGACCTGGAAAGGAACGCGTCCTTTACACCCCCTTTGTTCTTTTATGTAGAGGCTCAGTGGTGGAGGTCCCCTCCCCTGGGTCTTCAACTCTGCCAGCTTTTGTGCCCAAAATATCTTCAAGGACTTGTAATCTGTCCTGAATAGGCTGGATCCCTTGAGCTACTGCTCTCACAGGTGAATCCCCTAATACCTTTTTGAAAACTCTGGGAGAGGTCGAATTCTTCCTCAGGTAACTCCTGCTCATGTTCTGAGTACTCTTCCCAGTACTCCTCTCCTCTGTCACAGGCCATCACTGTATGACAGTAGGTCTTGTCAAGAGCTGCTTATGGGTAGCTTAAACTGCCTTTGTAACAGTGCAGCTCACGAGCGTGTAAATTATTATTTTTTTATGCCTCTCCGAATGCTCTTATCGGACCAAAATGCTCCGTGTATTCGTCCGTCCTACCGCTGCTCACCACACGGAACGTTGCCAGAGCCGCGGTCTCCTTCCGCGGGAGCTCCAATGTGCCCGCTTTCAGTTCCGCGGCTGCGAACCTACGCGCTTTTCGCGTCTTAGCCGTCACAGAGGGAACGGGCTCCCCCAGGCGAGCAAGACCACTAGCGGGGTGCCCGTTCCCTCAATGCGCCCTGTCACTCACGAAATCGGGCACTGATGCGCGACGCACACAGCCGCGCTCGCGGTATCAAATAAGCACCCTACGCACTACACAATATGTCAGCTGTGAACACATAAGCCTTAATAGAAAACCTCACATTATCATAACATGAAACGCTTAGCTAAATAAATGGAACACTTAACTGTTGAGCCAGCAAAAAAGAAGAGGAAAGGACCTAGAGTCAGAGGGGTTTATACCAGACAAAGGACTACCATTGGTGGACAGAAAGGAGGCTAGGACTACAGAGCCTATAGGATTCTTGGGAAGGATAGTTCTTGTCCTCATGCTTTGTTTGTTTTTGTTTAGGTTTGTTTTTAAGCCAGTTGGGCACATGTTCTTAAAAAAAAACAGTTTGAAAAGGAAGTTTTGAATTGCTGTTGAGCAGTAATTAAAGAAGTAAAAGCATAATGCTCACCTCCGGTCTTCTAATAGAATTATAAACCGATTGCACTACACACCAGCAAGCGTTGTACATTATTGTGGAGAACTGTTGTGCAAGATGCAATTATGTAATTCACCCCAAGGTGACCATCTACTTATGTTCTAGTCATATCCCATGCTTGCAAAATATTGGTTAGAAGTATGCACTGAATCGTCATGGACCATAGGGCTTACTGTACCAATGGATCCTCTGTGTAGCCTACTCGGGGGGGCTATGACAGAATGGAGGGGATTAAATGTAGATTCTTGCACATTGCGTTCCTGTTGGCTAGGAGAGTAATATTGCACTATTGGAAACAGAGTGAATCTCCCGAGATGAGGCACTGCTTGACAGACCTATCTTGGGAGAATAATAATGAGGAAGTCTACATTTCGAAACTACAAGCCATACATCGCCTTGGAAACCTTCGGACATACTATAATGCGTATTTGTTGACTCCTCATAGTTTAATATTGACAGATGTTAAAAAATTGCTTTGCCTCACACTATTCCCATGATGCAAAATGTGCAATCATCACCAGCAATTGGGCAGTGATAATTAACTCCTGGCGAAAAAGAAATGGTCTGCTGTGTGGATGTGCTTCTGCTTTGTAGAGAAAGCCACAATAAATGGTGAATCCTTTAGAAAGTATTAGCTCGGGATCACCAGGGGGGCTCGAAGGAAGATGGCTGCTTGAGCTTTGCGCTTGGCCAGACCGTATAAGATCACCCCCTCAAGCAGGACAACTCATTAACCGGTGGATTGCGGTGGGCACGCAATTCCTGCTCCTGTATAAGTCCCGAAGTGCCAGCGGTGACAGGGAGGGAGGGAGGGAGGGAGGGAGGGAGCGAGGGAGCGAGGGAGCGAGGGAGCGAGGGAGCGAGGGAGGGAGGGAGGGAGGGAGGGAGGGAGGGAGGGAGAGAGGGAGAGAGGGATCCATCCATCCCCCGCAGAAAACTGAAAGCGGGTGAGACCCGCCAACCTAATACAGGAAGGTGATTTAAGACCAGAGGTAGTTTGGGAAGCCTTTAAGTGTACTATGAGGGGTTACCTGATTAATTCTTGAAATTAGGATTGATGATTTGTCCAAGATGGTAATGGCTGATCCGATTAATAGGGATGGTGATGTTGAATTGAGGAAACTATGAAAGCACTTCTTGATATGATTGAGGAAAAGACAGATAGAAAATACTATGGCCTGAAATGTGAATACTTTGAGAAAGGTGAGAAGTGTGATAAATGGCTGGCATATAGGTTGAAATTGAGGGAATCTGAACGGTCGATTGCATCGGTTCAGAATATGGATGTCCGAATGAAATTAAGTGTTTTTCGGGATTACTACAAGCATTTATATGCGAGTGAAATTGATATGTAAATTGGGAGTGTTGACTTTCTTGAGGATGCGAACCTCGCTAGAATTCTGGATTGTGACTCAAGGTTACTGGAGAGGGATCTGACTTTAGATGAGATTAAGAAAGCTATTGGCAAATTAAGTGTTGGGAAATCGCCTAGGCCTGACGGCTTTCCGGTAGAATTCTACAAGATATTGCCAGATTCGGTTCTGAATCTACTTAAGGACATGTATGTGTCCTCTTTGGCTAATGGGTTGTTACCGGCTTCGACTAGACATGCCATGATATCTGTTTTCCCCCAAAAAGGGAAAGGATGAGACGCTCCCTGGGAGTTATCGACCGATTAGTCTCATTAACACAGACAACAAAATTTTGGCCAAGGTCTTGGCTGGTCGACTTGAGGATCTTCTGCCGAAATTGATCGATGTAAATCAGTCGGGTTTTGTGAAAGGGAGGAAAACATCCAGAAACATCAGAAGGTTATACCATACTATTAATAAGGCTAATGACGGATCAGATGATGCAGCAGTTGTTTCATTAGACGCGGAAAAGGCTTTTGACCGGGTGGAATGGGATTTCTTATTTATGGTCCTTGAGAAATTTGTATTTGGAGTGAATTTTAGGTCATGGCTTAAGCTCTTCTATTCGGAACCTACAGCTGATGTTAACACCAATGGGATTCGTTCTATGCCTTTTAGACTGGAGAGAGGAACGCGACAAGGTTGCCCCCTCTCGCCTTTGTTATTTGTGCTGGTGATTGAGCCTGTAGCGGCTATCATACGCAATAATTTGGACATAGTGGGTGTCTCGTGTTGGGGTTTGCAACAGAAGATTTGGTTGTTTGCAGAGGATTTACTTTTGGTCCTGCGGGACTTGAATCGGTCATTACCGGCTTTAATGGAGGTCTTAACTTCATTCCAGGGGTTTTCTGGTTATAAAGTGAATTGGGACAAATCGGAAGTGATGCCGCTGGTCCCCGGGTGTAGCAAAAGATATGTCACTGATCTAGGGTTTCGTTGGTGTCCGGATAAGATGTTATATTTGGGAATTTGGATCACTCCGAGGATTTGTGACTTGGCAAGGGTGAACATGAATGTGATTGTTGGGGCTCTTAACACTGATTTGGAACGATGGGGGCTACTAAAACTCTCCCTCTGGGGGAAGGTCAATGCGTTAAAAATGATGTCGACCCCTAAAATCAATTATGTTTTAAGTATGGTCCCATTGAAAATTGAAACATCTTATTGGAAAGAATTGGATCGGCTTATACAAGGGTTCTTGTGGGACAGAAAACCGGCGAGATTGAGCTTGTGGAAGTTCCAATTACCTTTGGAGAAAGGTGGATTGGGTGTACCGAATTTCAGGGCCTATCATTTGGCCTTCAGTTGTGCTTTCATGGTTGATTTCTTGGGAACACATCCTGGTGTATGGGAGGTGGCCGAGGCTAGTGCTAATGGTCCGTTGTTGCCTGGGGCATTGTTGACCACAGTATCGAAAGGGGTGAAGGATGTATTGACAACGTCGTTGAGAGATTCTTGGAAGAATTTGAATGCCTTTTAGGGACGGATGCGTGCAGAGATCCCAATGCGTCGCTATGGATGAACCCATCTGTTAAACTGAATGGCAAAACATTCTTCTGGCCTGATTGTTTTTTAGGTGGTATCAACTGGATTGGTGACCTCTTCTCTGGGGGTGAATGGAAAAGTGCTGGAGATCTGCAAAGGGAATTTTGCATTGATGGTTTCAGATTATCAGATTACAGGAAACTGAAGTTGGCTGTCGGTGTGATTGATTTTCAAAGTAGTCTGAATCTGGAATTTCTGACTAGGATAACACTGGTGGGCGGAGGTGGCTTGGCATGCCGGGTGTATAGGCAGGTTCTTTTTGAATATAAGGGCAATGATTTGCTAAGAGCTGAGTGGGGGAGGAGAATTGGAACAGACATTACAGTGGAAAGCTGGACCAACATGTGTGATAAAAAATAAAGATCCTAAATAGGGTCTATTGGACCCCAGAATAAATGTGGAGGAGAGGTTTGAAGGACGGTCCAGAATGTTGGGCGTGTGTTCAGGAGGATGGTACTATGGAACATATGATGTGGGATTGTGTGAAGTTTCGAGGGTTTTGGTGCGAGGTTGGTGAAATTTGTGAGGGTGTCCTGGATATGATGATTGATTTTAATTTTGAGACAATAATTCTGGGGAACGATTTCAACTTGGATGATCTATCTCAATGCCAAAAGAAATGGTTGTTTAGAGGGGCGGCAATGGGTAAAAAAATTATCCTTCGAAATTGGAAATCGGCTACTGCCTTGAATAAAGAAATGTGGCTAAGTGAAATGCGAGATTTGGCAGCTATGGAGGAACGTTTGTATAAGAAACAGGGCAAGATGGGTCTGTTTGCAAAGATATGGGGGAAATTTGTGGAAATATATTGATCTTGATTTTATAAGGTCCTGAGATGTGGGGTGGGTTTGGTTTCTTTGATATTAAGGTTTTTTGTGACTCTGTATATATTTCTTTTTTGTAAATATGTTCCTGTATTGTATGGTGATGTTTTTTGTTATGAACTGAAAATAAACTTTCAAAAAAAAAAAAATACAGGAAGGCTCCCGTCTCTCCTACGGCCCTCACCTCCACAGAACAGAAACAGCGGGGAAGAGCTGAGACCGTTTCAAGGGCGGTCCGAGTGCCGGGCGGCGGCAAAAAAGATGCCCGTCCCCCAACGCTATATCGCTGCCTCTCAGAGCTCATAGAAGCGAGCAGCGCCTGCAGCAGCGGTCCCCTGCGGGAAACAGAGAGCGGGTGAAATCCGCTTACGTAACACAGCCGTGCGCCTGCCCGAAGCGCTGGCACTGTACAAGGCAGGAACGAGGGCTGGGAAGCGGCAAGGCAGGGCAACACCCTCCCCCAACATCGGCAAGGCAGGACAACAACACCCTTCCCCAACTCCACACCATTGCCTTTATGAGCTTGTAAAAGCGAGCAGGGAGGGATCCAGGCACAGCGCTGAACAGCAGTGTGTGGCACCCCCCAGCAAAGGAAAAGACAAAGGACCCTGTGCCCCAGTGGCCCCACAAAACCGCTGGATATACTCCGAGGCACCGTAGTACCCCACGAGTCAACAGGGGCTGAGAGAATAGCACAGGCCCTGCCAATATTGGCTGGGGCCAAGGACAGGCCTGCTAAAAATGGGACCTATGAGGAATGCGGCGAAGATGCCAGGTGGTGCGCAGCAGAGAAAAGCACTATGGTGGGTGTTAGGCAGAATCCTGTGCAGTTCCCTTGGGGAACACTGCAAAAAGATTAAGACTTCAGGAGTAAGCAGTAAACCCAATTGGTAGCAGTCTGTACCACCCAGATTTACCTGGTAGCTGTGGCTGAGCAGTCAGACTTCTCTCAAGAAGAGTTAGGCAGTATACAGAGGTTACACAATAGGGCTAAAAACACAGTAGAGCGAGCAAACACTGACCAGAGCTTGTTATCAAAAGTATATAATTATTTATTTAACACACACTTTAGAAACTACACTAGCACTATAAATCAAAAGCAAGTTCCAACACAATCAGAAAAGTATTCACATCTCCCTTAACAATTACTAGACAAGTCTAAGTCAAAACACCACTTTTTGTCAAAACAGAGGTAAGCGTGTAACTTAGATGGCACTCCAATAATTAGGTTAAAGGGAGAGAAAAAGGCAGTTCATGAAAATAAAACAGTTCCCAACACTTTTAAGAGACAAAAACAAGTTACTAAAGGCAGAGTATAGTGTAGAGCCAAATTCATAGGCCAGGCCCACTTTAAATGGGGCAAGGTGAAATGTGCCCAAGATCACACAGTTGCAAAATGCATTCAAGTCTTTGTAGAAATGTTCAAAAGAGGTTGGGGTGGTTCAAAAGATAAAGTTAGAAGATCTGGGGGCCAACCCAGTTGGAAAGCCAATGACTTAAGGGTCACCTTGAGCAAACCGAAGAAAGGGAGGCCAGGTGGAACACACTACCTTTTAAAGTTGAGGAAGCTCTAGCGGTGGCAGTTGTTCCTGGCAGCGGGTGCAGTTTGTGGTTTCGACCAGGGGAAGAGATGATTTCGTTGAGGAGGAAACTTGGAGTCGTTGCACTGCCCAGGGAAGAAACCAGCCGCGGAGTTCGTCGGTTAAAAGGTTTGTTCCTGGTATTCGCTGTCACAGTGGTGCAGCTTGGCTATCCGGCCGCCAGGGTGATTCGACCAAGAGACGTCCTGGAAGGCGAAATGGCAAACTGGTTGATCCCACCAGCTCAGAGGAAGAAGACACTTTCAGCAGAAGATCTTCTCTTGTCGTCGGGAAAGTGGGGAGGTCGTTGCAGCAGGGCTCCACCGGTGGTGTTGTCGTTGAAGATGGCTCAGCTTCTCCCCTCTTTGGATTTCTTAGGTCCTGTGGCGACTTCTGAAGTTCCAGTCCCAAAAGCCCTGCTTTTATGCAGAAAAACTCCCATTCAACAGCCTAGCTGTCACTCAAACATGCGAAGTGGTGAGCCGGGCGGCTCACCACTGGCCCAATCAGAACAGAGTGCGACTTGGGTTGCTAAGGCAACGCAGTCCAGGGTGTCAATTCCCCCACCCACACATCCTGTGGAACCCAGACAGAGTGGCACCAGTTGGAGGGCTTCTGTGGAGAAGCCTGCCAAAAAGTGGAACAAAGGGCCCGACTTTGGTTGGAGTTCGAGATGGGACACAAACGCCATTTTAGAAAAGAGTTCTGGCAAAAAGACCCGACTGGTGATTCAATATTAAATAAATAAACCGGGGGTATCTTTAACATTGCACCAAAAAGTGGTGCGTTTAAAATCAATGGGGAAAATCCCATAGGAAATATTCTGGTGGAATATTTTGCGTGGTAACCACTGCCACCAGCCAGAAACTCGACAAGGGGGGACTGGATAGTGCCTCCTTGGAAACAGACCCAGGGGCAATCGAATTAACCCCTTCCAGTACTTCCACAATATGATGGTTTGTACTGGTTCTGTTCACAATTTTGGACTAGTAAAGTCAATGGTGACTTTACATGCCCTGGGAGACAGGCAGTCCCAGGGTATGGAGTCTATGTTTGGGGGTCACTATGACACCCCTGTGCTACTGCACTGAGGGTGCTGTGTAACACACAAATAAAAACAGATGATACCCTATGGAGAAAAAAAACCCATAGCCCATAAGCACACAAAAAGTCAGACATACCTCAAATCATGCCTAAGAGTGGGAGGGAAAGAGTCTCACTCTTAGCAGGAGAAAGAAACAAACCCCAAAAATCCAGCAATGCTGCTGGGGGGGACTCACTAGGTTTGGGAAATTAGCCTTATAAGAGAATTCTCCCTAACAGTGGGGAAAGCTGGAGTAGAAATGGGAGCCTTGTGGGGCATACAGCAGGACATACACACTGTGCTATCAGATTTGCATCATTCAGGGTGGAGGTCCAATGCTTGTTGGGTGCGCTCACTTAGAGAGTCACTATGGTGCCGGACCGAGTGGAAGCCTTGGAACACTCACACCGTGCCGCAGACCTAGTTGACGTGGAGGTAGGAATGCGGCTGTGGGCGCTCGAGCGCAGGGACAGAGAGATACAGTCTAAAGTGGACGACTTTGAAAACAGAGGAGGAACAATCGCTGCATTTGGGGGCTCCCAGGCCGAGAGACGGAAACAGCAGAGGAACTGCAAAATTCAGTGCTGCGTCTATTATGTCAGCTGTTGGGGGCCTCACTAGAGAGGGACATTACATTTGGCAGGCTTTATAAGGGTTGAGGGGCCACGCTCGGTGGTAGCAAAGTGCCACGACTATACTGATAAAGAAGAAATCCTGCAGCGAGCAAGGGAGCAGGGCACGATTGAATGGGAAGGTGCAGAGATTATGATTTTCCAAGACCCATCTGCCTATACCCTGGACCAGCGTTGCAACTGTAGGCCCCTGATAAAATGGCTTCAAGATAAGGGAGTGAGGTACCGTTGGCGCTTCCCTTTTGCCCTCATGTTTGAACTCATGGGTGAAAAGTATGTTTTGCATCAAGGTGAGGATGCAGACAATCTCCTAAAATAACTGCAGTGTGAGGAGGCGCAGCTGGAGAGGTAGAACCAGCGCAAGCTGAGGGAACGCTTCAAGAGTGCATTTGCCCAACCCAGAGGAAGTAATAGAGGAAGGAGCTCTAGACGTTCTAGGAAGCCAAGGGCCCGGCAATCACCACCTCTGAAGTGAACTGTCGCTGTAACCACTTGATGGAGGACTGGTGGCGATCGAGACAGTATCCCGCCTGATAGGGGCCTGCTCAGTGGGGAAAGGACAGCCAGGCTGACCGCTAATCTACACATACCCTGGTGACCTGGGGAAATCCAGGTGTCTCTACCAAGCTGGGCTGTATGCCCTGGTTCTTTGGGGTTGGGATTGATGTGGGTTAGGGAGGGAATCGTGGCAGAGGGGGTTGGGGGGGAAAGGAGGGGGAGGGGCCCGGCATGCACGAGGAAGGGGCGTCTGTGACTGGAAGGGCTATGGCCCCAGGCACAGGGGAATTTCATAGACTGGGATAAGGTTGACCTGAAGTTCGCAACCCTCAACCTCAAGGGACTGAATTCCCCAAATAAACTGTCTCGGACCTACAATATGTTCCGGTCCCTCAAGCTATCAGTTTTGTTCTTGCAGAAAACACACTTCAGCCAGGGGATGGAGCTTTCCCTATGGAAAGGGGCGGTGGGACAAATGTTGTGGGCCTCCAACAGGGTCCATAAAAATGAAGGGGCTGGAATTGTCCTAGCAAGTTCCTTTTGCATGAAGGGGCTTCAAGTCAAGAGGGGCTTTGGAGGCAGATTCCTGGTGCTCAAGTGTCATGTGGATGGAGTCCTGTTCACCTTGGCCACAGTGTATGCACCCAATGTGGGACAGATCCACTTTCTCAGAAGGGTCTCTGTGTCACTGGATGAATGGGGGAGGGACACGTATTAGTGGGGGTGAACTTTAACCTGTTGGCAGACCAGGGGTTGGACTGGTGGTCAGCGAGAGGGGGAGCAACTAAGCAGGTGGGAAAGGAGAACAGGGAATTTGCTGCCCTCCTCGAGGACTTTTGGGCAGATGTGTGGAGTGTGTTCCACCCCCAGGCGAGAGGATATATTTTCTTCTCTCCCCCGCCCTACTTACACCAGAATAGATCTACTATTGATCCCATAGGAACAAGCAAAGGACATTACATCCCCCAAAGTAGAAACAGTCACATGGCCATGGTGATGGCGTCCTGGCAATTTGAAGCCAAAAGAAGGGTCAACCCTGTGTGGCGCTGTAATGACGTACTACTTCGGGATCTGGTTTTCAGGGAATATTTGGGAAACGAAATCCGATCCTTTTTCGAGGTGAATGAGACCGGGGAGGTCCACTCCAACATTGTGTGGGATGCTGCTAAGGCCACAAGACAGGGACTGTTAATAGCAGAGGGGGCCTGGAAAAAACATGAGGGCTCATCGAGAGTAAGTTACAGGAAGAAATCCGAGGGCTCAGAGCTCAGATGAATGGGGATGGGGGACGGGACAGACCTGCTAAACGACATTCGAGACAAGAGACCGGGCCTACATGCCACGCTTATGGGGGAAGTTTTAAATAAATTGAGAAACACAAAGCAATGGTACTGCGAAAGGGGAGACAGCGAGTGGTCACTACTGGCTAACAGGGTCACGGGAGCAGAGGGGATAGACAGGTGGAGAAGATCCGAGACAAAGAAGGTGGTATGGGTGGCCCACGGGACGGGATCCCCAGGTGTTTTGCTGAATATTATGAGGAGCGGTATCCAGACTTTCCATTTAAAAATTATTCATCGAATACCTTTCCATCGGAAATTATTAGTTGAATTTCCTTTCCATCGAAAAGCATATTCATTGAATAATTTTCAATGGTTAATTTCGATGGATAATTAGGGTTAGGGGTAGGGTTAGATTTGGGGCCAGGGTATGATTTAGGGTGAGATTAAGGGTAAGGTTTAGGGGTTGGGGTTTGGGCTAGGTTTAAATTTAGGGTTACCTTAAGGGTTAGATTAGGTTAGGGCTGGTTTGGGGTTCGGGTTAGGGTTGGAGTTAGGGTTGGGGTTGGGCTAGGGGGGATGTGCGTGGGGGCTGGAGGGGCATGGGAGGGGACCCCCCTCCAATATACAATAAACATTAAAATGTTACAAAGAGCTGGCCAGTTCTGAAATTTCAGCACTGGACAGCTCCATGTAACGTTACAAAAAAATGCATGGAAATGCTATTTTTTACATTTTACATAACTTGGCCATTTATATATTCGATGGACTGGTTTCCATGGAAATGTACTGTTACATGTAAAAGACAGCATTTCGATGCAATGTCATTCGATGGAAAGACCATGAACTACGAGGAGCTATATAGGAAGGCACTGGATCCGGGGGACCAAGCGATTAAGACATACTCACCCCTGAGGAAATTGCGGCGCTAGAGGCCGAGGTCACAGCGAAAGAGGTAGTGGCTGCCATAGGGAGATTGAATGCTGGTAAAGCCCCGCGGGAGGCTGGGTACACCACCGATTTCTTGAACAATTTCAGGAGTTGATGGCAGCACCGTTGGCAAGGGTTTTCAACACCTCCAGCGAAATAGGTGAAGTGCCCCCTCCTTCCTGGAGGCCAGAGTAGTGGTGCTACCCAAACCAGGGAAGGATCCCACATATTGTCAGCTATCGGGCCCATCTCGCTCCTTAATGTGGACGCCAAGCTTTTCGCGAGGATACTGGCCACCAGGCTCGAGAGGGTTCTGCTTAGATTGGTCCACCTGAATCAGACGGGTTTTATTAGAAATCGGCAGGGGGCCCTTAATGTGCTACACTCGCCCATGGTTAAAGAAAGGCGAACCTTGATACTATCCTTAGACGCCAAGAAGACTTTTGACCGCGTTAGCTGGTTGTTCCTGAAACGGGTGCTGGCATGGGCTGGAGTGGGAGAGTTGGGTAGCGGCCTTGTACTCCAGTCCCAGGGCAAGAGTGGTGGTGAATGGGGAAGAGTCACAACCTTTCGGGTTGCAAAGGGGAACCAGACAAGGGTGCCCCCGTCGCCACTCCTGTATGCATTGGTCTTGGAGCCGTGGGCAATAGATGTCAGGGCTGACAGCCAATTTTGAGAGGTGCAAGTGGGGGAGGAAGAGTATAAATTATGTCTATTGGTGGACGATGCCGCCCTATATATAACCTGTCCCCAGGCCTCCCTCCCACACTACTGGAAAGGCTTGAGGTATATGGGCAACTGTCGGTCTTCAAGGTGAACCATAGCAAATCCGTGGTATACCCGATGGGACCCGAGAAAACCCTGATTGGGGAATACATGAAGGGATTTGGTTTTTGGGCGCAGGGGGATGGGTTCTGTTATTTAGGAGTGGAAATTCCGGGAGACCTTGGTGGCTTATTTGACAAAAACTAAAAGTCCGTTATGGGAGAAAATAAAGGGGGATCTCGACTGATGGACCAGACTTAACCTGTTATGGATGGCAAGACTCCATTATATCAAAATGGTAATCCTTCCCAAATTCTTATTCCTGTTCCACAGGCTCCCAGTGGTGGTCCTGCAACCTTTTCTAGAAATGGTCAAAAGCGGGAAAGATGCCTAGGACAGCATATAGGACCCTCATTCACTCAAGGGAGGAGAGAGGAGGTGTCTTCCGGACCTTGGGACATATTATATATTGCACGTTTTGGTAGATCTGGAATTGCACTCTGAGAAGCAATAGGTGGCAATGGACAACTCGATCCTTTCCCCGGTTACCCTGAGCAAGTGGTTGTGGATCCCACAGAGGGAGATACTATGTAGGGTCCTCTGATACCCTCTATTGGAAGTGTTGTGGTTAATCTGGAAGGAGGGGGAATGACATGAGATGGATCACGACCTGGCCCTCCCTCATCAGCTTTATCTGGGCGCCCCCTTTAAGGAATCTTATAGCAGGCCCCAGTCAATTTCAGGACTGTTACAAGGCGGGCAGATGTGGAATAGGGGGTGTGGGGAATGTTTGTCTATGGAAGCCTTGGAGGAATGCCTCCATATCGGCCAGCTCTCCCCATTTCGTTATGTGCAGTTGAAGGGAGCTCTCAAGGCCTCACGGCGGGGACACAATTTACAAAGGGACCTTAAAACCTTTGAGTCTCTGCTTCTTGGGGTTCGGGGGGACACACAAGGTCAAATAGCAAGCATCTATAAAGTGTTGCTGAAGTATGAACTCACACAGGACCCAAAAGCCAGGGAGAGATGGACCGAGGATCTACAAAGAGAGATACTGGATGAATTATGGGCCACTATGTGTAGAAGTGCTTCCCAACCCACGGCTTCCCTCCAGTTCAGAATGCAGGCAATTAAGATCCTGCATCGCTGGCACACCCCCCCCACCCCCCTGCCCTTTTGGTAAAATGTACCTAGGAGCGGACTCAAGATGCTGGAAGCGCCGAATCCCCAGAGCAGATTACCACATGTGGTGGGGATGCGTCCACATGCAACCTATTGGGGAGAAGTACTCTCGTGGATCAGGGGGTTCAATGAGATCACGTACAACCTATCCCCTTTGGGGCTCCTGATTGGGGTATGGGAGGAGGATGAGAGAGAGGATCAGGAGGGAAACCACATGACCTGTACTCTCTTGGTAGCAGCCAGAAGATGTGTGGCTCCGTTCTGGTAGCGGAAGTCCCCATGGAAAGGGAATGGCTAAGGAAGGTCAGAACGATCTATGAGATGGACTACTTGACACACATTCTCAATGAATCCAGGGTCAAAGTTGGTGAAATGTGGTCACCGTTTTTTTCAAAATATGGTGTATAACCTGAGGGGTATTGACAGTAGGAGCACACAGTTGCCACTGAAGCTTTTTGCCCGGTTGTAAAGGTTGCAAGTCGTTGGGTTCTAGGGGGGCAGTGAACACACAGTAAGGACAAGACGATTATCTGCTTTTACAAATGATGTTTATTTTTTGTCAAATGCCAGATCTTCTTGTTACAAAACGTTAATACAACTTGATTTAAAAAAAAAAAAATATTTTTTTTTTTAGAGCAACCAAGCCTTTCCACAACTCCTCTTAACGAGGGCATAGTATAGTGATTTCGAATGGATTGTGTCCTCCAACGCATTCCACATCTTTGACATGTAATGTCCACAGCTGTGCACTTTGGAAACTTTTTCGGCAGAGGGCGTCCTGCATCGATGGCGCCTGGTCCATGTCCCCTGAGGGCCTCTGTTGATATTGTTACACATAGGTGTTAGGCAGAAATCTGTGCAATTCCCTCTGGGACCACTGCAAAAGATTTAAGACTACAGGCGTTTGGCAGTAAACCCACTTGGTAGCAGTCTGTAGCACACAGATTCACTTGGTAGCTGTGGCTGAGCAGTCAGACTTCCCTCAAGAGGAGTTAGGCAGTATACAGAGTATTCACAATAGGTCAAGAGCACACAATTGAACAAGTAAACACTGACCAGGGCTTGGTGTAAAAGAGATATAATTATTTATTTAAAACCACATCTAAAAAAACACACAGGCACTAATAGTAAGCAATTCAGAAACACAGTCACTACAAGATATACACTCCCTTAAAAGAATATTAGACAAGTCTTAAGTAAAGCCCCACTTATTTTCAGACAGCGGTGAACGCTTAACATAGATGGCACTCTAATAGTTCGTTTTTAAAAAGGGAGAGAAAAGCAGAGAACAAATTGAAACAGATCCCAACAATTTTACAAGAACAGAACAAGAGAGGAAGGCAAAGTAAAACCGTGAGTTTAGAGTTCAGTAGGCCGGATCCACTTTAAGGGGATCAAAACGAAATGTGTCCAAGGTCACACGGTTGCAGTGCACAAAAGTGTTAAAAAGGTTCAAAAAGAGTTGGACGAAAGAAAGGGACCAGTTCGAAGGTCAAGGCGGCCAGCCTAGTCCAGAAGGTTAAGGGGTTATTATTACCTTGTAGCAATCTTTAGAAAGGGAGGCCTGGCGGACACGGTACCTTAAAGTGGTGAGAACACTCCAGCGGGGGCAGTTGTTCCTGGCAGCGGGTGCAAGTCGGTGCTTCGTCCGGGGGAAGAGAGGATCTCGTCGTGGAGGAAGACAGGTGTCCGTTGCACTGCCAGGGAAGAAACCAGCCGCGGAGTTTCTCAGGTACAAGGAGCGGTCCGTTGATCCACGGTTCAGTGGTGAGTGGCTATCCGGCCGCCGGGGAGCTTGGCACGGGCAGTTCGACCACAAACCGGTCTGAAGTGTGAAGAAAAGAAGGTAAACTGGTTGTGCCCACCAGTCAGGGGAAGAAGCCTCTCCAGCCGGGAGATCTTCTCTGTCGTCGGGAAGTGGTGAGTCGGTTCTGTAGGGCTCCACCGGTGCTTCTCCCTCGTCGGATTCTCAGGTCCTGTGGCGACTTCTGAAGTTCCAGTCCCCAAAGCCCTGCTTTAATGCAGCATACCCCCATTCACTCAGCCTAGCTGTCAATCAAACTTGGGCCAATCACACAAGAGTGCGACTTGAGTTACCAAGGTAACTCAGTCCAGGGTGCCTAAACCCCCTCGCACGCCCCCTGTGGTACCCAGAGTGGCACCACTTTTGGAGGCTTCTGTGGAGAAGCCTGCCAAAAAGTGGAACAAAGGGCTCGACTTGGGTTGGAGTCACAGAAGAGAACACAAACACCATTTTTGAATCGAGTCCTGACAAAAAATTACCAACCGGCGAATTAATATTAAATAAATAAACCGGCGGTATGTTCGAGGCTATGAGAATTAAATAATTAAAGTTGGTAGCCTCAAACAATGGAAAAATCCCATAGGGAAATATTCGAGGTTGAATATAAAAAGTAGTTTCCACTCGATCAGGGGGGACGGAGACGTGCCCCCTCGACTAACAGACCCCGGGGCAGTCGAATTGCCCCGACCAATACGTCCACAATATGATGGTTTGTACTGGTTTCTGTTAATAATTTGGGACCAGTAAAGCCAATGGTGACTTTACATGCCCTGGGAGACGGTAGTCAGTCCCAGGGTATGGAGTCTATGGTGGGGTGTCACTATGACACCCCTGTGTTACTGCATGGAGGGTGCTGTGTAACACACATAGTAAAAACACATGAGACCCTATGGAGTAAAGGACCCCATAGCCCAAAAAACACATTACCAGTCAAAGGAATAACATAAATCATGTCCAACAGTGGGAGAAAAAAAGAGTCTCACTCTTGGCAGGAGAAAAAAAAACTCCAGCAAAGCTGCTGGGGGACTCACTAGGTTAGGAAATTCAGCCTAAAGAGAGAATTCTCCCTAACATTAGGTAACAGAACGTCTCAAGCCATTCTAGTCTTTCCTTATTTATGACTATTGCATTTCCCAATTGCGTATTGGTGCCAACGCACATAACTTTTGACTTCAAGATATTGACCTTCAGATCTTTTTGCTCCATATACACTTGGAAGCCATTTACTAGAATTTGTAAGGCGTGCTTTGTTTTGGCCACCAAGACTGCATCGTCGGCGTATAAAAGTATGCACGTCTTTTGGCCAGCCATTTTGGGGACGTCACTTGGCAGAGCAGCTAGGGTGCTTGGCAGGGAGTTAATATAAAGGTTAAAAAGCAACAGTGCTATAACACACTGCTGCCTTGCCCCTCGCATGATACTAAACGCTTAGGTATTTTGCCCTTTTTTTACCCCCCATCCTTACTCTGGCCGTCAAGTTTGAGTATAATACAACTAGCAGCTGTAGCATCTCATCTGGCATACCCATTTCATACAAGACTCTCCAGAGCTTCCCGTTATTTATGCAATCAAACGCAGTGGAACGATCCATGAAACCCAAATATACGTTGGATTTATGGCCCCTTACATATTTATGTAGTATTAAAATCAGATTTAATAGTTGGTCTGTAGTGTCCATACCTTTTCCCGAAAGCCATATTGGTATTTTAAGATTTGGTTTCCTAGTACCCATTCCCTGATTTTCCTGTGTAATAACCGTCCAAACCATTTGGCCGATGTATCAATTAAAGAAAATGGGCGGTAAGACGCAGGATTAGATCCATCTCCCTTTTTGAAAATGGGCACTATGATTGCCTCTTTCCACGAGGCTGGTTCAGTCTTTAGGCGTGAAATTACTGTAAATGTGGTTACTAGGGGTACCCATCCCACACTTTCAGATTTAAAAAATTGAATAGGGATTGAGTTTGGCCCCGCTGATTTCCTGTGTGTTATCCCCATGAGTGCTTTGCGTACCTCCCTCATGGAGAAGGTCAAACTGGGTTCACAAGTCGGCCCCAAGATGTTGGGCAGGGCTTAATCACCTCACTCTCATCTCATCTGGGTTATTATATAGGGTGCAGAAATAGTTTATCCATCTGGACTCACCAACCCCGTCACTACCATCATCCCTCATTTTATTGGGTGTTTCTAATTCGGCTGCAATTGTCCTACAGTAAGTTCTCAAATCCCCCCCCCCCCCCACACTTCTGCAGCGCTGCCCTCTCTAGTTTTTGCCAGGATTGCTCTGCGAGTTCTATTTTCCTACACTTAATACTTCTTTTGTACATAGCTCTTGCTACTGCTATTTCCTCCCGTTTCCGGTTTGTCTTTTTTAAGGCCATCAAGAGCTGCCTCTTGGCGTGCCTACAATTTTCATTGAACAATGACTCTTTTCCACACTTTTTATTTATTCTACAGACTTTTTTTTTCCAAAAACCTGTGTGGCTACTAATGTTTTGTTCTCCCATGCCCTTTCCTCCATGGTGGAGGCTTCTTGAAATTGTCTCGAAATTGGCAATGGATGCGTGTATGACCTTTGCTATTGCCCGATGCTGATCTACTTGGTCCCAGCACGCACTTTTATATGTGACAGGACAGATTCCTATCTCTGTCCGATTGAATTCTTCATCAGTGCCCACTATAAGCAAAAGGAGGTAATGGGGGCGCTCTAACCTTTCGATTACTTCAAACTTTTCGATCATGTAATAAACTTCTACCGGTATTATGAAGTAATCAATCGTCAAGCGATATCTTGAATTTGTGAAAGTGTATTCACCCAAGCTGTCGGATTCAAATTTACCATTCGTTGGTCTCAGCCCAAGTTCAGTTAGGACATCCATAAAATGTCTACTCTGTTATCAATGCTAGAGTCTATCGCAGTTGGGGATTTAATGCCAAAAGCTACATACTCTTTGGCTATATCATCTTTAGTGCCAGTGTAAGTGCCAATTTTTAAATTGAAATCATTGGCCACTATCACATTGATCTTCACCAAAAGACCACGTGATTTCTTGCGACGTATATCAAATTCACCAGCTCCAAGAGGGAGCCACCGTTAACCGTGGCGGAAGGGGAATTATAAAAATTCACGATGCGCCATGGCACGTCTTTCCCTAAATGTATGTCTATATTAACAATGTTGGTGAGTTATGGGATAATGGAATATTTTTAGTACTCAACCGATTTGACACGTACGTTGCAAGGCCACTGCGGTTTCTATTCCACTTTGCTGGTTGTGCACTTACATAAAACATGCAGAAGCCCTCTGTCAATCTTATCTATGGCCCAGGTTACATGTAACAGGAGAATATCTGCATGTTTCAGGAACTCTGCGAAATCCGAGTCCCCCACTCTAGCTTCGAGTCCCGCAACCTTCCATGAGACTATCCTAATGTCAGATATATAGTCTTTAAGATTAATGCTTGATTTGGGCCCCAGCATTTTAACTTTGGCCATAGAACCATAGATTGGTTCCTTGGCCCTGCTTGATAATGTTGGCCTGGCACATTCTCCGATACAGACTGAGTCAGATCCATCATGCTTGTTTGACAATTAGGGACGTTAATATTTGATGAGACAGATTTACCCGGTCCTCCCAATGATATTATATATTGGAGCGTACCAAGTGTCATGGATATGACATATTGTATGGCTTTTAGCCTGGTACACTTCTATGACTTCACACACCAGCGCATCTGCACAATTCAGTAGCGCTGCCCTTGGGTAATAATGAACTATCCCAAATCTAACATTGCATCCTCCACAGTACATACAGTCAGATAGGATGCATGTGTCTGTACATTTTCTAAAAGAGAGATCCATTATCCCCAGAGTCTGTCACTGACTTGATCAGTGCCCTCTTTTGAGTTCTTGTTGCCATGGTTATGTCCTTTAAAGCAACAAATTAAGTTTCCTTCTCTCCAACTGGCCAGCGGGTCCACTAATGTCTCACTCAGCAGATTGCCTTGTTCTATACTTAGGGGCTCCTTTAGGCTCACAAAGTTTTTCCCCTTCATTAATAAGAAGCTCTTTAACTGCGCCGCACTTTCTATGTGGGCAGAGGGCATCCTTACATTACCACAATTCCCCAGTGCTTTTATGTGTGCTATCTCAACTGGTATCAAAGGGGCCGCATCTTCAGTTTTATCGTGTGCCATGTTGCCAGAGACCTCAATTTCTCGGCTTTCCATCTGGCATTCTGACTGCTTGGTCTTTATCAGCATTACGGGAGGCTTGATGTTCCAGTGTTTTCACCAGGGCCAATATCTTCAGTGTTATTAGTCACACCCCTTTGAGTACAAGCCTGCTATTTGCACATACACTCCGTTTGGGTTCCTACTTCCACGCTTACACACCCCTTGTGAGCTCTGGTAGTACCAAATGGCCCCTCAATACTGTCCACTTTTAAACCAATTTCAAGATAATTTCCAGACACTTACTAGTCTTAGGTCATCTTTCAGACGCAAGACTTGAGGCTTGCAGTGTAGCAATGTCTTCTTTGAGATTATCTATAAATAAATTGGCTTTTAGCCAGAGCTCCAGAATTCTACCTATAGCTGGGAATTGTTGATCTTCTTGGGGGAAGGGGGTGGGTCTCCGCGGGTCTCTGGAGATTTTGAGCTTCTCCCCAAACCCTCTTTCTTTCCAGCCCATCAGACCGAGTATCCACAAGGCAGGTTTCCATATCCCACGATCTTTCCAGATGTCTAGAGGAATCCTTCTGAGCTTGTTCCAACCTACCTTGAACATCTATATTTATCACTTCGATGATTGATGCTTGAGGTGCATCTCCATCACGTCCTTCTAGATCTCTGCCGTGTTTTATGACTTTATGTGACTCATTGGATCAGTGATTACTCCAGCAAAGCAGGGGTACTGCAAGTCTGTAAGGGTCAGGACCTGACACTGAGGGATCCTACATCAAAAAATCCCTCTTTTACTCTTTTGGGCTCTGCAGATCAGTAATATCAATTAGAGGACTTTCAATCGCCTCTTAGTTGGGCAGAAGGAGTTAAGAGTTGCGGGCACCAAACGGACCTCATTATAATACCCGTCGATTAACCTCTCAAGTGCCTCCAATATGGTCTTAAGTTGGATCACTTCCCTTGGGTACTGACTCCACCCTTGATTCATACCCCGAAGAAGGGGTTATCGCAGGGATTGTTCCAGGGCATCCGATTCCGAGCTGCTGTTGTGCATCACACTGTGCCTCACACCTCCCATCCTCAGGCATTCCGGGAGTCTTGGTTTTAGTTTCAGTTAAGGCCTGCGATTTTGTCGATTGGGGTGAGGTAGGTGAATTTGTTGGGTATACCAGACACATCCCCGCCCCCAAGGACTTTTCTGTTGCTGATAGAGCCCTTCAACCAAGATCAACGATCGACTCCTTCAGCAACTCGGAATGATCTGCTTCTAAGAGCCCACCTTGTGATTGGCTGTGTATGCTTAATATTTGCCTTGTTTGAAATGGCCGTGTTTGCTCTCTGCAAGGATTGCCATTTTTGCAATGTTTCCATTTCGGGGGTGTCGCCCTTGTTTTCCGCCCCATGCATGTACAAGCAAAAGCAGCTCAGTTACCTTGTTATTAACTGGCCGGCTGTGGCCCCTGGAAAGCTGAAAACTGCAAGGGCAGCTTTGTACTACTTACTTTCTTACATCGCTTAGCTGCTGCTCTTTCTACCAGACATTTTCCAAGGGATGAGCTAGTGAGCTTGTGATCTCAGTAAAAATCCTCACTAGCACCTTACTGCACGCAACTCTTGTGTTACTCACTTGTTGCTCACTACCTACAAAACAGCCAACTATTCCCCCGGATATAGTCAGCGCGACAAACGCACAAGGAGAGCACTACCTCAGACTGCCTCTCGCATGTGTACATCCACCCGGCTCAGACAAAATGAGGGAAGAGATGCTGTAATTCCGGTCTCTAATACCTGCAGTCCCGTAACACACTGCAGCAATCTCAGTGCTGACAAAGAAGCAGCGGCACATCACGCTCAGCCGCAACACCTGACAACAGTTCTGGGAATAACAGCACTCAGCCCAGGCATGGCACAGCTGCGAGCTGGGACAGCTGCGAGCTGTTAATTCGGGAGAAAATCACCCTCCAACCTCCAAAATGGCCAGAGCTTTAGTCAGTGTCAAGCCACGCCCACATACCGAGCCGATTCTGACACACACATTCTGTTGCTCTGACTGGGAATCTTATTATTATTTCTCGATTTCTCTTTTTACTTTCATGGAGTTGTGCTTTCCGCCATGTGTTTCAATACAGGCATCAGTGATTGACTTTTTTGACACCCAGCACCCTCTGTGCAGTGCCATTCTGGAGTCCCTTGGCCTTCCCATTTTATTTCATTTTATATTATTTTATTTTATTCTCTTGTATGAACTACAGTTCCCAAGAGTAGTAAGGTAACTTTTATCTTACCTTTCCTTTTGTGGTACCTGCACACACCACCTTATGTGGAGTGCGGGGGCATTACATTGTAACTACTCTACCACTGCTCGTGTAACTTTTTGTTACAGTAATTAACACAGCTAAATGGCTGGTGTCAGTGGATACTTGTTCTACCTTTTTGTGCAGGTTACTCGCAGGCAGATTTCTCAGCTGAAGTATAGCACCCTCAAAATGGCCCCTGTCTTTTTTTGTTGTTGCCATTTTCCGTTTTTAAGTTCGTTCTGGGCTCTTCTATCATTTCATGTTGGGTTGGGTCCTTTGTGAGTTTCATGGCAGGCTTCTTGTGTGAAGCCCGCCCAGGCTCCAGTGTGTCTGGAAAGGCCGGAAGTGAGGGATGGTCCCGAAATGTCACTGTCCTTTGTCTGATGGTGTGCCTGGCTGAAACCAGTTTAAAATGGGCGGCTGGCTGTCCTGCAGGACAGCCAACCCCATGTGATTCACAGTGCCATAGGAGTGAGTGAATGAATGAGTTCCAGCATATAAGGTGAGGATTTTTGGACCACAGGTAGTCGAGCACTGGAACTGGAAATCTGAAGCAGAAGATGAGCAGAGACGACAACAGCACTCAACAAGCGCAGAAGTACCGGTGAAGCCCTGCATCAGTGCTGATGCCATTTTCAACTCGACAGGGACGCTCTGCCAAGGATTGGGCTGGTAGGAACAATCTGCCTGAAGATTCTCTTTAAATTGGGCCATCCCCCAATATCTTGTGACTTTCCCGAAACACCAATACCCGGGATACCTGGACCCTTTTCGACTGCATCGTCTTGCAATCAAATCTTTTTGAAACTTTGCAGGCATCCTTGTAGACCTCCAAAAGTAGGTATTCTTCACCAAAAAAAACCTCAGGAACAAGAAACCAAAGAGAATCCAACCAGTGATATCAGTTTGTTCTTGGTGCTAAAATAAAGGCACTAAAGCCGCAAACCGCTGCTGGAGTGAGCTGAATCCTTTGCTGGAGATCTTTTCTCTCAAGTGCTGCTGCAGAAGCCCACCAAAGTTCCCCCTTTCATCACCACAACTAAGGAGAAGGAATCGGGGTCTTCATCGCTGCACCGGGAAAGGGAACCAGCTCCATTTTCAACTTCACTCTTTAGGTACTGTGGGGATTGGGTTACACTTTCCTTAGGCCATTTCCGGTGCTCCTTTGCTTTGAGAGTGCCGTTTTCAACGTTTGGGAGTTGACCTCAACTTCATTGTGCAGATCTTGCAGCCTGTGTATCAACAGGTTTCCCTCACTTTGAGCTCCTGTGCTTTCTACATGAACAACTGACTGGCTACATAACTTTCCTCTGAAGATTTTCATCAGAACTGGTGCTGTCCATTTGACTGTGGCTTTGCTGGTTTTCCAAAGGTCCATCTTCTTGATCTTACTGGCTTTGGCAATGCTTGTTCCTCGACAACTTGAACTGTGAACACTTTTCTAGTTGGGAAATCCCTCTTGGATAGTGTTACATTGTTTTTACCAGTTGCTAGCTGTGTTCTTTCTAACCTTTACTTCCCCTCTAAACTGAATTTTGCAAAGGTGATGCATATAAGTGCTTTTACTGACCTTAACTGATGTCACTCTTAGTGCTGGATATGAAAAGTATATGAAAGGTTACTCGCCTGCATTATTATTCCTTTTATAATATTATTCCATTTCGAAATGAATGTTATTAGTAGTTGCTGCATTTTAGAATTGCATGTGTGCCTTGTGTATATATAAATAAAAATATTTTAATATAACTTGAAGTAAGTGTTTCGTTTCCTTGGATCTGTGTATGTTTTTGATTTCATTGTATTGCTACAGCTCTCAATCCTTCCTCCTAAAATGAGCCTGGCTGCTCAGCCACTCTACCAACTTGTGTAGTACAGGCCTATATTTAGAGTTGGAGGCCTAATACCACGTGATAAGTCTTATGAAGTCTAACCCCAAAAACATAACGAACACTTGTGGCAGCAGTGGGGATTGATGTAGACTGGATTACATTGAATATTGACAATACTTGTGTCCAAGGAATGCATCCGCAAGGCTAGCTCTGCTAAGAAAAGTAAACTTATAACTATTGAAATTTATAATTTTAGTGAACAGGCCCTTACACTGCTTATAGTAGAAAATCTAAAAGAATTGTGTAAACCGAAGGAGCCTGAGTTGTAAGGGAAGAGAACATTATTTAATGGAAAGGTTAAGTCACCAAATTCCTGGGAGTAGGCCCATAACCCCTACTCCCAACATTGATATGGAAGATAATTCTGAGGATGAAAGTCTAGAGCTTAGTTCTAATTTGCCAAATGGATCAGAAGGTGGAGAGGGTCCTCAAGGGTCTTCCAACCCCCCTCTACCTCCTTCGCCTATGTCTGTTACCTCCTACCATGGCCCCACCAGGTCACAACGTAAAATAAGCCCAGATTATCTAAGTCTTGAAAAATGAATATTGAACTTGAATTCAGGAAACTGACTCTTCAGTCTGAGGACAAAGGAAAAGGGAAAAGCAAAATGAATATGAGATGAAGAAAATGTCCCTTGACTCAGATTCCTTTTCAGGGTCTTCTCAGTCTGATTGTCCCAAGATACCCCACCTTCCAAGAGCGGTGGTGAGTGTGTATGATTGAAAGCTTGATGTGTTGGATACATTTTGGTTTAATTGTAGTTTGCAAGATATTGATGGGAATTATTTAGTTCCATGGGTTATGTCTAGGCTCCCCCAGAATGGCTGTGATGCTGTCATGGAGCTGAATGCTGAAGATGGAAAGGACTATTAAGTAGTCAAACAGGCTCTTATAACCTTATATGAAAAGGTCCACAGACCAAAGAAAGAGGATGGGATCCTTTGGGCACCTGGGTGTGTGAATGCCTGAAGATCTTAGATGGGTGGATAAAGTGGCAGAAGGTGAGCTCTTTTAAAGGAATTAAGTATGTTCATGCTGGAAAGTATTTTGATGCATGTTCACCAGAGCTGAGACAGCACCTTGCTGACGCCAAAGAAATTGACCCAAAGAGACTGGCACACACTGCTGACGTATGGGTAGCCAAAAGGGCCACACACAAGATTCTGGGGCTCTTCATAAAATGGACGAACGGAAAAGGCACAATAAAGATGGAAGAGACAGTTTTAATCCTTCCCCATCCAAAGAGGACCACAAAAACCATAAGGGTAGATTCCAAGGGAAACCTCATGGGTCTAGTGAACACTCTGGGCTCATGCCAAAGGGGGCTTAGCAGAAACCCCCATTTCAGAAATCATTTGGTGAATGTGGGGTTTGTGGGTCTGGTGACCATGTGAAAGGGGATCCCAGATGTAAGGCTAAACCTTCAAGGATCCCACATGTCTCCTTTGCCTTCATCCCAGAGGCAGAAGCTCCAATGACAGGTTCTCACTTTCACTTGCTGGCTGAAGAACCCATAGATGTGCACGCCAGTGTTTCTTTAATGTCCTTGGGTCTGTGGGAACACCAGACTATAGATGTGTATAACACCATCCCTGAAAACACCAAAGAATATTACAAGGACAGTTTACTTGTTGATGGGCAGGAGACCCTTGCCATCAGAGACACTGGGATCAGCATAACTGATGGATGATAGTTTTTTTCAAACCTGAGGGTGTAGCTAAGGCACCCAAATTTCCGACCAAGCTTGCTGGAGGCCCTAGCCAAATGGTGCTGATATTGCCAGCCCTCCTTCAGTGTAATAACATGACTGTTGGAATTCCAATTAGTGTGCAGTCTGAAGTGCCTGGAAGGGTGCTTCTGGGTAAGAATCTGAAGACTCTAGGAGTAGTCTCCAGTACACTTAGGCCTCCCAGTAAGAAGAAAAGGGGGCTGACCAGAGAGACAACCTTGAGTCTTAATTTGAGATCAGTGAGCAATCCAGATCTGGATCCTAGAGACCATCCTGAGTTGCAGAAGGTGGACCCTCTAGGGCAGATTTCAGCAGATGACAGTGGGTCCCTATCCAGAAGTTATGCGTCTGCTTACCGCTTCCCAGCTGGAAGGGCAAGAGCCAGGGCAACATAGACTCTACTGGGAGGATGGACTCCTCTACAGTGAGCTTACAGCGTCCACTCCAGGGGACTTCAAGAGACTGATAGTACCCCAAGAGGTAAGACAAATGTTTCTACAGTTGGCACATGAGATACCTCTGGCTGGTCATTTGAGTTCCAAAAGGACCAAAGAGAGGCTCTCATTGTATTTTTACCTGCCCAAGATGGGTGCAGATGTGGATAAACACTGTAGAAGCTGTCACACCTGCCAGCTATCTGGTAAGAGTGGTACCAAGAATGTGGCACCCTTAGTGCCCCTCCCAGTTGTGGGAGTTCCTTTTGAGAGGGTGGGGATTTACATTGTTGGTCCCCTAGACCCTCCAACTTCCTCAGGCAACCGGTTTATACTGGTTGTAGTAGACCATGCTGCTAGATCCCCTGAGGCCATACCTATGAAGACTGTTAGCCCCTATTTGGTATTTTTACCAGGGTAGCTTTTCCTAAGGAAGTAGTCTCTGACGGGGTCAAACATTATGTCCCACTACATGCTGGCCATATGAAAAAACTATGGACTTACTTAAAAGTTCTGAACTCCCTACCATCCTCAGAAAAATGGTACAAAATAAAAACAGATGTTCTTAAAAGGTCTGTAAACCCTCAGAACGTGCAAGTGGTAAAGCATGAGAGCAGGGGAGGGGGGTGAAGGAGATGTAGATGGGCGGAAGACAAACAAAACATTCTGACTAGGTCGTGAGACGATTTGGAATGTGCAAGTGCTGAACATGAAAAAGGAGTAGAGGGGGTGGAAGGGGAGTATGGAGGGGAAGAGGTAAGAGATACAATGCATGCAAAACAAGTTAAAAGTGCAAGAACAACAGATTGCATTAAGGAACCCAGAATGCAACGATGACAAGCGGGTATGAGTGAGTGCAGACTGGAAAAGCCTCGCCTCATGGAGTGAGAGGCTACATCAGGCATACAGACAACAATTGGGACTAAGTGGCTGGGTACTGGAAAAGGTCTCACCACGGGCAAGATGGAAAACAGCATGAAAACAAATGACAGGGACAAGAGGTTGAGGGTTACAATAAGATATAACAGAGGGCTAAGAAAGGAAGCAGCAAGCATTGAAACAGTCGGTAGTTGAGACCCCAGATTATTCCTGGTAACAAGGTAGGATTTCAAGCTGGATTTTCGGCCATCGACCACTGTTGGACTCTGGCTACCTTGATTGTAAAGTATAATAGTGAAAGCGGTGCAAATGTGTATGAGGCTTTTTTAGATCTGTAACCATAAAAGCTCATCAACCAATGATGAGACCTCAGGCACTCCTAAGGACGAATCCCAATTAATATACACTTTATAGATAAGTAACAAATAATGTATTTGTACACAACATATTCGTTAATAATAATCAATCAGTTCAGTGTTAAACAATATATACAATTAATTGAGAAAATTGAATTTCTCAATCAGAGTAAAGGATTATTCATTGCTTCCAAACAAAAAAGTAAGTTCACATTAAGACAATCATCCTACTTCATGTTCCTATTAATATAAGGATGATCTTCTCAAATCGGAGAACAATTAATTCTTAAAGCAGTATAGACTTGAAGGAGTGAATCAACCACTCCAAAAGTTATAATGCGTTTAAAATATTGGGAGAAGTGGATAGCCCAAAATGAAAACCAAGAAACAATCTTTTTAATCTCCACTGAAAGTATTAATTGATGCAATAGTGCTAGTGCAAATGTAAGAAACATTATCTTACAGTAATACATCTGTGTCAATCTGCTGGGGGTGGCAAGTGACATGTACCTTTTGGGATCAGTAATGGCATGGGTGTCTCCTGGTCCCACTATTAACTTTATTTGTATTCAATGATTTTAACATTAGATTAGTTGGAGCACAATGAAATCCCTCTTCATTGAATGGAACACAATATTGCACGTTTTTATTTGCAGATTGCACAGTATGTTTTATTTAATCCCCTCGGGTCTCCGCCAATGTATTTGAGCAGTTTGGGATTATTCTATAGAGCATGCACTAGAATTACACGTTGGAAAATGGCAGTTTTATTTTGTCAAGAGGGTAAACGAGCACACGTGATGCCTAGAAGAAGTCCTGTAATCCTTTTGCTAATAATGGTCAGTTGGTAGAGCATAATTCAATGGTTAAGAATCTGATGCAACAACGTGTCTGTGTTTTGAGATTTCATTTCAAATTTGGAGCGCAGGTTTTCCAAATACATATTGAGGTTTTTAGGCTAATGGCCATATAGTATGGTGTTAATGTGTGGGGTAGTTCGGGTAAACAGTTTGAGAATACTACAAACTAAGTTTTTTTTAAAAAAGCTTTGTTTTTCCAAATAGAAAAGAGAAAGAAAAGGGCGGACACAAGTTAACACTCACTCAGCCCAACAACAAGGGGGCAGATAACAAGCCCCATGATAACAATGCAACCCCCACCCCCCACAACACCACGCCTTAACAACATTCACAAGTGTCCGCCGTTATTCGCTCACGGAGCGTCTCCTGCAGCTTCTGCCCATCAGTGCCTAGCCAGGGGAACAGTCTGAGGATGAGGTGGATGAGGAATCGCGATTGGAGTTCATCAAGTATGTTACATAGTGTCCCCAAATGTCCGGGGGTCGTGCATGTAAAGGCAATGTTTTTATGAACTCGGATTCCATGTCCTGAAAGTAGAGTATGTCCCTCTGCCAGCTCGCAACGGAGGGAGGGGAGCCCCCACCCCAGGCCATGGCCACCCTTCTACGTGCCAGGATCAACAACATACTTGCTAATTTCCTCACTGCGGGTCACAGTAGTTTAGTCATTCCCAGCAGGGCAACTGTGGGTATCGGCGTTAGCTCTTCGCCAATTATCGCCTCGGTCTCTTGGATAACCTGTGCCCAGAATTTGGATAGTACTGGGCAGCTCCATGCGAGGTGAATGTAGTCCGCCGCCAGCATCCCACATCTCGCACATCTCGCCTCGGATTCAGGACTGTGCGCGTGCCTCTTAGCCGGGGTGTAGTAAGTTTGATGCAGGAAGTGGAAGTGTGTAAGTTTGAACCGCGAGTTTAGTGCAACCTTCTGAGTCTGGTCGAGTATGAATGTCCATTTTTCTTCGGGGATGGTGCTCTGCAGCGCTTTCTCCCACCTCACCTTCGTGTGCGTGTTTGCAGATGCCTTGTCTGTTAGGATAGCTCTGTACAATGAGGATAGCAATCTACCTTCTCCCTGCGCTTGTATCGTGCTATGGAGAAGTGACCATGTCGGAGGTTGCTGTGGAAAGGTTGGGAAAATACCCTGAATGGCGTGATGCAATCTAAAGTATATGAATACATCTAGCGAGGATGTGCTGCCTCTTACCTTAGCCTGTTGGGGTGATAAGAAGGTATCCTCGACGAACAAGTCACCGAGTGATTGAATTTGTAATTTATCTGCCCACTGAAGGAACACTTTCTCGTTCGTCAAAGGTATCCCTGGGATGAATCTGATGGGCAGTAGCAGAGAGTTACCTGACTGATACTCCATATCTTTGAGTGATTTTTTTCCAAGCTGCATAGGTGGTGAGCACCACATTTAGTGTGGTGTGTGGTACCGATTGTTGGCTTATAATTACAGCTCGCAATAGATTGGGCGACACCAGAGCTCGCTCTATTTGTACGTGAGGTCTGACAATGGGGGTAGAGTACCAGTGGCTGAGAAAATGTGCCTGCGCGGCCCAGTAATAGCGTTCCATGTCGGGAAGTGCGAGCCCGCCCCGCGTTGTCGGCAGTATGAGAGTTCAGTAAGCCACTCTTGCTGGTTTGCCGGCCCAGATCAGCTCTAGGATGAGACTTTTTAGTTTCCCCAGATAGCGCTGAGGGAGCAAGAGCGGAACGTTAGTGAACAGGTAGAGGAGTTTTGGTAGGATCACCATCTTAACTAATGCCACTCTACCCCAGAGCGTCAGTGGTTGTGATTTCCATCTGGTTACCTTCTCTTGTAGGGCCTTAAAGGTGGACTCATAATTATCTTGGAAGATTTCACGGTGGTGCAGGAACATGAGGATCCCTAGGAATCGCACATGGCCGCATTCCCATTTGAAATTGAACTTGTCTATGAATTTATTGGTGCTGTGTGATAGAGGGAAAATTATCGACTTGGAATGATTGATTGACAGACCTGAGATCACACTAAATTTAAGTACCTCCTGCATTATGGGGTTTAGATTTTCTTTGGGGTTTTGAATGAGTAGCACTACATCGTCGGCATAGACGGAGATGACGACCCTATGAGGGCCCATAGATAGTCCTCTATGGAGATGACGATCGCGCAGGCCAGAGGCCAGTGGCTCCATCACCAGTGCAAATATTAGCGCAGACAACAGACACCCTTGTCTAGTTCCGCGTTGGAGGTGGACGGGCGCCGATTTTGATGCGCCTAGAATAATGGTTGATTGGGGTTTATTGTATAGTAGTGCCACTAGTTTAATAAACTGTTTTCCCAGGCCAAGTTGCTTGAGTACTGCAAACATGAAGGGTCATTCGACAGAGTCGAAGGCCTTCTCAGCTTCTAAAAGAACTGTAACTGCCTGTTGTGTGGGTTCTATCCCTGCCATGGCCCCAAACAGTCTCCTGATGCCAAATGATCTATTGCGACCGGGCACAAAACCTGCCGGATCGGCGAGAACCAATGCTGGCATCAGAGGGATTAGTCTAGTGGAGAGAATTTTAGCCAATATTTTATCTAAATTTATTAAGGAGATCGGTCTATAGGAACCGCACTCCTCGGGGGCTTGTCTGTCTTGTGTAGTAAGATTACGTTTGCTTCCCTTAGGGTCTGCGGAAGAATACCTTTCTCTGTTGCTTCTTCCTACACTTTCAAAAGGAGAGGGGTTATCAACGGGGCAAAGGCTTTGTAAAACTCTCCAATTAGGCCGCCGGGACCGGGGGCTTTTGTGTTGGGCAGGATCTTTATTGCTTCTAGGATCTCATCCTGCGTGATGGGGTCGTTTAGTGGTTCGCGTAGCTCCTGCTCCACCCAGTATAGTTCTATATCTGCTAGTTAATTGTGTAGGCGTTCGGAATCGTTTGAGTGGTGTGTGCTGTACAGGTTTTGATAGGTGTGGAAAGTGTTGACTATTTCTGGTTCTGTGTGGACTAGTGACCCCCGTGGAGTGCAAATTCTCTCCACTAGAGTGGGTTTTCTATCGGCGGCAATCAGACGGGCCAAGAGCGTTCCAGGGCGTTTCCCGACCCCATATTGTTGCATCTGATATCTGCGGCGTAGAAACTTCAACGCTCCGTCAACGCTCTAAATTTAAGCAATTCTTCTTTGAGATCCGCTTGGGTGTGTTTTGAGAGTGTGTCAGTACTCTGTCGTTCTATAGCTTTCAGACGCTCGTCGCTGGCTGCTAAACCAAGACGTATAGACTTTAGCATTCTGTGTTCTTTCGCAATGCACACGCCTCTTATGTAGCACTTTAGCGCTTCTCAAAGCGTTCCCGCTGAGGCAACTGAGTCCTGATTGCTGTCTATGAAGAACGTGACCTCCTCGCGAAGCTCCGCTGCGAATGCTTGATCCGTCAGCACACCTGGTTTTAAGCGCCAGTTAGGTGCCGTTGGTGGGGCATTGGGAAGGTCGCATTCGAGTGTCACTGTGGGCGTAGTCTGAAAAGGATTTCGGAAGGATCTGGCAGCCCCCCCAATGGAATGCGCCTTGAGAAGAGACCAACAGTCTATGCAAGAGCTGGAATGGTGAACTTCAGGGTGGAAAGTATACTCGCATTTCTCCGCCTCCATATGTCGACCAAGTTGTATGCCTTGCAAATCTCCTGTACTTGAAAGCTCGCTCTGGTGGAGGAGGTCTGCGATTTACCTTTTTGCAGGTCAAGGTGGGTGTTGGGGTCACCGCCCCAGATGATGGTTGTAGATTTGCTTTGTGAAAGTTGTTTAAAGACCCAGTCCAAGTTGTTCGCTCAATCTGCGTTGGGGCCGTACGAGTTTATAAGTGCAACATCTCTCCCTGCGATGATGCCTTGTACCAGGTGACCTCTGCCTTAGCAATCCCTCTCCACCCTCTTCATGCGAATGCCGACTTTAGAGTTAATAAGGGTGGCCACTCCTCTGGCGTACGACGAGTAGGAGAAGTAGCAATGGCATCCCCAGTTGCGGGCCCAGAGGTGCTCTTTTTGCAGGGTGAGGCGAGTCTCTTGAATCATTGCCACGCCTACTTTGTGGCGTTAGAGGAGCTGTAGGATCTTCCTTGTTTTTGCAGGAATGTTGCCACCCCTAACGTTCCACGTTGCTACCTTGAATTAGCTGAGCTGGATCTCTATTCACGCTGCTTGGGCTGGGGTCGAAGCTGTGTTGCCTTGTGGTGACGCTGCTGTCTGTCTGTAAATGTGGTTATGCTCCGTAAGTCGGACGAGGTGCATGGCGGCGGGGGTGGAACCGGTCTGGGGACAGCCGGCACTCAAACGCAACTCTAATGAACCAAACCTCACACGGACAACCCCCAACTCATCCGTTCGGTCTCCCCCCCTCCCCCCCCCGAATGAACATATTGCTGCTGCGCGTGGGGCGCTAGTGACCCCCCACCCCCCCCCCCCAAGGGAGGGTGCTCCTGAAACCTTGTATATTAAATCCTGACTTTTGATATTGTTCCCAATGTTGCGCTGCGACGCTGCTTCAGGTAGGTCACGGTGGATTTCTTTCGGGGCGTTCCTTTCGAGCTTGAATCCCAGCCCACATTTGGGGCTTTACATCTATGTGCGTCTAGGAATAGGGTGGTTTCCTCGGGCGAATTGAAGAAGTGGACTTTTCCCTCAAACTGGATACGAAGTTTCTGTGGGAAAGAGCATTGAGTAAATGATTTGGTTTTCTCGCAGCCACTGCTTGACAGCAGTAAAGGATCTTCTTTGAGCTTGCACTGCTGGGGAGAAGTCGGGGAAGAGTTGTATTGTGTCTCCGTCATATTGTAGGTTCCCTCTCTCCCTTGCCAGCCTCAGGATGGTGTCACGGTTCTTGAAGTTCAACAACTTGGCTATGATTGGGCGTGGGGTGCCCCGGGGGCCGGTCGGGTATTTGGGATTCTGTGGGCCCTTTCAATCACAAATAATTGAGAAAGAGCTGCAACGCCAAATAGATCTTTACACATTTTCTCCACGTGGTCTTCCATTCTGTTGGGAGTTACTTGTTCCCGGATACCGACCACTCTTATATTATTGCGTCGGGAGCACCCTTCCAAATCCTCATTCTTAGTCATGACTGGTTTCATTTTGTTTTCAAGGGAGGTTACTCTCGCAGTTAATGAGGCAGCACCCTCGTCCAGGTCTGAGACTCTCTGCTCGACATTATCCAATTGATCTTTATGCTTGTCCAGGCGGTGCTGAAGAAGATCAACCTTGGACGACAGCGTGTCCATTTTACTGTCTAGGCTCCGATCCCTGACTTGAGCTTTAGGAGAATCTCGCGGATGTCGACCTGCCGCTGGTGTTCATCCTCCGATTCACCCTGGTTAAGTGGAGAGTCCGGGCAGTTTTCCTGTCTAGGAGTTTTTGATGCAGGACCAGCGTCAAAATTGATTATTCGTTGGGATTTGTCATGCATACCCATCTTGGCGTTGTTAAGGGAAGTGACGGGGGTGTCCCGCACTCACAGGGTAGGAGAATAAGTGGGATCGGGTTGCCCAAAGTGATTGCTTATTAAGCTGGCGACGGTTGTAAGAGCCGCTCTGCCGGGAGGTCGCAGGTTCGGGCTCTATTGTCAACGTCGGGTGGGCGAGTCGGCCCTCTGCGTGGGGTTTGACGGTGGGCGGTGATGATTCGGGCTGAGATGAGGCCCCTGGGAAGGGTTGGTAGATGTCAATATGTGCTCCTCGGGTACAACACTTGCTGAAAGGGCCACGCTCTGACTACTGTTGCAGGGGACAGCCCCTGGGCTCGTGCTAGTCTCCGGTTGTGATGGGGGTGAGGTGGCTTGTACCAGCTGAAGCCTCCTGGGGAGGCGAGTCTGTGAGCCACAGTCTTTATTTCCCCTTTTCCCCTTCTTTTTAACTTTTTCACGGTGCTCCACATTCTCAGCTCCTCCTCCGGGCTCCGAAACTCCGACACTGTGCTGTGTTAAGGAGCGTGTGACGGAGCCTCGCAGGGAAGCCACAATCTCCTGCCTCCCACCCACAGGTCCGCCGCGCTCTGTTGGCCTCCTGACCCTCTCCTTTGTGCACACTGGGTGTCTACAGGGCTCCTAAAACTGGGGATGTGCGTGTGTGGTCTGGAACATGGCACAGAGCACCGCAGGGAGGCTACCTATTCCCGCCTCCCACCTGCGGGTCATCCGCACTCTGTTGTCCTCCTCGCCCTCTCCTTCCTGCACACGGGATGTCACCAGGGCCCCCCGCTTTACTCCTTACCTCCGGCGAGCGGCCCTCGCCGAGGCTGTCTGCTTATTCTCCGACCTGCTCCTCCCCCTCTGCGGCCCCGCCGCTGCAACGCTCTGGCGATCTCCCACGCCATCACAGGCGCCGCCGCCGGGCCGTAGGTCCAGTCTGTGCCTTACACCCGTTTCCCAGATCTGGGTGCTTCAACCCAGTTCCACGGGACCACCTGCAAGCGCGCCACACGGTCCAGCACCTCGAACCACGGCTCCTTTCCAGGGGTCGGGGGAGGGCGCTGCCCCTGGCTCTGCAGGCCTTGTCCTACGCAGATCGCAAGAGTAGCCATAGGCATACCTTGACAGACCATGAAATGTGCACTGAGACAGAATGGATCTCTCTACAGTTACTGAACAAAACCAATTGCTAGACTTTCATGAACCAGGTGCTTAGATGAATGCACACCTTTGTAATATGCTGGTGGAGGTTATGTAGGACTCTGCAGGGAGGGTGACATACAGATTGTTTCCGAGATGCTAGTGGTACCCAAACAATTGGAGATAACTATTTTGCTGACCATGCAAGCACATACATGTGCTAATATCACAAACAAAATGAGTGGATCTTCGGAAGCAGATGTCACAGATGGCCTCAAGAATTCCACAAGTTGACTTGGTAGCATCGAGACTATGCCAACTTTCATAACTTGTTCAAGACTGGATTGCAGGAAGGTCAGACTAAGGGTAGTCCTTGGTACCAACCTCAATCTCCCGTGAGCTCCCTCCACCCTAGCCTAGGCTTCCCAACTACCCAGATTTTAGAAGTCAGGACTAGTAAAAGAATTAACCCCTTTTGTCTGTTTCTAGCCTGGACTATGAATGACGGACTAAAGACCACAGCCTTCTCTATCGCACTACCTCTGGAAATTTCTAATGGCAACCTGCCCTGATATTCCCCAGGGCAATGTTGGATAATGTGTGCCTTCTCTCGCTCTCTCCCTTGCATGCTCTTTCATGGTTTCCCTATTCTTTCTATTCTTCGCACCTACTCATCTGGCTAATCCCTCCTTCTCCCCCCTTCTATCTCCCCACTACTCCTTGTCTAACCCCTCTACTCTCCTGAATCCCCATGTATTTCTCTTTCTCTGTTTCTCTTTCCCCCACTCCCTCCCTCTCTCCCTCCATCTGTCCCGCTTTCTCTTTCTCTGCCCCTCTCTCACTCCTGCCCTCTCTCCCTATGATTTGTCTCCCTCTTCCTCAGATTTGTCTCCCTCTTCCTCAGATTTGTCTCCCTCTTCCTCAGATTTGTCTCCCTCTTCCTCAGATTTGTCCCCCTCTTCCTCAGATTTGTCCCCCTCTTCCTCAGATTTGTCCCCCTCTTCCTCAGATTTGTCCCCCTCTTCCTCAGATTTTTGTCTCCCTCTTCCTCAGATTTTTGTCTCCCTCTTCCTCAGATTTGTCTCCCTCTTACTCCAATTTGTCTCTCCCATTTCTTTGTCTCTCCCATTTCTCTCTCTTTCCCATTTGTTTCCCTATTTCTCCCTCGGATTTGTCTCTCCTTCCCACGGATTTGTCTCTCCCTCCCACGGATTTGTCTCTCCCTCCCTCTCCCTCGGATTTGTCTCTCCCTCCCTCTCCCTCGGATTTGTCTCTCCCTCCCTCTCCCTCGGATTTGTCTCTCCCTCCCTCTCCCTCGGATTTGTCTCTCTCTCTCCCTCTCCCTCGGATTTGTCTCTCTCTCCCTCTCCCTCGGATTTGTCTCTCTCTCCCTCTCCCTCGGATTTGTCTCTCTCTCCCTCTCCCTCGGATTTGTCTCTCTCTCCCTCTCCCTCGGATTTGTCTCTCTCTCCCTCTCCCTCGGATTTGTCTCTCTCTCCTTCTCTCTCTCTCTCTCCCTCGGATTTGTCTCCCTCTCCCTCCCTTGGATTTGTCTCCCTCTCTCTCCCTTGGATTTGTCTCCCTCTCTCTCCCTTGGATTTGTCTCCCTCTCTCTCCCTTGGATTTGTCTCCCTCTCTCTCCCTCGGATTTGTCTCCCTCTTCCTCTCCCTCTTCCTCTCCCTCTCCCTCTGATTTGTCTCCCTCTCCCTCTCCCTCTGATTTGTCTCCCTCTTCCTCTCTCTTCGATTTGTCTCAGGCTCCTCCTTGATTTTTCCCTCCCTCCTACTACTCCCTCCTATTATCCAACCTCTTCAACCATCACTTCCACTCTCACTTTCTCTCTGGATTAGTCTCACTTTCTGCCCTCCCCCACTCTCACTCTCTCCTCCCCTCGCTCTATCACCTGTTCCAATGCTCTCTCTGATGCTTGGTACCACTCTCTCTCACACCCCATACCTAATCTGCACTATTCCACGGATTGTGGAATGTCACTGTGTCCCGCTTTTGCGGCCCACTTGTGTAGCCTTCCTTCCGTCCTGGGAAGTCGGGTGTTTTTGCTGGTAATCCGGATGTGATCAGAGGTGCAAGCCTTGCATTCAATGTCAGTGCTTTTGCTCATGGAGTTTTCTGCTTGGGTTGAATTGCTTTCTGGAGCCGGTGGTTCTGCAAGAAACAACAAAGAATTCTGGCCAGATACAAGGCAGGAAAGCATGGTGCGAAGGACAGTGGTACCATGGTTTACAGGTATACCCAGTACAGTAAGAGGGTACAGGGACTGGGGCATTCCAATTCCCTTATCCTGCCCCATCTCTGGCATGGGAACGGCTGTGGTTTACGCACTGGTAGACCATCTACCCCAGGCTTGGAGAGGTCCTTGTCCACTCCCTGAAAGTCGAGTCCCTGACGCTGTTTCACAGAATAGAGTGCAGTTGATTAATTGGCTACAAATAAATTATCTGACACTTTGATTACAGGTAAAAAAAATAATTTTGACTTAGAAATATCAGCCCAATATGAAAACCCCTGATTTCAGAAGGGCAATTACGGCAATGCGCATAAATAAGGAAGCAGTGGCAGGAAATGTCACTGTGCGATAAGGGGTGTTAATGTCTCACTTTCTGCTCTCCTCTGCAAAGCATCACGGTCTAACAAAAACGTTTATCAGGCCAGTCCGCTTAAGACATAGACTCACAAATGGATCTGAGATAATGGCACTGATTTAGCAAGTACAGAAAAATGGGATTAATGTCATTTGATTGCCATATAATAATTGGCGCGTGTGAAGGCATCATGAAGCAAGACACAGACAACAGATTCATACTTAAAATAAAAATGGTTTATTAACTTAAATATCCGAATGTTGAATACCTAACTTGCCCTATGCTAAGGTGGGATTTACCTACCTAAAGAAACTAAGGAAAGTCTGAGTCAATAAGTTCAACATATAAATCTGTCTGTGTCCAACCCCTATATCCAGCTCCCTTCCCCAAGTACAAGACGGCTCCACAAAGTCTCTGGGCTCCCTTCCCCAAGAAGACAACACAGTTCCAAAAGAGGGGTCTTGAGGTTCCCTTCCTCAAGACAAAAACAAAATTTGCAGTCTCGGGTTTCCCTTTTCCCAAGACTTCAGTTTGCCTACTTGTACTTAGTCTCAGTCTCTCAAATTGCAAACACAGTTGAAGTCGGCTTTACACTCTTTCGGGTTTCTTGACAGTTCATACAGATTGCTTTCTCCTGCTTCACTCCAGCAATCTTTCATACACTTGCCTTTGCTCTCTGTACGTATCTTTGGCTTTCATATATAGGGTTTCCCCAGTCTAGAGGCAGTTGTCAGAACAACATGGTCCACCCTCTACAGGTCACGCAACCCTGGAACTCTAGGCTTTCTTGCCCCCACAGGTTATTTTGCATCTGCACCTGTGTCCTGGTTCACCTTCACATGGCTTTCTCCTTGCCAGCCTTTTGGCTTTACCAAAAAGTATTTTCCTCTTTGCCAGTCTCTCGACTTTGCCACAATGTATTCTTTTCATAAACCTCTTTCGGGTGCTCTCCTTTTTTCACTGCATTGCTTTCACACTCCAACAATATTTCATACTTGCTTTTCACTGCATTTCATAGGTTTTGTTCTTTACTTTCAATATATTATGATTGCCATGTAGTAGACACTCTACAGCAATGTCGACTGTCCTTTTGTTCCTCAGGAGGGAAGTCTTATCTGCTCTTCGAAGGGTTTCGACGGGGGCTCGTCCTCTTACCGCCAGCCCTCCCATTCTTGGACCCAGGAAGCCAACAGGGGTCACTCCAAGGCCTTTGGGGACGGACGGCATCATCGTCGGGGACCACAAGGCAGCCCGTCGACCCCCAAGCAAGATTGAACCGGCCAGGACTTTAAGCCCCCACCCATGCACCCCAGTGGGAGGCCGGCAGGCGAACTTTGTCAGCGTGTGGGAGACCATCTCTATCGACAGATGGGTGCTGGACACTCTCGCCCACGGACATACCTTAGAATTCCAACAGAAGTGTCTGCGAATACCATGGTGGCCCTGCAGGAAAACCACGTTCCTCAGCTGCTGCTGGAGGTTCGGGCCATGTTACGAAAAGGGACGATAGAGCTGGTTCCACTGCGACTCCGGGGCTCTGGAGTATACTCAAGGTACTTTCTCGTAAGAAAGACGACCGGGGGGCTGGAGGCCCATTCTCGACCTACGAAGGCTCAACAATTACATGAACTCCCAGAAGTTCGGGATGGTCTCGCTTCAGCACATGCTCGGCCAGCTGGAGGAGGGGTGCGTACTGTTGTCGTTGGATCTGGAGGACGCATACTTCCGCGTCGCCATACACAAAGGACACTGCAAGTTTCTGCGCTTCATCGTCCAGGGGAAGCATTATCAATTCAAGGCTCTGCCGTTTGGACTGAAGTCAGCGCCCAGAGTCTTCACCAAGTGCTTAGCGCTGGTGGCGGCCCATCTGCGACTGCAAGGGATCCCCGTTTACCCCTACCTGGACGACTGGCTCATCCCGGCCATGTCAAGGGACATCGCTGACTAACACATGGAACAGACCGTCCGCCTGCTGACGGATCTGGGGTTCTCTGTGAATTATGCAAAATCCTGTTTAACTCCGTCGCTGGACGCTCTGTTCCTGGGATCCAAGCTCAACACAGTGTCATGCATGCCGTCACCGTCGGAGGAAAGGATATCGGCCATCTTTGGCAAGGTGCAACAGCAATTGGCACTGAAGATCGCCACAGTGATGACCATCAAGTCACTGCTCGGCATGATGTCGTTGTGCATATACCTGATTTGGCTCTGCAGGTTGCTGACGCGGACGCTACAGGAGTTCCTCGATGCCCGTTGGGTCCAGGTGTCCGGAAGCATCCAGGACAGGATCGCGCTCGATGAGGAGTTCCGACGAGTGATCAGATGGTGGGGCGTACGCTCCAATATCGCCAGAGGCAAGGATTTCCAGAGCCCCCCGTACTAGGAGACGGTCACGACAGATGTGTATCTGGAAGGATGGGGAGCCCACACCGGACCTCTTTACGCCAGAGGCTTGTGGCTGCCTGAAGAGAAGATGCTACACATTTCTGGAACTACGGGCGGTGTTTTGGGCCCTAAGATGGTTTTTTGCATCCCTCAAGGGCAAAGTGGTCAGGGTCTTCACGCACAATACCACCACAATGTTTTACATCCAGAAGCAGGGGGCACCAGATCCCCAGCGCTCTCCAGGGAGGCGCAGGATTTATGGCACAGGGCTGTCGCCAAGGGGATGTTCCTCATTCCATTCCACCTGGCAGGAGCAAAGAACACAGTTGCTGACTCTCTCAGCAGGGATCTACTCTTGCCACGAGTGGGGGCTTTGGCAGGATCAAGTGGACAACCTGTTCAACAAATGGGGTACTCCCCAAATCAATCTGTTTGCCAAAGGCGACGAACACCAAGTGCCAGAGGTTCACCAGCAGGTTTCCCCAGCTGAGGAGCATGGGGGACGCATTCTCATTCCCCTGGGACGGCCTGTTTTTGTACGCATTCCCTCAGTTGCTTCTTCGAGTTGTCAGTCAATTAAGACGGTACCGGTGCAGGATGATCCTCGTCGCACCAGCGTGGCCGAGGCAGATCTAGTACCCGGACTTTCTCAGCATGTCAGCGTCGCCTCCAGTCAGGCTGCCAGTGGTCGAGGATCTTCTCGGCAGGGAAGGAGGCACAATTCGGCACCATGACCCAGGATCGCTGAACCTGTGAAGGCCTGGCTCTTGCAGCAGAGTTCGGGGTTACAATCTTCCAGCAGACTGCAAGGTGGTACTCGCCAAGGCCAGAGCGTCATCTTCTTTGAAATGCTAATGACACAAATGGAAGAGAGTCGCAATTTGGTGGCGTGCTCAGAAGATCGACCCTCTGAGGGTCACGGCCCCTCAAGTACTTCCATATTTGCTATCGTTGGTTAAATCGGGGCTGGCTCATGCCTCCATCAAGGTTCATCTGGCAGCTTTCTCCCGCTACGTCAGATCTCCAGGACGGTCGTCCTTGTGGTCGCACCGTCTAGTTAAGGAAATCATCAAGGGTCTGTTCCGCTCGTTCCCGCCGGTAAAGGCTCTGCTCCCAGCGTGGGAGCTCAATGTGGTACTTACTAGGCTCATGGGAGTTCCGTTCGAGCCTGTGCATTCTGTTACGCTCAAGTTTCTGTTTTGGAAGACCGCTTTTCTCGTAGCCATCACCTCTGCATGACAAGTGGGTGAGATCCAGGCCCTGTCCTGTAAACCTCCTTACTTGACTTTCCTCGAGACGAGGATGGTGCTGCGGACGCACCCCTCCTTCATGCCCAAGGTGCCGTCGGACATTCATCTAAACAAGCTCTTGGTGTTACCTGTGTTTTTTCTGATGCCTCCCTCACGGGCTGAAAGGACTTTGCACTCACTAGATGTGGCTAGAGCGCTGAGGTTTTATAGTTGTATGTGAGCCGCACAGAGTTTCCGGAAAACTTCTCAGCTTTTTGTGAACTTTGGATGTGTCAACCATGGGAAGCCCTGGACCAAGGCTTCCATTTCCAGGCGGCTCTCCGACTGTATCAATCACTGTCAACGGTTGTCAAACCGACTGCTGCTTGGCCGTCCGAGAGCACATTCCACCAGAGCTACCGCTGCTACTACGGTGTTCTTATCTGGTGTACCACTGCTGTACATCTGCAGGCTGCTACGTGGAGGTCGACGCACACCTTCACGAGATACTGCGTTGACAGGGATTCCAGGGAGGAGTCCAGAGTCAGCCAAGCAGTGCTGCAGAACCTGTTCACTTGAATGTGAGCCTGGTTAGGAGGTAAGAGATGCTTCTGTTGAGCCTTGCCACAGTGCTTGTGCATGTATGTACTGCTATGTATTCTTTATTCATGAGCATGTGAATCCATTAGCAATCGACAAAAAAGGACCATCGGAACAGGGAATAGCCGGCTCAACACATTTATCTTTTTCCATATACCAATAAATGCTAAATATTGAATTCAAAATCTTTTATTCTTTTATAAAAATATATAAAATACTTTTTTTTTTAAACATTTAAACAAACAAATATCTTCATATTCAACTCATAGTGATTCACTCCTACCATTCATTCAATTTTCATTTTTATACCAAGTCAATAGCATATATTTTTGTGGCCTACTATTGATCAGCCCCAAGTTTTATTTGCACAATGAAATAAGTCTTCCACCAAGTGATCTGATGGTTCAGTCTATGTGCTCGTAGTCACACAGACATACGTCTACACGTGTCTGGGTTGTCTTTCAGGACGTCAACAATCTTCACCCCTTTATTCTCGCAACCTTCGTCAGGACCAATATGGGGAGTTTCCTTGTTCCCATTAGCAACGAGTATGGTGAGTAACATCACCTAAAACATAATACACAGTATCAGAATCTAAAACAACCCATACTCGATTCTAAAAACGGTTTGGCTATTCCCTCTCATTTTAACCACACTAGATGTGTATGAATGATAAACAGTAATCATTAGGTCAACGTGTCTAAGTGATATTTCTTGACACTCAGTCATCATTGATAAATGGATTAATCCTGTTCCCATCCCTGCGTAGCGGCCAACTCCATCTGACCCCACCCAGGATGCAAACAAACAGGAAATGTACTTGTTTAGCACAATACTTACTCCAAATCGTCATATCTAGATATTATGACGGAAAAGCTCCGGACTTTATTTCTTCAAGGGAAGTTCTTTGATCTTCGTATCACAATTCAAGAGGATAGGTTATCAGATGGTTCAGATTCCTTCCTATAGAATAGGAAATCTTATGGTAACCATGTGACATATCATTGGGAGTATTATGTATCTTAGGAACTTCCATATACTTACATCTGCCTGTAACTTCGTCACTCGTCTATCCCTGGCCCATTGGGCACTTCATTGGGCACTTCAATATGTGCAATCAACACTTATGATCGAAAAATTGTAAAATTACAAAAAGATGTGTCCAATTATAAAGAAGAAAGAACTTATCCATATCTAAGAGAGGGATTCTTTGTTGATCTGGCTTATGCACAATCAAACAGAAGGAACAATAGATTTGTATCTTTCTCCAACACCTTGGGATCATCAAGTGGTTCAGATCCCTCCTTAAACAACCAAACGGTCCCAATATAGGTGGGAGAGGATGCCCATCTAACCAAAGGGTACGGCCGAGACAGGGCCCAGGAATGCGTACCAGACAGTGGTACATGAACCAATAAATGAAGAACAGATCCCTGTTTTTAATGTATCCATGGAGACCTTGAGTGTAGTGGAATTGTCTATTGTCGAAGGGTTTGTCCTTCGTGCCTGTTGCGAGAGCAGACTGCTTCGACACGGAAGTGGAACTACATAGGTTCTTCCGCAACATACGCTTAAAACACTACTTTGCGATTTATTTTTTTTTTGCCGAACAAAAGAGGGATAATCAGACATCTAATACAGTGGAAGGTGTGCCTAATGTTACAGGATTAAAAATGAAATCGGGGTTCAATCCTCCCCCGTATGCATGTCCACCGGAGATTGAAAAATTTGAGATTCGAGTTACGAATGAAGTTTTAAGGGTCATTAAGAAAAAGAACTATGCCCCAGATAATTTGACCAAAAGTGGAACGGAATGTTGAAACAACTATGTAATCGGAAAGATATCACGATTAAACCTGCCGACAATGGGGGTGGGATAGTCATTCTGCCCACGGGGGATTATGAAAAAGACTAGGCGTCTATTAAGCGACGAGGATTCTTATACAAGCTTACATCAAGATCTTACAACCAGACTTGAAGAGGAAATCAAGGGGTTGACCACTCATGCAGAAAGGGAACTGTGGACAAGTGGGGAGGAAGGCCGGTTCCTTAGGAAAAACCATCCCATAAAGGGGGCTTTTTATATTCTTCCTTAAATCCACAAGAGTATGACTAACCTTCCGGGAAGACCAATATTGGCAGGTATAGATTCCCTACTAGAATCCTTGTCAGTATATGTGGAATTTTTTCTTAAACCCTGTTAGGCAGAAACCTGTGAAGTTCCCTTAGGGACCACTGCAAAAGATTTAAGACTTCAGGTGTTTGGCAGTAAACCCACTTGGTAGCAGTCTGTACCATACAGATTCACTTGGTAGCTCTGGCTGAGCAGTCGGACTTCCCTCAAGAAGAGTTAGGCAATATACAGAGTATACACAATAGGTACAGGGACACAGTAGTACAAACAAACACTGACCAGAGCTGTGGTGTAAAAGTATATCATTATTTATTTATTTAAAAACACACTTGTAGTTTACACTAGCAAAAAAACGAGGTAAGTAAATTCAACACACAGTCACTATCATATATATACAACCCTATTCACTTATTAGACCAGTCTTAGTGAGAAACACCACTTATTTTCAGACAAGAGGTGAGCGCTTAACATAAGATGACACTCTAATAAGTTGTAAAGAAAGGGAGGGAAAAAGGCAGAGTTAAGGAAGCACACAAGTTTCAATACTTTTACCAAGAACTACAGTAAGGCAGGATAGGCAGAGTTCTACTGGAGAGCAAGGACGTCAATTGCAAGGCCCACTCTTGGAGAGAGCAAGCAGAAGGGGTCCAGGTTCACACAGTGGGGTTATGCCCAAAGAGTCTTGTAGATAGTTTGCACAAAAAGGATGAAATTCAAGTCAGGAAAAGTTAGCTAGGTTGTCCCAGGCTAGACCAGGTTAGAAAGTCGAGGATTTACTGTCACCCCGAACGATCTGTCGCAAGGGAAGCCAGGCGGGACACAGTACCTTAAGTGTGAAGGGAGCTCCAGCGGGGGCAGTTGTTCCTGGCAGCAGGTGCAAGTCGGTGTTTCGTCCAGAGGAAGAAGAGGTATCGCCGTGGAGGAAAGATGAAGGTCGTTGCACTGCCAGGGAAGAAACCAGCCGCAGAGTCCTCCGGTTAAAAGGTACTACCCTTCTCTTCGCGGTAGTGGTAAACTGTGATATTCCGGTTACCAGGGTGCTTGGCACGGGCAAGGCGGCCACCAGATGCTCCAGGAAGGTGAAAAGAAGGCAAAACTGGTTATCCCCACCAGTCAAAGGAAGAAGACTCTCCGGACTGGAGATCTCCTCTGTCTTTGGGAAAAGTGGTGAGACGGTTCAGCAGGGCTCCACCGGTGGTGTCGTCATTGCAGGTCGGCTCAGCTTCTCCCTCCTCGGATTCTTAGGTCCTCTGGCGACTTCTGGAGTTCCAGTCCCCAAAGCCCTGCTTTTATGTATGTACTACTGTGTCCCTGTACCAACCGGTGAATTAATATTAAATAAATAAACCGGCGGTATGTTCGAGGCTATAAGAATTAAATAATTAAAGTTGGTAGCCTCGAACAATGGGAAAATCCCATAGAGATATATTCGCGGTCGAATATAAAAAGTAGTATCCACTGCCACCAGCCAAAACTCGATCAGGGGGGACGGAGACTTGCCCCCTCGAACAACAGACCCCGGGGCAATCTAATTGCCCCGACCATTACGTCGGTTGCCAGTCATTTGGTCGAAAACAATTGGTCGACTGGACAACTGGTCGAATCAATTTGGTCGAAAACCAAATGGTCAATTTTTTTTTTTTTTTTATTTTTACCCCCTTTTTTTTGGGGGGGGGGGTCCCCCCAACCCCCTTTTTTTCTTTTTTTTTCTACACGAAAACCCACAAAACACATATATAAATAAAAAAATAAAAAATTCGACCATTTGGTTTTCGACCAAATGGCAGTCGACCAGTTTGTAGTCGACCAAATGACTGGACACCGTTACGTCCACAATATGATGGTTTGTACTGGTTTCTGTTCATAATTTGGGACTAGCAAAGCCAATGGTGACTTTACATGCCCTGGGAGACAGTAGTCAGTCCCAGGGTATGGAGTCTATGTTGGGGGGTCGCTACGACATCCCTGGGTTAGGGCACGGAGGGTGCTGTGTAACCCACTTCAAAAAGAGTAAAAGACCCCATAGCCCATAAAACACATGGAAAGTTAAAGGAACACCTCAAATCATGTCTAAGAGTGGAAGCAAAAAAAATCTCACTCTTAGCAGGAGAGAAAAAAATAAACCCCAAAAATCCAGCAAAGCTGCTGGTGGACGCAATAGGTTTGGGAAATTAGCCTTACAGAGAATTCTCCCTAACAAACCTTTTGTGTCAACTATGCCATTTATATGTGAAGGAATTGGGCGGGGGGGGGGGATATGAGCCGAATCACACAAAAACCGGTCATTGATGCCAATGATGTTTTAGTCACGATGGATGTAGAGACGCTTTATACCTCCATCCCCCAGATGGATGTCTTGAGGTACTAGGGACCTTTCTAAATAAAAGATCAGAACAACATGCTCCGCCAACAAGAGTGTGCACGGATTGCAATGACAGAAAACCTCTTTTTGTTTAAACAATCACTCTATAAACAAAGGAAAGGAGTAAGTATGGGTGCAACATTTGCACCGGATGTTGCGGATCTGTTCATGGCTAATTATTAAGAGAAATACATCCTAGGTGAGCATAGTTTGTTAAAACAACAAGATGATCTGTACCAAGGTTTGAGAGCCTGGTACAGATACATTGATGATGTGTTTATGATCTGGAGGGGGACGAGTGAAACACTAATTAAATTCCATCAATGGCTTAATACTTGTGACAGAAATATTAAATATACAATGGAATGGCATCAGACTCAGGTAAGTTTCTTAGACCTGTTGATTCAAAAATCTAATGAACATTTGGTCACTACGCTTTTCCAAAAAGTAACCGATAAGAATACATAATTACACTTCTCTAGTTTCCATCCGGTTGGACTACGCCAGAACCTACCCTATGGTCAATTTCTACAGATTCGTAGAAATTGTACCGCGAAGGAAGAATGCAAAAAACACGCAGATGAACTGAAAAATAGACTTCTGGATAGAGGATATCCAAGAAAATTAGTGAAGGACAATCTAAAAAGGACACTAAATACAAACAGAGAAGAATGCCTTCAACCCCGAGAAAAACAGAAACAAGAGAGGGTAGTGTGTGTGACCACCTTTAATCCGGTGAGCAATGAAATTAAAAAGATTGTAAACCAGAATTGGGATTTAATAAACAGCCAGGAAGTCTTTCTAAAAAAACGATCTTTGCCTTTAAGAACCACCAGAACCTCAGGCAACAATTGTTACACACCTATAGAGACATGAACTATGAACAAACAGTATTAAATCAGTGGGGTCTAGCACCTATAACGGGACACCACAAATGTGGGAACTGTGTCTCGTGCCCATTGACAGAAACACTGCATGAGTTCAATCATGGTGCCATAAAATGGAAATTGAATGCACATACGAATTGTCGTACTAAAAATGTTGTTTACATTATTAGATGTCCCTGTAATCTATTATATGTGGGCAAGACAACAAGAGAGGTCAGACAGCGCATAGGGGAACATCGCAGCTGCGTCGTAATAGGATAGCTGATAAACCGCTGGTTGACCATTTTATGCTGAAGCATCATAAAGACACCGATTTAAGATGTTTTGTTTTACAAACTGTGAAAGTACCAAAAAGAGGCCGCGCTATAGCCACTATGCTCCATAAAATAGAATAACGCTGGATATAATATCTAGATACGGTAAGGAATGGACTTAATATTTCGGTGGAGTGGGGTGCTTTAATTACGCATTGAGTACTTGGCAATTTGGGTCCAGGTCCTTAACAAGGTTAGAGGGCCTGCTGTGTGGATACAGCAAAATATTTGATATCGAACCAAGTTTGACCTCAGATATAATTACGAAATTGCAGGCCACCGCATGTTGACGAGGTAAAATGAATCTGAATGGAATTTCCATGGATTTAGGAACACAAGGAGGTATAAAATGAAATACGACTTATTGGGCAGATTAGAGTAATGGCTTCATTTATAATTGTTGATCCTTGGGCATTAGAAATGTGTGTTTGTGTATATATATATTTCTGAGGCTTGTGGAATCTGCTTAGATCACATGCTGTGCATAGGCCGACATCTAGTGGAAGCTGCGGAGTATTACAGTTTGTTTTTCGAAAGTCGAAAATGGGCGTCGACACAGGCGTGTCAGTAATACTATCCCTAGTGTGACGTCCACTGTACCCAAGATCCCTCACGCGTCTAGGATCCTCAGATTGTTTTTTTCCGCCATACCGGTCGGAAGCATCTTGCGGAGTTCCCTGGCCTTAGCCATACTTTTGCTGTTATTATAATTATAATTCTTATTCATTCCCTTCCCCACCCCAACGTCGACCCTCGACCTCGACCTCGACGACGGCTGGAGAAGTCATCGACCGTCGACTGCTGCACGACGGATCTGGGCCTCGGAAGGCCGCTGGCCTCGGCCCGGGCCTAGTAGGCCGCTGGCCTCGGCCCTTACAAGTAGGGAGAGTGGGGGGTGGTACATACTCTTCACTCTTGATATATAGTTACATTTTATATATTCCTACACTTAGCAGCCCGCTGCCTTAAGGTGCGTATGGAGGGTACCCCTTTTCAATTCTGCCCCAAGTGCAATCGCAAATACCCTTGGGTCGACAGGCACGCCACGTGCAATCTCTGCTTGCCGAGGGATCACCCCGAAGCGAACTGCAGAGCGTGTAGTAGGTTTAAACCTAAGACACTTAAGGACCGTTCGACAAAGCGTTGTGCCCACCACGCCAGGCAGGAGGCCATGGCAGCGGAGGGCGCCTTCAGCGATGGCAGCGACGCCGTACTTTCGGACGGCGAGGGCATTATGGCGTCGAAAGACAGCCGGCGAGCGCAGGTCCCCGACCTCGGAAGGTCGTCCGGCAGGGCGGCTATGGGGAAGACCCCCGGCGACGCAAGCGCTACACACCTAACACACACTAAACACACTAAGACCAACCGGACCTCGACGACGTCGACTTCCCGGAAAGAGGCACAAAAAGAACGGTCCGACTCGGTGTCCTCTGGGCGCTCTCGATCGAGATCACCTCACGACGCAAGGCAATCATCCACTCTTGCCAAGAGTGCCTCGCTACACACATTAACGGAAGTTCGATCGTCGGGAGACGACTTCCACCCCCAGGCCGCGCTCCAAGATACCGAGACCGCGGTTAACACCAGTGAGGCCCCACGCCCGAAGCACACAGATACCTCTCCAGACCCTCGGCGCCAGGCGTCGAAAGTCTCTGGGGCCTCCAAGGGACAGGGAAAACATTTTTCCACGCACGGGGAGGGGGGGAAACAGCGGAAAGCACAGCCTTCCACTCCTGTAAAGCCATCCTCTCACCCTAGGCAGACAAGCAAACACAAGTCTACCCTTGAAAAGTCCCATAAATCATCACCTACTAAAGTAATACCCTGTTCCAGGGAATGGTCCAGTGAAGACATAGACAGGGTTATGTCTAGGATGTCTTCCTTGGCTGATTTTTATGATAAGAACCCAGAACATTTTCTTTCATATAACCCTCAAGGGCCCACACCCTCAGGCTCCTCCGATCCTATCCCGCTAAGTAAAAAGCCCCGGTTCGAAAGACCTGAACCCTTCGAGGTTCAGCCTTACTCCACTCCATATTCTACTCCACTCCCCAGTTACCAGGGACAAGTTTTCCCTGAAGAGGACCAGGAGTTTGAAATTATGGAAGAACAAACCGGGACAGATTACTATGCAGAGGATGAGGACCTGGAGGAGGGAGAAGATGAGCAGGAAATTTACAGAGTAGATTCCCCAGTACAAAGTGAAGCCCCAGTTACCGACTCTCCAGTTGATAACCAGCCCCTCCTTAACGAGGTTCTCGCTCGAGCAGCGGAACATTTCCACATCGACACCCACGGTGTACAGGAGGAAAGGGACTTCGCGGAGGAGTTTGTAGGAGAGAGGAGACCGGTCGGTCAGACCATCCCTATCCTCAAATCCATCCAACGAAGAATAGATCCTTCCCTGGTGAATCCTAACCTCACCAAAGCTGTCAACCCCAGAATTGAAAAGATTTTCCGGGCAGCCCAGTCTGACCCTCTGTATATAAGGGGACATCTTAAACCAGATTCCCTAGTGGTTACCAACACTAGAAAAAGGGCTGGCACGCCCTTATCTTCATCAGAAGTTCCTCCCGACAAGGAGAGCAAAAAACTTTACGGGTTTGGCAGGAAGGTAGCCTCAACGTCCGCCTACCAAGCAAGGATTGCGAATTCCACCACCCTGTTGGCTAGTTACAACTGCCATCAATGGGAAGAAGTCGCGGCGCTCATTGCCTCTGCTCCAGAACCGATAAAGGGCCAGCTGGCTCGGATCTCGGCAGAGGGGAGAGCCGTGTCTGGTTGCATTTTAAAAGCAACTTTCGACGCCGCTGACAACGCAGGGAGATTGATAGCAGAAGGTACTGTTATCAAGAGACATGCGTGGTTACGGCAGTCGGGATTCAAGACAGAAACCCAGGCTTCTTTAATAGACAAGCCAGTGGAACCCGACCTATTGTTTGGGAAAGCGGTCGAAGACGCACTTAAAAATGCCAAAGATGAATATGAGACTCTCAAATCCCTTGGCCAGCTTACCAACAAACCCCCTAACCAGAGGGGGAACAGTAATTTTCGTCGCCCACGCGGCCAAAATTCACAGAGGCAACTATGCCCAGGGACAGGGTACACAATGGAATAACAACCAGCAGTCTACCCAGAGTTACGGCAGGGGTAACAAGAGAGGTCGTGGAAGAGGCAGAGGCAGCCCCAACAAGGGAGGCGGCACGCCTCCACCAAAACAGTGACGCTCAGTTCAGGGTCCCTTGTCACGCAACCCCAGTAGGGGGACGCATTTCCACCTTCACCCAGGCTTGGGAAGGGATCACCTCAGACAGATGGGTGCTGTCAACAGTATCCGCAGGATATTGTATAGAACTACTGCAGCATCCCCGGAACCATCCTCCACGACAAAGAGTGCACTCCCTAGAGCATCAAAGGATCCTTCTCGAGGAGATCGCCATTCTGCTAGAAAAGGACGCGATAGAACTCGTCCCAGGACACCAGGTAAACAAGGGTATCTATTCAACTTACTTCCTTGTGCCAAAGAAAGATTTGACAATGCGCCCAGTATTGGACTTACGGCCTGCCAACAAGTATGTCAAGCCCCAAAAATTCCGTATGACCACGCTACAAGAGGTAATCCCCCTCCTAAAAAAGGGGGATTACATGGCAACCTTGGATATGAAAGATGCTTATTTTCATATTTCCATGCTCCCAGCGCACAGAAAGTACTTGCGCTTCAAGGTGGACAGTCGCCACTACCAATTCAAGGTACTGCCCTTCGGGATAGCTTCAGCACCAAGGGTATTCACCAAGGTACTGGCGGTGGCAGCTGCACACCTACGCAGGGAGGCAATCCCGGTGTACCCTTATCTGGACGACTGGCTCATAACGGGGGAAACCCCAGGGATTTGCAGGTCAAACATTCAGAGGACTATCGACCTCCTCCACGAATTAGGCTTCTCTATCAACGAGAAAAAGTCAAGTCTGGTGCCAAGCACCTCAAAACAGTTTCTAGGAGCTATCCTAGATACTCAGAAAGGATTGACCTTCCCTTCGGAAGAGAGAATTCGGAATATACTTCTGCAAATTCCGCATTATCAGTCAGGTCAACAGATAACAGTACGCAAAGCTATGCGGTTACTGGGCATGATGGCGTCATGCATTTACCTGGTCCCCCACGCGCGTCTGCGCATGCGTCCCATGCAGGAATGGTTGGCGAAACAGTGGTCTCAGGCAAGTGGTCAGTGGGACGATCTAGTGGTCGTTTCGCCAACACTCGTACAGAGCCTACACTGGTGGACAAGAGAGAATCTCGCAAAGGGGAAACCCTTTTACGATCCCGAAGTACAAGCCGTGGTGACTACAGATGCATGCCTGACTGGGTGGGGAGCTCACCATCTCCACCACACAGCTCAGGGTCTCTGGTCTCACTCAGTAGCCAAGAACCACATCAATCTGCTAGAGCTTCTGGCAGTATTCCGAGCGCTAAAGGCGTTCGAACCCCATCTACTGAACTTGTCGGTGCAGATCAGGACGGACAGCACGACAGCCATGTTCTATCTGAACAAGCAAGGGGGGACTCGTTCGCCAAATCTGTCCAAGCTCGCCCAGAAAATATGGATATGGGCACTCAGACGGAACATCTTCCTGTCATCGCAACATGTTCCAGGGGAGCTCAATTCCCTAGCGGATGCTCTAAGCAGAGACTCCCTCCCAGAAGAACACGAATGGGTCCTTCACAGAGACGTAGTAGAAGACCTCTTCTCTCAGTGGGGTTTCCCCACTATAGACCTATTCGCCACAAGCGAAAACAAACAATGCCCAGGATTTGCATCCAGGTTCCCCCAGCCGGACTCCCAAGGGAATGCCCTGTGGATGAACTGGTCAAGGATGTTTGCGTACGCTTTTCCACCAACTCCTCATCAGGAAGGTGGTGTACAAGATGAACAAGGAATCGATGACGCTCATCCTAGTTGCTCCCATGTGGGCGAGACAACCATGGTTTCCACACCTACGCAGGATGGCGGTGTGCGAACCCATCAGACTCCCAGCCTGGTACAACCTACTGTCCCAGCAACAGGGTCAAACAGTGCATCAGGAACCCAACTCTATGAACCTAGCAGCATGGCTCCTGAAGTCATAGAGTTTGGACATCTCAAATTACCACAGAGGTGTATGGACATTCTAAAGGAGTCCAGGAAACCAAATACAAGGCACTGTTACTTTGATAAGTGGAAAAGATTCGTTATCTGGTGCCAGAATAAACAAATCAACCCGGTTGATTGCACTCCTTCCAACGTTGTGACATACATGCTCCACCTGCTGGATGCAGGGTTGGTTTTTAACTCGCTGAAAGTACACCTGGCAGCCCTCTCGGCTTACACCACATCCCATAACAAGGTCTCGTGGTGGAAAGTACCAGTGGTTAAAGCCTTCATGGAAGGAGTAAAGAGACTTCACCCTCCTATTTCGAACCCACCGCCAGGATGGGACCTCAACGTGGTGCTAGCTAAGCTCATGGGACCCCCATTCGAACCCATGCATAAAAGTAGTCTCAAACACCTGACTTATAAAACGGCCTTCTTAGTAGCCATTACCTCCATAAGAAGGGTCAGTGAAATTCAGGCTCTGTCAGTGCAGGATCCTTTCTTTACTATCCACAAGGACAAACTGGTTTTACGCACACACCCTAGGTTCTCACCTAAATTCATATCCAAGTTCCATGTAAACCAGTCCATCGAGCTTCCGGCTTTCTTCCAAAACCCGCAAAGCTCGGCTGAGGTGAAACTACACACCCTAGATGTGCGTAGGGCGGTCCTATACTATGTAAATAAAACCAGACCGCTAAGGAAAACAGATCAACTGTTTGTCTCCGTAGCTACAGGCAGAGAGGGGGATTGCGTCTCTAAGGGCGCTATCTCGAAGTGGATTATCAACTGTATACAGCTGTGTTACTCTCTTTCTGAAAAGACTCTGCCTTTTACGCCAAGGGCCCACTCTACTAGAGGCATTGGTGCCACTCTGGCTTTCATTGCAAATGTTCCCCTCGACACCATTTGCAAAGCAGCTACTTGGAGCTCTATTCACACTTTTACTCAGCATTACTGCATTGACACTCATTCCAAGACAGATACACAAGTGGGACACGCGGTTCTAAGACACCTGTTTGCTCATGACCCTTCTCACATCCCACCTCCTTCTTCTGGTACTGCTCGCTAATCTATGCACAGCATGTGATCTAAGCAGATTCCACAAGCCTCATAAGGGATACATTACTCACCGTAATCGTATTTCTGATGCTTGTATCTGCTTAGATTCACATGCGACCCACCCTTCCTCCCCTCCGAGAGAAGGCGCATGATTGCTTGTAGTCTTACCTTTCTGTCTATCTGCTTGGATTATCTGTACTCACGCTACTCCTCATGCTTCCTCATGTCAGAAAAAATACAATCTGAGGATCCTAGACGCGTGAGGGATCTTGGGTACAGTGGACGTCACACTAGGGATAGTATTACTGACACGCCTGTGTCGACGCCCATTTTCGACTTTCGAAAAACAAACTGTAATACTCCGCAGCTTCCACTAGATGTCGGCCTATGCACAGCATGTGAATCTAAGCAGATACAAGCATCAGAAATACGATTACGGTGAGTAATGTATCCCATATATATATATCTCTTTCTTTAATGGTGTACTATTTTTCATTTTTCGCCATGAACATGTCGGAGGCTTTTGGAATTTAGAAGGAATCCACTGAAGAACATAGAAAATGGTCCGACCTTTGATGCAGCTTGGGCGGCATCATGCTAGGTAGTCCACTCTCTGTCCATTCCTTGGAGTGGGACAGTCCTCTCTCGATCTTCATGATCGAGAAAGTTGAAAAAGAAGCCCGCGCGACGGCAGAAATTCCAAATGTGGACACGGCTGAGAACAGAGAACTGAAGTTAAGTCACGGCGGGCGGCTCATAAGTGTTGATTGCAAGTATTGACGTGCCCAATGGGCCAGGGATAGACGAGTGAGGAAGTTACTGGCTGATATATTCTAACTTGGTCTAAACTTGGTCTAATGAAAACGCGTTAAGAAAATATGTGCAATGGTAACAATTTGGATTCTGTAACATATAGGGAGATGGGAATAAACGAGGAGGGCACTCCCCAGAAGGAAGTGTGTGTGTGTGTGTGTGTGTGTGTGTGTGTGTGTGTGTGTGTGTGTGTGTGTGTGTGAAGCATAGGAATAGATGGGGATGTAGTCTCTTATGTCAAATAGGGGTGGAATAATAGAAAGGAATAGATAAGAATGTTTTAAACATCTAATGAAACATGTGGAATAAAGGATGCATAATAGAATAATATGTTGAATAAATAAGATGGGCTTGGCATCCAAGTACCCCTAATTTATTTTCAGAGTTTGACTGATTTGGAAGATGACTCTTGATAATAATTGCTGCAAGTCGGGAATTGACAATAATACAGGCAGATGTAAGTATATGGAAGTTCCTAGGATACATAATACTCCCAATGATATGTCACATGGTTACCATAAGATTTCCTATTCTATAGGAAGGAATCTGAACCATCTGATAACCTATCCTCTTGAATTGTGATAAGAAGATCAAAGAACTTCCCTTGAATAAGTAAAGTCTGGAGCTTTTTCGTCATAATATCTAGATATGACGATTTGCAGAAAGTATAGTGCTAAACAAGTACATTTCATGTTTGTTTGCATCCTGGGTGGGGTCAGATAGAGTTGGGCGCTACGCAGGGATGGGAACAGGATTAATCCATTTATCAATGATGACTGAGTGTCAAGAAATATCACTTGGACACGTTGACCTAATGATTACTGTTTAGAATCATTCATACACATCTAGTGTGGTTAAAATGAGAGGGAATAGCCAAACCGTTTTTAGAATTGAGTATGGGTTGTTTTAGATTCTGATACTGTGTATTATGTTTTAGGTGATGTTACTCACCATACTCGTTGCTAATGGGAACAAGGAAACTCCCCATATTGGTCCTGACGAAGGTTGCGAGAATAAAGGGGCGAATATTGTTGACGTCCTGAAAGACAACCCAGACACGTGTAGACATATGTCTGTGAGACTAGGAGCCCATAGGCTGAACCATCAGATCACTTGGTGGAGGACTTATTTCATTGTGCAAATAAAACTTGGGGTTGATCAATAGTAGGCCACAAAAATATATGCTATTGACTTGGTATAAAAATGAAAATTGAATGAATGGTTGGAGTGAATCAGTACGATTTGAATATGAAGATAATTGTTCGTTTAAATGTTTAAAAAAAGTATTTTATATATTTTGATATGAGAATAAAAGATTTTGTATTCAATATTTAGCATTTATTGGTATATGTAAAAAGATAAATGTGTTGAGCTGGCTATTTCCTGTTCTGATGGTCCATTTTTGTTGATTGCTAATATATGAAGCCTGGAGGACACCCCTTTTTGTTTACAAGCATGTGAATCCATGCCAGACCACATGCTGGAGAAGGAATAATTTACTTACCTGTAACTGTTGCTCTCCAGCATGGGTCTGGCATGGATTCACATGCAAACCCTCCCACATGCCCCTCTGTGACTCTTCTATTAATCCTACTGCCACTTTATGTGCTACCAAATCTAAGGATGGCTGCCGGAGGAGGGGCTTAGGTAGAGGGCCGTAATTGGCTGGGGCCAGTATGACCCAGAGCTCTGTGATTGGTTTATAGGAGAAAATTTAGAAACAAAACTGACATTTTATTTTCTTTCACCGATGATTCCCAGCCTGACGATGGGGAATATTCATGATGAGCATGTGAATCCATGCCAGACCCATGCTGGAGAACAATTATTACAGGTAAGTTACTAGTTCCGTTTTTATAATTTTGTGGCTGTTGAGATGGATTTTCAAAATGAACCCCAGGTGTGGATTTTGGTTGGCCAACCTATTATGGTGAACGGAAAAGACCCCAATGTCTAGCCAAAACTAATCAAGGTAGGTAGCCGAGTGGTATGGCTTAGATTGTTTTCAGTTAGACAAAAAAGTACAAAAATATACAATGGTTTATTAGGCCTTTAAAGTGCACGCTAAGCAATGGCACCTTTAGTTAAGTATTGTCACACAACTGCTATTATATATTTATATATATATATCCACCATTGGGGGCTCTACAGAGAACCCCTACACATTACCTTAAAGACAGGTAAGCAACAGTTAGCAGATTTATCAGCCATTCTTTCAATAATTGTATGTTGTAAAGTCATTGAAAAGAAAGAAAAATAGTTCATTCAAAACCTAGTAAAACACAAGTAATCACTTGAGAAAATATCAATAAAATGCTTGAACAATTCTAGAAGGAAATCCCTAACTCTTAGTAAGTCCAGCTCTGAGATGGAATGGGGCCTAGTGCCCTAGAGTTACCAGTTAACAAGTTACACTGTTTGGGTAGGTTAACTATTGGATTGAGCAATGCCAGTGCTTGCAGTTCAGTGTCCCAAAAGTTAGGAAAAGTTCAGAGAAGTATCTCTCTCTCTCTCTCTCTCTCTCTCTCTCTCTCTCTCTCCCTCCACACTAGAGAAGGATTGGGACGGATGGGAGATACTTGTCTAGACCACTACCGATCTGAGTCCGGCATGGGAGGGATGGGACTTTATGCCCAGGTAACCCTATGGAGAATAGGGGGACCGAAATGGGTATGCTAACTTACCCCCCTTAATCCATTGAGGCCACCGATTTCTGTTTTGTTCCGGTCAAGGGAGGCTCTGGGGTTGCGGGTGCAGAGACTGGCTAGCTGGTCACCCATGCACCAAAAGGAAGAATAGTTCTGATGGGCAGACAACCTGATGAGACCTCCAGGGAGCGAAGAAGGCTGGGTTCAGTGGGAGTCTCTATGGTCCGTCTGCAATAGGCAATCTTCGGTTGGTGAACGAAGGAGCAAGCCCTGCAAAGCATCTGTTGGGACTGTAAGCTGCAAATGCAGGAGCAGGCATTTTGTAGCAGAACTTAAAGATCTTCCTACTTTCAAGGAAGCACTTGAAACGATGACGGCTGCATCCAGGTAACCAAGGAAAGCTGATCAGTCTACTGGGTTGTGCAGGGACACTTCTGAAGGCTCAGCAGGCATGGATCCACGAGCAGGGGTTGAGACTTGTTGTGTCCACCGGTGGAAGCATCAACGAGGGCCGCCTTGGGATGAGGAGCGGGGAGCAAGTCTTCGCTAGGACTTGGCTGGAGGCAAAGCTGGTCGGCTGCAGTGGTCTTTCTTCAGTGGACTGCACTTTTCCATAGGCGTCTTGGCTTGACTCCTACGATGATCTGTTGCATGCCTGCAGGAGAATTCCTTTAATCCAGAATTGGGGCTGTGTTCTCCACCAGGCCCATCAAGGGTAATGGTCTGCACCATTCAAACCTGCAGCAGCTGTCCAATCATGGACTCTCACTGGCCAAGCATTCTGCCCTACAGCAGGCACTTTGTGACCTGTAAGTGGACTCGGACCACAGTCCCAGCCTCGGCATCACGCCACAAACACAGACCACCAATTTTGCCCAGGGAAAGACCAGTCTTTGCCTGGAAAAAGGCTTTCCATACATTCCAGACCCAAGAAGGCAGGAAGAAGGCCAATCTCTTGGCATGGCCATTTTAGAGTACTTGGTACTCTTTATGGCATTAAGCAATAAAACGCAAAAGTGCATGAGTAAAGAACAGGGTAGAAACAGATCTGCTGCCAACCAGCCCACCCTAGAACACATTGTGTAACCACAAAGTTACAAAAGGAAAAAGTAAGAAGGATACAAAGTATCCTATCTGCACTTCACTTAAAGGTGATCTGTGCAGCTTTAAAAATACAAAAAATACACTAAGGGGAAGATAACCTCCCAACACTGATAGTATTAACGATTAGTTTCCCCATAGAAAATTAGCACCAAACAAGGGACGTAATGTAGAAGGCTTCACTTGCCTCCAAAAAATCAGGTCTGCGGTCAAAATGGATCAGAAAGAAAGGGTAGGTGGAAAGCAGCAATAAAGAAAATCTTTTCAAACAATAGCGTTTTCAATGTTGAAAGCTGAACAATGTTTTCTGAAACTTCAGACACTTCGTCTTAGCCTTAACTATGCCACGTACATCTACATCTACATGGCATAGTTAAGGTTAAGACGAATTGTCTTTGGAGTTTCAGAAAATAACATTTTGTTTTGTTTGTATAGAACAGATTTTATTACGGGTTGTATTGAAACATAACTTTTTAAGTCAACAATGACGCAGTTGATATCTGGATCCATGACAAGTAATATCAGAGCATGCACATACTCAAAATGTCTTTTTAATTTCTTCCCCGGCCTCATTTCCAATTGCCCAACACATAAAACATAACTTGTATACTTAACAGTTCTTACCACTCCTGGCGCTTTCTCGCTCGGTGACTGTTTACCATACGCCTTTCTGTACTATTCATCTCTGGGTGCTTTACAGTATTCCAGTTTTATTCATTTTTGTTTGCTAGATGCTCCCATTTTCTTCATATTTTATTGTGCTTCTGCAGACATCCTCTCATCCTATATACATTTTTTCCATATAGCAACTATGGTCCGGTACTATTTTCCACATCAAAAGATTTAGAGATTCCTCTCTCCCCAACCTGGCTGTTATATTCCTTTTGGCTACCATGAGTGCTGCTGTTACAAAATGTTTTCATATTTATTTAACTGCTTGTCATTCCAAAGATTTCATAGCACTATCTTGCGGAATTTCTGAATTGAGGTAGACAAATGTTGTCCCAATATGCTTGTGTTTTGACACCGTTCCCTAGTTTTCTGTGTCCCTTCCCTTTATTTTGCATTGCAGACATGATGAATCAGAGGCTCAACCCATGTTATCCAGCTTATTTGTATAGTAATAAATACTATGTAGGGTTTTGGGTTGAACTAACCTGAATCTACTGTATATTCAAATTTCCTTAGCTTGGAGCCTCCAATAATACCGATTTCTCCAACTGACCCAAGCCTTCCTATTTCTGATACAGTTTTTTTAAAGGAGAGGGTGTAAAGTTCATCAATTCTTGCTATAGTGTCAATATTGGTTAATTCACTACTCTTGTCAGGAAGCGGATTTGCTTCTAGAGGTGAGCAATCGGTATTGATAGCTTCCTGATTTGTATAAGCAAATCGTTCTTTGTCTTCCCTTCCCATGGGAGACCACATCTCTGATCGTCTCTATCCCTTGGGCCACCCATGTGTGAAATATTCCTAGCCTCTTAACCTCAGGTAGATCCCATTTTCCGGCCATACCAGAGCTTTAAGTGTGGTGATTTTTTTTTTTAATGTTTTTGTTCTCCTTTCCACCCTATGGCTTTTGTTATCTCTCGCTTTGCTTGTATATCACAGTTGGGGCTGGTGGCATGAGGTGGATCCAGGTATATCCATTATCATGCATTTTTGCTAGCACATCTAAGTTTTAGGTATCATTCAACCTAAGTATTTTTTAATGTCAAAGATATGCATTATTCCCACTCGCATTCCATCCTCTCCACGCACCCCCAACTTGAAGCATCTGTCATCTCCTGAAACAATAAACCATTTAACGATTCATTTTATGAACAAAGCACTAGTAGTGGTTAGTAGTGGTATTCTTGAGGTCTCGTTTAAGTCTGTCCGTTCCACTTCTATTGTTTAGATGTGATTCATCAATAACCAAGTTTTAACATTCAGAATCAAACGTCCATTATAGTTAGATTCTTCACCCCCCCCCCCGAAGTGTCCTTAATCAAGCACATCTATTTGGATATCTGCGTCTTATATATTTGCTTCAGACGTCACTAATTTCTATATCCATGGTCACGTTCCTCAGGAATTTACCATCCTTATGATCGTGTTTTACCTTCCCTTATGATGTTTCTCCGGGCTGTGGAATGTTGAACTTACCAGTCCCATGCTTCGTTTGAATAACTGAAAAAATGTGTTCCTCCCTTCTCGTCCATTATCTTCAAGGTTGCGTAAACAATATTGCATGTTTAGTATTGGTCTCCTGTAGTTTGTTTTATCCCTTTGAATGCTTGTCTAGCTTTCTGAAATGCTCTTGTAAAATCTGGAAATATTGCAACTCTAGCACCCTCAGCATACAGTGGTGTTTTCTCCCTTGATGCTTGTAGTATTGTGTCCAAGTCTGTAATTCAGGAGCTTAGCCACCACTGCTCTGGGATTCCCTCTGGGAGGAGGAGGAGGAGGAGGAGAGATGGGATTCTATGGGCTCTTTCCAGTGAGAGAAAGTCTGATAATCCTGCTGGTCCTAGTGTTACTGTGAACCATTTATCAAGGAAGAGCTCCATCTATGGGCCCTCCATTTTGTCAGGTGAACCTGTTATGCACACATTACTTCACTCCCCCACCCCATCAATCTTGGTTAAATACAGACATATACATGTCTGGCAAAGCAATATAAATAAAAAACTGGCCTACATTCTCTGTGAAAAATTCACAAAATAAAAAGACATGCATTGGGGACTCCATAGCTCCTGAATTACGTTCATAAATCATCTGTGTTATCACAACCAAACCATATTCCAAAAGTATAGCATATATGCAAGCAATTCAATCTTAAGAGAGCTAATAGCATTTGTGGAATCTGTTTCTCACAAGGGGCAAATATATTGCTGTACATAGTCCTGGAGATGGAAGACGGTGTTCTTTGACACAGCTGTTATGCCAAGTTATCAATTTCCTGTTGTCTCTTTCAGCCATAGTTCATTTCTGAAGCGTATGTAGAATATTACATAACCATGGATTTTTGCCAAAGAAACTTAGGTTTCTTAGGTCATTAATGATGTCTTTTATTAATAAACCTTCTCCAGCATGGGGTGTGGCATGGATTCACATGCTCATGAATATTCCCCGTCGTCAGGCCGGGAATCCTCGGTATAGAAAAAATCAGTATCAGTTTCGTTTCTGATCTGTCTTTCTCAGTAGTAACCAATCACTGGTCTCTGGGTCATACTGCCCCCAGCCAATGACTGCCCTCTCCCTAAGCCCCGCCCCTGGCAGCCATCCTCAGATTTTTACCTCACGTTCAAGTGTTGGGAGTCCTCGTGCTTAGCTCTCGAGCTTTTGCTGGTTTTCACGCTTTTTTCAGGAGATTTTCTAATTTCTTCGGTTAAAAGAGCCTCAAGCTCCACCGTTTCTACTTCCGATCAACAGGGATCCGTTTGGGAGTTTTCTACGCCCCTCAACGGTGAAGATTTCGTCGAGTTACGCTTTTGGAGGATTCCAGAAGTTCCAAGGCCTACACCGGACATGGCTCAGGAGAAAGGGAGCTCGACGCTCGGGAAGCTTTTCAGGACCTGCCCTGGATGCCAGCTTCAGAACGTTTTCAAGGAGGACAAGCATTCGTTATGCCTCTGTCTCCATGAGGACAAGACGCACAAGGAAAAGGACTGCGCGTTTTGTGAAAACATGTCAGAGCGGACCATGAAGGATCGCCACCTCCGTCTCGCCAACTGGCTGGAAGGTAAGAGCCCGCCAGGCGAGAAGAAGAAGTCCGAGCGGTCTTCTAAGTCCTGTGAGGGTGCTCCGGCGACGGGGGCCCAACAAAAGGCTAAGTACCGCGAGTCCGCGGGCACCGGGAGCACCGAACGGTCGGGCTCCTCGGCTGCCAGGCAGGGCGCACCCTCCCCGGCGCCATCGACCACGAGCCAATGCTCTGGCTCGGGTAAGAGGAAGTCCGAGAACCCGGCGAAGCTTCTGGAGAGGCCCTGGTCGATCTCGAAGACTCCGGCAGAGGGGGAGTGAGGCTCGGACCCTCCCCCGAAGGTGAAGGCCCCAGGCGTACAGAAGGTGACGTTGGCCGTGATTCACCCTGCTAGGACCTCGATTGAGGATGTCGCCGCGGCCCTGGCTCAGCCTGTGGAGGCTACACCAGTGGAGGCGCCCTCAGGTACCAGAGTCTCCCTGCCACCGCAGAGGGAGTCGTCTTTCAGGCCCATCGAGAAGACCCCCACGAAGTCCTCGTTGGAAAAAGGGAGAGAGGGGGTGGTGTCCGTCGTGGATACGGACACGACCTCTGAAGAGGAGCTCATCCAAGTCGTGGAGGAGACCCAGCCCATCGGGAGGGATCCCGATGAGGGCGACGACGGTGACGCAGACGAGGCTCCTCAAGAGCCCTCACACCCGTCGTTTCCGGCACCGCAGGACACCTCAGCGGCCATTTTGTCAGCCATCCAGTCCTTATGCTCGGAGATAAGAACTAGGTTGCCCCTTGCCCCGACGGAGGAGCCTGAGCCAGACCCGACGGAGGATCCGGAGCCAGGATCTTCGGGGAGCCCACCGCCTAAGAGGAGGACGCATCCTAGGCCTCCTCTCCCACCTCTGCGGCCTTCTCTGCCCCCCCCCCCGGTCCACTACCCACAGGGATGATACAGGCATGGACACGACTACGACGGGTACGGATGATGACGGAGGCGACGACGGGCGGTGCCCCCCCCGTCTCCCCCTGCCCAGGCGTCCCCGCCCGACGAGATTGGATCCTTCCATGCAATGATCTCCAGGGCATCCGAGCTCTTCCAGCTCTGCCCCGAGGAAAAGGAGGGGTTCCTCTACCAGCGGCGTGAGGCTAAAAGGAAGACCGTCCTCGCCGTACCGCTTCTAGATGACATCTGGGATGAGGGGCTCGCCCTCCTCAAGAACCCTACCACGGCTCCTGCGAAGAGGGACCGTTACGAGAAGAAGTCCTGTGTCCCCGACGCTGCCCCCTTGTGCCTTAGGGCGCATCCAACCCCGGACTCGGTCGTTTCGGCGGCGGCCAAGAAGAAAGTGGGGGGGGGGGCATCGGCCTCGACTTCAACCTCTCCTCCGGACAGTGAGGGTAGGAAACTGGATGCGATGGGACGACGGGTCATCTCATCTGCAGCGACGACCATCAAGGCGGCCAACGCCCTGGCCATCGTAGCCCGCTACGACAGGGAGTTGTGGTTCAAGATCGCCCCGCTTTTGGACTTCCTTCCGGATGCCAAGAGGGCCGAGGCCCTGGAAATCTTGCAGGAAGGTGAGATTGCCTCAGACCATGCCATTACGGTGGCCACGGACATCGCCGACACCGGTTTCCGTCAGTTGGGGAACGGCGTTTGCCTGAGACGACGAGGATGGCTCAGGGCGACGGATTTCCGCCAAGACGTTCAGACCAAGGTTTTGGACATGCCCTTCAATGGGAACAACCTTTTTGGCAAGGCGGTTGATGAATCCCTTCAGGCGATCAAGACGGACACGGAGACGGCCCGTGCACTGGGTGTGCTCCAACAACGACGGCCGTCCTTTCGGAGTTCCGGAGGCAGACAGGGTGCCTCCAAGGGAGCCGGCAGCAGCGCCTCTACTTACCGTCAAGCGGCAAGGTCTTCGTCGCAGGAGGCCTATAGGGGACGCGGCAAGTCAGGTGGATCCCGCCGTCGTCGCCAAGGTGGTCAAGGAGGCAAAGCGGCCTCCAAGCAGGATTGAACCGTCCGCCGGGTCGGGCCCCCACCGAAGCACCTCGGTGGGAGGCCGGCTGACGAAGTTAGTCGGCGTGTGGGAGTCCATCTCCACCGACCATTGGGTGCTGGACGCCCTGGCCCTGGGGCACGGCCTCGAGTTCCAGAAGAGGTGCCCCCGCATTCCTCCCGTGGCCAGGAAGGAAAATCATGTCCCTCAGCTGCTGTTGGAAGAACGGGCGATGCTCAGGAAAGGTGCCATCGAGCTCGTCCCGAAGAGGCTTCGGGGCTCCGGAGTTTACTCAAGATGCTTCCTTGTGAGGAAAAAGACAGGAGGATGGCGTCCCATCCTGGACCTGCGACGACTAAACAAATACATCAAGGCACAGAAGTTCCGGATGGTCACCCTCCAGCATGTGCTGGGACAACTGGAGGAGGGCGACTTCCTGTCGTCGTTGGACTTGGAGGATGCGTACTTCCACATCCCCATTCTAAAGAGACACCGAAAGTTCCTCAGGTTCGTGGTCCAAGGGCGGCACTACCAGTTCAAGGCCCTCCTGTTTGGATTAAAATCGGCATCCAGAGTGTTCACCAAGTGCCTAGCACCGGTGGCGGCACAGCTGCGCCTGCAGGGGATCCACGTCTACCCCTACCTGGACGACTGGCTCATAGGGGCAAGGACAAGGGAGCTCGCCGTGGATCACACTGCGAAGACCGTCCAGCTGCTCACGGACCTGGGGTTCTCCAACTTTCCAAAATCCCACCTGGTCCCGTCGCAAGTCGCCCTGTTTCTGGGAGCACAGCTCGACACAGTGGCGCGGCGGGCCTCACCGTCGGAGGAAAGGATAAGGACCATCCTAGGAAAGGTGCAACGTCTACTGGCCACGGACGTGGCCAGAGTGAGGTCTATCAAGTCCCTCCTGCATTTATCTGGTGCCCCATTGCAGACTTCGGATGCGGCCCTTACAAGAATTCCTCGACGCCCACTGGATCCAGATGACGGGCAGCTTCGAGGACAGGATCTCGCTCGACGAAACGTTCCGCCAGGCGATACGATGGTGGGGTGTCCGCGCTCATCTGACAGCGGGAACAGGCTTCCTAGCCCCGGCCCACCAGGTGACGGTGACGACGGATGCCTCCCTGGAAGGTTGGGGAGCGCACACCGGGAGCCTCCACGCGAGAGGCCTTTGGCGTTCGGAGGAGAAGACTCTCCACATCAACATCTTGGAGCTCCGCGCAGTGTTCTGGGCCCTCAGGTCCTTCCTTTCGTCCCTCAAGGGCAAGGTGGTGAGGATCTTCACCGACAACACCACCACGATGTTTTACATTCGGAAGCAGGGCGGAACCAGATCCCTTGCCCTGTCCAAGGAAGCCCACGATCTGTGGCATTGGGCCATCGCACAAGGGATGTTTCTGGTACCCTTTCATCTGGCAGGGATAAAAAACAACATCGGCGACTCACTCAGCAGGGAGCTGCGCTCGTGCCACGAGTGGGAACTGCGCCAGGATCAAGTGGATCGACTCTTCCGACGATGGGGCGAACCCCAGATCGATCTCTTCGCGACGGCGGCGAACTCCAAGTGCCGGAGGTTCGCCAGCAGGTTTCCCCAACCAAGGAGCATGGGCGATGCTTTCTCGTTCCCCTGGGACGGCCTGTTCCTTTATGCATCCCCGCCGTTGCAGTTGCTACTCGTCAACCAGCTCAAGAGGTCCCGGTGCAGGATGATCCTCGTCGCACCGGCGTGGCCGAGGCAGATCTGGTTCCTGGACCTTCTGGACTTGTCAGCGTCCACACCAGTCAAGCTACCAACGGACGCGGATCTTCTCTCCAGAGAAGGAGGCGCCATTCTTCACCACGAACCAGAGTCGCTGAACTTGCAGGCCTGGCTCCTGCAGCACTAGAGTTTGGAGGATACGACATCCGGGCCGATTGCAGAGAGGTTCTTGCAAAGGCCAGGGCTTCCTCAATTCTCAAGTGCTACGGACACAAATGGAAGAGGTTCTCTATCTGGTGCCGGGCACAGAAGATTAACCCTCTGCGAATTCCGTCCCCTCAAGTATTGCCGTACCTACTGTCCTTGGCCAAGGCGGGCCTATCTCACGCTTCTATCAAGGTACATCTGGCTGCCGTCTCACGTTACACCAGAACTACAGGGCGGGCGTCCTTGTGGTCTCGTCTGGTGAAGGAATTTATGAAAGGACTGTTCCGATCATTCCCGCCGGTGAAGGCCCCTGCCCCGGCGTGGGAGCTCAACGTGGTACTAACTAGGCTCATGGGGGCCCCATTCGAACCTATGCATTCAGTGCCGTTGAAGTTTCTGTCGTGGAAGACAGCATTCCTCGTGGCCATCACCTCTGCACGACGAGTGGGAGAGATCCAGGCCCTGTCTTGCAAGCCTCCATACTTGACTTTTCACGACACAAGGGTGGTGCTGAGGACGCACCCCTCCTTTATGCCCAAGGTGCCGTCAGACTTCCACCTCAACGAGCCCTTGGTGTTGCCAGTTTTCTTCCCGTCGCCTTCGTCGCCGGCTGAGAGGACTCTGCACTTGCTAGATGTAGCTAGAGCGCTGAAGTTCTACGTGGACCGCACGAAGAGTTTCCGGAAGACATCACAGCTGTTTGTGAACTTTGGACCTGTGAATCAAGGGAAGGCTCTCTCGAAGTCTTCCATTTCCAGATGGCTCTCCGGCTGCATCATGCACTGTCACCGGTTGGCAAACCGACCGCTGCCCGGCCGTCCGAGAGCCCATTCGACCAGAGTGATTGCTGCTACTACGGCGTTCCTGTCTGGTGTGCCCCTGCTCGACATCTGCAGGGCTGCTACGTGGAGGTCGACGCACACCTTCACGAGATTCTACTGCGTCGACCAGGATTCCAGGGAGGATTCCCTGCGCAACCTGTTCGCCTAAGGTGAACCTGGTGAGGAGGTAAGAGTTGCTTAATGTTGAGTTGTTGTATTGCTTGATATTGAGCCTTGTGCCACCTCCCGTGGTTTTGCATGTGTATACTGCTATGTATTCTTATATTCATGAGCATGTGAATCCATGCCAGACCCCATGCTGGAGAAGGAACAAGTTACTTACCTGTAACTGTTGTTCTCCAGCATGGGTCTGGCATGGATTCACATGCGAACCCTCCCGCCTACCCCTCTACGGCTCTTCACTTGGTCATACTGCCACTTCACGTGCTTCCAAATCTGAAGATGGCTGCCAGAGGCGGTGCTTAGGTAGAGGGCAGTCATTGGCTGTGGTCAGTATGACGCAGAGACCAGTGATTGGTTATTACTACGAAAGACCGATCAGAAACGAAACTGATATGATTTTTTTCTATACCGAGGATTCCCGGCCTGACAGGGAATATTCATGAGCATGTGAATCCATGCCAGACCCCATGCTGGAGAACAACAGTTACAGGTAAGTAACTTGTTCCTTATTATGCATCCAAAGTCTCATCCATAGAAACAATTGGTTGAGCGGCTATAACATCTATAATAAAAGGACCATCCAATTCTAAATGGACAATATAAGCAGAAGAGGACCTCGGAACACCCAAAAGAGAAGATAAAAACGGATTTTTGCTTGTCTGTACATTTGTTACATTTTGTGTAGCCCCAAACCCAGACCCGTATTTGATCTGAAAGACCGATTTAGAAGAATTTAGTCTAAGTAACTGTGTTGAGTCTGCTTTTGCTGAATTATTTAAGGCTGTAATGACCCCATTGCTTTGCTGTGTAACATGCCAGTGACTTGTGTTGAAGTATGCTCTTGCCGTGAAAGAGAGTTTGCAAATCTGAGGCACTTATCATAGCGTTTGGTCATTACCAATTGGCATATCATTGCATAATATCGGTTTACAAGTGAAACATTTTTTGCAACTACCATCACATTCGATTTCAAGATGTTTACCTCCATAACTTTTTGCCATCATGAAGGAAGTATAGGCTGTGGCCAGTATCTGTAGGTCAGGGAGTCCCCTCTATTAGGACAGCGTTGTCTGCATACGAAAGTACAGGAATTCTTCTATTTGAGGCTCTTTGAATGTCTGAGGTGGCCCCTTTTCAGTGCATGTACCAATCAATTGACATATAAATTAAAAAGCAGTCTAGCAAGAATGCAACCCTGGCAAACCCCCTTAGTAATCAGAAATTACTCTGATAGTTTACCAAGTGGGCCAAATCTGACTCTAGCATTTGAGTTAAAATATTATGTCATTACAATTGCTAGTAAATCTTTGGGAACCCCTAGTTTCAATAATTCTTTCCACAAAGTTGCCCTCTTGGCGTTATCAAACACGGATATTAGATCCATAAAAACTAAATAAATTTTAGAACCATATCCGAGGAAATATTTCAAACAGGGTAAATATGAATTCAAACACTGCAATTCTGTTGCTAATTATGCTCTAAAACCAGATTGTGTGTGATCCAGAATATGGTTTTCCTCTACTCATTATTCTAAACAGAAGTATATTACTTTTGCAAAAGGGTTTGCTGTCCCACGAAGTAGGGATATTGGCCTGTTAGAAGAGGCAAGGTATTTAATCCCTTTCTTGTATTTTGGTGCAATTGTGCTGGAACTCAATTCCAGCGGTATACTTTGATTTTCCAGTACACAATTGAAAACATGGGTTAGTCAAGGAGGCCATAAAGAAGGCATGAATTTGTATAGGTAAATTTGAACCACATTAGGGCCTGGGGATTCACCAGATGACTGCATTTAATGCTCCCTCAAATTTATTTTTTATGCAAAATTTGATTTCCCCAAAGTTCATTTCTAAAAATAAAACGTCCTATAACCGCCCTATTCAGAAATATCCAATGGGGCCAGGTCAGCATGATATAATGAGGGATAGTGTGAAAACCAGACTTTGGCATGATGCGAGTGGGAGCATCTAGGTCACCTAGACATTGGACTCATTATTTTGCACCACCACTCGCCAAATCTTCATGTTTGTCCAAGTTATCCTGTGTAATTTCCTGTTTCCTGTGACAAAGTGCTTTCTGATATTGTTTCCTACACATCCTTATGTTATCGCTAATTAACTGGAGACTCCTTCAGTGATGTGAGGAGCAGAGCTGTAGCGTGCTCACAGGTAACATCAAGCCATGATTTACAAATGCTGGTCCCTGGATTTTCCTCTCTTCCAATATTTGGCTCCAATGCCAAGCATTAATGCTTTATGCTACGCAGGTTCCAGGTGTGCCAGGTTCTTTTTCTTCTATGACTCTGCGTCGAACTCTTGCTGCTTCCTCAAGTCTTCCCCTTGGAGTGGGTTAGTCCGGTAATGCGTGTGCTCTGCCCCCACGACGCTGTCAATACGAAATATATGTTTGCCTACCAGTCGCATATATAAAGCAACCACCCGTAATATATTTTCTCATACGGACACTGTACATTTATGAAATGTAGCCAACACGGCAATAAAGTGCCCTTAATGCTAGATTTTCAAAGAAGCTGTACATTATCGTATATACAGCACAATGCACCAACCAAACATACACATATATGCAGAAACAAATGTACCCGCCACATCAGACAGACACAAAGTAAATTTGATAGGCTGGATGTGTGTAAATGGACCAGTTTATGTGCTGCCGACATGCCGAAAACAGGTGCTGTTAATGCTACTGTTAATAAGTAACTGTATGTTTTACCATACGCTTTAGCAAACGCACACCATTGCTCAGCAACCAGTATGTTTATTTAAAAGGCACCCTTTATTATACGTGAAACTGCAAATAATACATTTAAGTACAGAAAGTCTATATGCTGACAACCTGCCAAAAACAAGCACAGTTAATGCTACTTTGAAAAAGCAACTTGGTTTTTTGACTTACGGTGTAAATACTGGAAATATACAAACACATAAACGCACACATAGGCCTACCCCGAACATCGCACATCCCCACAGTATGTTTCGTATCAGGCACACTTTATTAAACTTTAACACCTACAAACGTATACTCAGCAAATGTTCATCAGTTGTAGTTTTACATACTGGACACACATTAAAATTTTGACATGTATGTAAAACATTTCGTAATGCTGCCATTGTTTTTGACAAAAAATGATTATTTCCAACTCAGTGTAAATGCACTCCTTGATGAAATATGTCGTTATTGATACTTTTGATGTTCTAGTGCCATACAAGACATGGCATATGCCAACATGAAATTGAACATAGATCTAATAGCAGTAATATGTGCACAATTAATTTTCTGATGTTGTGCACTTGCACCCATCCAGTTTTTGTGGGGTGATGAACCAGAAAACACTGTGGCATTGTGGAAAATGGAAAATAAGTTGCCATAGGAAGTCTTTTCATATGTTATGTAGTTTGTTGAAGCACGACATTGGTATCGCAAATGGACATTTGTGTAAAAATGAAGGAGTCTCACGAGCACCACCATCTTCAGCAGTGCCGCCCAACCCATGTTGGTCAGCGGCAATCTCGCCGAAAAGGACATGGACTTTTCGATATCGTTCATTGCTCTCACTGTGTTTCGTGTGTTTTCTGAGGGTCATGGTAAATGTCCACCACCAAATAGCGGAATGTGTTTCGTTGCCACTTAATTGGCAGCGCAGGTAGCGTGCACATTGTCTTTCCGATAAAGCCCCTTAGTGGGAACAGGCTCGATTTCTGTGGGTTGATAGTTACACCTGATAAAGCGGCGTGGCTCTCCATCACGTCTAAAGCATATTGCAAATTTGTATTGGGGTGTTGCAAGTAGAGAAGCATATCATCTGCCTACAATGAGATAAAATGCCTCCCTCCGTCCCCAACTCCCCTGGTGTGTCTATTCCCGCCTCGCCTTACTCGTCCCTAAGATAAACCACCAGTGGCTCTAACGCCAAGATGAAGAGCATCAGAGACCACGGGCACCCCTGTCTTGTACCCTTGCTGAGCTGCCATTGTTCTGATATGACTGCACCCATTTTGACCCTGGCCACTGGTTTATTATACAACACTAGCACCCACTTAATATATGTCGGTCCCATACCAAATCTTTCCAACACTGCCACTAGCAATGGCCATCTAACTGAATCGAACGCCTTAACTGCATCTATTGATGCTACCACGCATTGTCGTGTGTCACCCCAGGTACAATCTATTACGTGGTGCAATCTATGCAAATGAATGGTAATATTTCTATGCGGCACATATCCTGTCTGGTCCGAGTGTATAAGCTTGGCTATGATTGGTCTGAGCCTCAGCACCATTAACGCCGTGAGTAGCTTCCCATCTTGTTTCAGTAATGACAGAGGTCTATACGAGCCAGAGTGTGTATCTGGCTTATTTGGTTTCAAAAGGGGAACAATCAACGACTCCTGTATGGATCCAGGCTTCGCTTGGGAGCCCATCTGCCCCTGGGGCCTTGCATGTCGGTAATCTTTTGATTGCATGTTCTAGTTCCTCTATTGTAATGGGGCCCTACAACCTATCTCGGTCTTCCATACTTAGCTTTGGCTGGCTAATCTCGGACAATGCTTCTTGTTATCTTTGGTAAATCACACTCTGAGGTTTCTTCCTACAATTGCTTATAATATTCATAAAAGCATTTATTCACTCCTTGTGTTTCACTCAATCCTCCATCTGCTCCAACTGTCTCCCGCTTGTTCTCGCTTCTGTACAGCTATGCCAGTAATCGCCCCGGCTTGTCCCACTCTGAATGTTGTCTCTCAATATACCTTCTATAGCTTAAATTACCTTACCCAATGCTTCCTACAGTCTTGTTGCAGGCTGGCCACCACTTGTGCTTCTTCCGGGGACCTGTCCCCTGTCTGCGCTAGGGCCTCTAGCCTGCTTTCTACCTTCTGCAAATATCTTAGAATCACTTCCTGCATATCCTTTGACTTTGATATGGCAGCTCCTCTTACTACTACTTTAAAGGCCTCCCATAGTATACCAGTTGAACTCACACTACCCTTGTTATGCTGAAAGTATTCCTTCACCTCCCCCCTTAGATGTTCCCGGAACCCTGTGTCTCTGAGTGCCTCCACTCTAAGTCTCCATGTAGGAATCTTGACTCTTGGGCGGGGGTGGGGGAGTGCCTGCCATGTAACCACCAAAGGTGCATGGTCTGAGAGGATCCTTGCTTTGTATTCTGCACTTATGAATTCCCCTTGGAGTTCTCCACCCGCAAACACATAATCAATCCTTGTGTAGAGATTTATGGAAGCATTATAGTGGGAATGTACCCGATCCTGCTTGTGCATTGACCTCCACACGTCTTCTAACCTGAATGCGCGCAGTAACGTGTTGTGAGCTTTCGCTGCGGGGAACGGGCGAGTAAATTTACCGTCCGACCTGTCAATTGCTGGGTCTAGCGTGCAATTGAAATCTCCTCCCCATAGTAGTATCCCATCTCTGTACGGGCCTATCTTGGTATACAAGGATCGGAAATATGCAGCTGTGTCATGATTTGGGGCATATGTATTAATCACGCATATTTATTTATTTTCCACCTTCCCCTGTAGTATGGACATCCTGCCGTCCATATCTAAGTAGGTCTGAAGGACCTCGAACGGAACAGTCAGTGCCTCCCAAATCAGTACCCCCCTGGCATATGCCGAGTATGTGGAACCTAGGGTCACCCCCCACCCCATTTCCGTGCCAAGGTGTCTTGTCTCGCCTTGGTCTGATGTGTCTCCTGCAGAAGGGCTATATCTATCTTTTGGCGTCTCAAATATGTCATTACCCTGTTTCGCTTGATATAACTATTCAGACCTCTGACATTCCAGGTTACTATCCTTAGGTCACCCATTCTCCATGAGCCAATCCGCCCTCCCGCTCCATCCATCTCCTCCACCCTCCTCTAGCTGTGCGTGTCTGCAGGCCAACTCCCCCTTAACTCTCCCAACTCCCCCTCCTCCTCATCCCCAACTATTCCCGCCAATTGCCCGGCTTCGAATCCCAAGCTCGGGCATCCCCGCATCTCGCTCCTATTCCGGCTCTACTTCCGGTGTTTGGAGCGCAGCGGCAGGATACTGGTCTACTAGTATCCTACCTAAACTAATCTACTGAAGGTGATACTAAGATTCCTCGCGCCGTCTAGGACCTGGCGGCGCCAGTGCTTCCTGCATTTAGCTCACAGTAACTTATTGTTCAATTTTCCAGCTCGGATGACATTGACAGATAATTACTCGACAGAAGTTTCACGGTTCCACTGTACATCGTGCAAGCAATGCAGAATCACTTATCACTTCCGCCTCATGCCTGGTCATCCTTCTCCGATGGGAAGCTTAACATATCCATCCAATTGTTAACATCCTCTGGGTTCTTAAAAAAGCAGCTCCATCTTTGTGCAGGACTGTAATCTTTGCCGGGTATCAGGGTCGTCATTTCACCAAAATGCCAGGGGTAGCGGAAGTGACATCAGTGCCACACCCCCAAAGGTGACACCACAGGAAGTCATGTCATTAAACCACACCCCCACAGGAAGTGATGCCATTAGACCACGCCCCCACCATGACATCACAGAAGTGGTCTCATAAAGCATTATCCCTCAGTGCACTAAAAATAAATGGTTACGATATCAGTGTATTGTGACATTTCATACAAGAATGGATCATCATATGTAGCAGTGTCAAGGTCCATGTTGCCACGTGAAGTGTATGAACCCCAATCCCCTCTTTATGTGGATCTGCCCTGTTATTATAACATGACTACAGAGCGAAATCACATTCTGGGGGGACAGGGACGGATAGGCGGGCATGGGGATAGGGGAAAGCCAGGATAAAAGGGGAGAGGGAGAATATTTCACCAGAAAACATGTATGGGATCCTCAGTTTTTAATGATGATTCCTCTTGTGTTATTTTGGCTGCCAAAAGATTAGTTCAAAATGTGTTCAAGGCATACTGTGCATTACTGAGCATTACAAACTTCAGTACCAAAAGCCTCATCAGTCCTGTCCCCATATTTTATGGGGGAAAAATACTGGCTGCATTTTGCATTACTCCCACACTCACCAACACTCTTTATATGCCTAGGTTTCTGTTCCTGCATGTTCATTGTCCTCCGCACCTCTCCACAATGGTACACATTCCAACAATTAGTACTATTATATAGATTTTGGGATAATGCCCAACAGTTGCTCTTCCTTCACTCTGATCATAAGACTTAAAATGTAGTTTCTTACCAGATTGAGCAGAACAGTGGCTTGACAGACGTGCCGGTGCTGCTGTTTCAATGGCATGTGAGGTGAAGATTCTGACTCGAAGGCAGGTTGTTGCTTAGGTGACCGGAAACCAGAGGAGAGGTCTGTGAGTGTTCAATGGCAACAGATCAAGAAGGGAGAACTCTGGTAGTGGAGCTGCAGGTGGCAGAGAAGAGGCTGCAAGTATGGCAGGTGCTGTTTTGTGGTCACAGAATACTGGCTGTGATGCCAATGGTGCCGGGCTGGTTTTAACAGAGGGCACTGACTGGGTGTGTCTCATCATTGCTTGGTTGACTACAAATCAAGGATACAGTGCTGGCATTGTGAAGACAGAACTGTAGCTGTGGGGCAGCTGGTGACTGGCTTAAAGGAAGTTGCTGCTTAGATGGCTCATCATTGCTTCATTGACTGGAAATGAAGAAGAACCAGGCGGGAATAGGATAGCAAATGTTTTCATTACACAAAACTCCAGCTGTGCTGCAGCTTCTGGCTGACTTGTCAAGAAGATGCTGATGGAGGCTACTCAGATTCTAAGAGACTGGCGGTTGACAGATGCTGGTGGCTGTGCTACTAGTAGTGCCTGTCTGGCTTCACAGGAAAATGCTAATTGAATGTCTTGCTGTTGCCTAGACTGAAAATCTGTAGGATACCGGCAGTGTGGCAGATGCTGCCATTTTAAAGACACACATGATGTTTCTGACGTAATGGTCCATTAGCTCACTGGTAAATAATAGGATGTTGACAAAATTCAACAGCTTACCATGAGTGTTTTGAAGATAAGACAAACTGGTTGTAGTGCATAAGCGATGTATCATGGCTGACTTCATGAGGAGAAGAGGCTGGTAGTATAGGAGAGTAGCAGATGGTTTTGAAGACTATGTGGTGCTGATTAGGTCTGCGTGACTTGAAAAGAAAGACCTAACTGGAAAATTGAGCTATAATCTAACAGTGTCAAAGAATATAATGGTTCATCTTTTCAGAGCATACCTCCTGTCGCATGTCAGCAAATCGGTCAATGGCATCACTCAAATTTACCTCGTCAACCTCCATAGGTTCACATGCCATTACCAACAAATCACAAAGTCTGTTGTCTCCACATCTATTTCGCAAATAGTTTTTAACTCTTTTCAAACGGGAGAAGAACCTCTCATTTGTTGCAGTTGTAATCGGCAATGCAAGAACCAGATCCAACAGATTTAGGACATCAGAAAAGCCTCTTGGAGATTCATTGAGATAGTACCTGACAGAGTGAATACCTGCTAAAGTCTTGTCAGATAAATAGCTCCTTGCAATGTCAAGGCCTGAATGCAATCCAGCATAATTTGCTTGGGGCCCTAGGTAGTGCCGAGCAAGAACATCTGCAGATGAGTCCTCCAAGAAATTTTTAGCCCTTGGATTGAACATGCCGACAGACTTGATAAGCCCCATGTTATCTATAAAACGAGCATCCAACTCTCTTACAAACCTATCCAAGGTGGAGAAAAACACCTCTTGCTTTATCCGTTCAGTCTGTGGCATTCGATCCTCAGAGTGCTCATAATGTCCAGGCCTCTTCCCTACAGTAGTACCAACAAGGTATTCTTTTAGTTTGCTGCTCAGTTGGTGCTGCCTTACTGGTAAAGCTCTGCGGTTGTGGTCTTCAACTGTTTCATTACCACATTTTTCTGCCAATTCCGTTGCGTCCTTGACGATTTTCACCCAATGGCATTCTTGTCGAAGGTTGACAAGGGCAGTTCTTGTCACCTGAATTAGGTTACTCGCATCTGGCAAATCAAGGTTCTCTCTCTGAAGTTCATCAGATAACACACTAATCTTTTTCAGAATTGATTCCATACTTAACAAAGTTAGCAAAAACTCAAAGCACTGCATATTTCGGAAGAAGTCCTCTGGCTTCTGAACAAGCCTGCTTGTCGCGTTGTTGAGATGATTCTATTACACTGAGAACAACTATAATGGTTTCAAATCGAGCCTGTATTTTTTTTTTTAACACAAGCGTAGCAATAAAACCATCTAGTGCCACAAAGTCTTTCTAATTCTTGTACTGCCAGACCGCTTTCTGTTTGAGCTTTTACAAAGAGTTTGTGTCGAGGAGAACTTTGAAAGGAACACATACACAGCCTGCAAAGTTGAGAAAAAATCTTTCACTGTTTGTATGTAAGTGATAGTTTGCACTAACGCAAGGTTTAGACGATGTGCATGACAGTGAATGTAAACTGCCTGTGGAGCAATTTCTTTTATTTTCGCTTGCACTCCATTAAAACAGCCACTCATAACTGATGCCCCATCATAGCATTGTGCCACACAGTTCTTCCAGTCAAGGCCAGCATTGCGTACAGATTTGTCAATGGCTGCAGCTAAACTGGAGGTATCCAACTTCTCCATGTGGTAACATCCCATGGCTTTTTCCTGAATGTTCCCATCTTGATCTACAAACCAGATTACAAAGCTCATCTGTTCTTTATGTGAAATGTCTTTGGTTTCATCAACCAACACTGCAAAGTGCTTTGTCACTTTCCTAACGATATTCTGACGTATAAGATTTGCCACAACTGAGATCATGTCATTTTGATACTCGGGAGATGTGTAGTGCCCATATCTTCTAGCCATTTTTACTTTAAGAAGTTCATTATTCTCCAGCATGGGGTCTGGCATGGATTCACATGCTCATGAATATTCCCCGTCGTCAGGCTGGGAATCCTCGGTAAAGAAAAAACCAGTATCCGTTTCGTTTCTGATCTGTCTTTCGTAGTAATAACCAATCACTGGTCTCTGCGTCATACTGACCACAGCCAATGACTGCCCTCTACCTAAGCACCGCCTCTGGCAGCCATCTTCAGATTTTTACCGCACGTTCATGTGTTGGGATCCTCGTGCTATTGCTCTCGAGCGTTAGTGCTATTTTTCGCGCTTTTTCACAAAAAAACTTCGATTCTTTCGGTCAAAAGAGCCTCAAGCTCCACCGATCCTACATCCGATCAACGGGGACCCGTGTCGGATTCATCTGTGCCCCTCAAGGGTGTAGATTTCGTCGAGCTACGCTTCGGAGGACTCCAGAAGCTTCTCAGGCCCGGTCTCGGAGATGGCCCAGGAGAAGGGAAGCTCGACGCCCGGAAAGCTGTTCAGGGTCTGCCCTGGATGCCAGCTGCAGAACGTCTTCAAGGAGGACGAACACTCTTTCTGCCTTTACTGCCTTCATGAGGACAAGACGCACGTGGAGAAGGACTGTGCGTTTTGCGGCAACATGTCGGAACGGACCATGAAGGACCGCCATCAACGTCTCGCCAACTGGCTGGAGGGTAAGAGCCCGTCTGGCGAGAAGAAGAAGAAATCCGAGCGGTCTTCTAAGACCTTTGAGGGCGCCCCGGCGACGGGGGCCCAACATAAGGCCAAGCACCGCGAGTCCGCTGGCACCGGGAGCGCCGAACGGTCGGGCTCTACGGGCGCCAGGCAGGGCGCACCCTCCCCGGCACCATCAACCACGAGCCAACGCTCTGGGTCGGGTAAGAGGAAGGCCGAGCACCCGGCGAAGCTCCTGGAGAGGCCCCGGTCGAGCTCTAAGGCAGAGGAGGAGCGTGGCAGTGCCCCCTCCCTCAAGGATAAGGCGGTGAGCGCACCTAAGGTGGTGAAGGCCTTGATCCATCCGACCAAGCCCTCTATCGAAACGGTCGCGGCGGCCCTGGCTCAGCCTGTGGTGGCTACACCAGTGGTGGCGACCTCAGGGCCCAGAATCTCCCTGCCTCCGCGGAGGGAGTCTTCCTTTGTGCCCATCGATAGGACCCCCGTGAAACCCTCCGTGGGGAAGAAGAAGGGGGGGCAGGGCGTCGTCGTAGATTCGGCCTCAACCTCAGAAGAGGAGCTGATCGAGGTTTTAAGCCACGGCCTAGGCGTGGAAGAAGGCCAGCCCGTCGGAATGGACCCCGACGCAGGTGACGATGACGACATCGTCGAGGATACCGACGGGGCCCCTGCTCGCCCGTCGGATTCCCCTCTGCCAGCGCCGCAAGACAACTCTGCGGCCATTTTGTTGGCCATACAGTCCTTATGCTCCGAGATAAGGACGAGGCTACCGTTACCGACGGAGGAACCTCTCCCGTCGGGGGATCCAGAACCGGGACCTTCTGGTGTTCCCCCCACCAAGAAAAGAAGGATCCATCCACCACCTCCTTTTCAACCGTCGCGCCCCGTCCAGCCCTCCTCCCCGTCCACCCGAGGGGATGATACTGGGACTGACACGGCAGCGACGGGTACGGACGACGAGGCATACGACGAGGATTTTCCGTCGTCGCCTCCCACCAGGGCTTCTCCGCCCGACGAGATCGGATCTTTCCACTCCATGATCTCCAGGGCTTCCGAGCTTTTCCAACTCTGCCCTGAGGAGAAGAAAAAGGAAGGCTTCCTTTATCAGCGGCGCGAGGCCAAGAGGAAGACGGTCCTCGCAGTGCCTCTGTTGGACGACATTTGGGATGAGGGCCTTTCCCTCCTCAAGAACCCTTCCACGACGCCAGCTAGAAGAGACCGGTACGAGAAAAAGTACCGGGTCCCGGACATGGCCCCCCTATGCCTCCGGGCGCAGCCTACCCCGGACTCCGTCGTCTCCGCGGCAGCCAGGAAGAAAGCGGGGGGGGGTGCGGCCTCCACATCAACTTCCCCGCCGGACGGCGAGGGAAAGAAATTGGATGCTATGGGACGTAGAGTCATCTCGTCGGCAGCGACGACGATTAAAGCGGCCAACGCCTTGGCTATCGTGGCCCGCTACGACAGGGAGCTCTGGTACAAGATAGCTCCCTTGCTGGATTTTCTGCCGGACGACAAGAGGGCGGAGGCCCTTGAGATCCTGCAGGAAGGTGAGGTGGCGTCGGACCACGCCATCACCGTGGCGACGGACATCGCCGACACTGGGTTCCGCCAGCTGGGCAACGGCGTTTGCCTTCGACGTCGTGGATGGCTCAAAGCTACAGACTTTCGGCAGGACGTCCAGACCAGAGTCCTGGACATGCCCTTCGACGGGAACAACCTGTTTGGGAAGACAGTGGACGATTCCCTTCAGGCCATCAAGGCGGATACTGAGACGGCCAGGGCCCTTGGAGTCCTGCAGCAACGACGAACGCCGTTTCGGAGCGGCGGAGGCAAGGGCGCCTCCAAAGGTTCCGGCGGCGGTTTCGCTTCCTACCGTCAAGCGGCCCGCTCGTCGTCGCAAGAGGCCTACAGAGGACGAGGCAAGTCTAGCGGACCCCGCCGTCGTCGCCAAGGAGGTCAAGGCGGCAAGGCCGCGTCCAAGCAGGATTGAACCGGCCGTGGGGTCGGGCCCCCACCGTAGCACCCCGGTGGGAGGCCGGCTGGCGGGCTTCGTCAGCGTGTGGGAGTCCATCTCCACCGACCGTTGGGTGCTGGACGCCCTGGCCCGGGGCCACGCGCTCGAGTTTCAAAGAAGGTGCCCGCGCGTCCCCCCCGTGGCCAGGAAAGAACTTCACGTCCCTCAACTTCTCCTGGAGGTAAAGGCGATGCTCAGAAAGGGCGCCATCGAACTCGTCCCAAAGAGGCTTCGGGGCTCCGGAGTCTACTCGCGATACTTCCTCGTGAAGAAGAAGACGGGAGGATGGCGCCCCATCCTAGACCTGCGACGTCTGAACAAGTTCATCAAGGCGCAGAAGTTCCGGATGGTCACCCTCCAGCACGTCCTGGGTCAGCTGGAGGAAGGAGACTTCCTATCGTCGTTGGATTTGGAGGATGCCTACTTCCACATTCCCATCCTAAAGGGGCACCGAAAATTCCTCAGATTCGTGGTCCAAGGGCGTCATTACCAGTTCAAAGCCCTCCCCTTCGGACTACGGTCGGCACCCAGGGTATTCACCAAGTGCCTCGCACCGGTGGCGGCGCAGCTGCGCCGCGAGGGGATTCACGTGGCAGATATGGTTCCCGGACCTTCTGGACTTGTCAGCGTCCCCGCCGATCAAGCTGCCGGCGGACGCGGATCTACTCTCCAGGGAAGGAGGCGCCATCCTCCACCACGACCCGAAGTCACTGAACTTGCAGGCCTGGCTCCTGCAGCGCTAGAGTTTGGAGGATACGACATACCGGCCGATTGCAGAGAGGTTCTTGCAAAGGCCAGGGCGTCCTCGACTCTTAAATGCTACGGACACAAATGGAAGAGGTTCTCTGTCTGGTGCCACGCACAGAAGATTAACCCTCTACGGATTACGGCTCCCCAAGTACTGCCGTACCTGCTGACGCTGGCCAAAGCTGGTCTGGCACACGCGTCCATCAAGATTCATCTTGCTGCGATCTCCCGATACACCAGAACCACGGGGCGGACGTCCTTGTGGTCTCATCGTCTGGTGAAAGAGTTCATGAAGGGACTGTTCAGATCGTTCCCGCCGGTGAAGGCTCCGGCCCCGGCGTGGGAGCTCAACGTGGTGCTGACCAAGCTCATGGGACCTCCGTTCGAGCCTCTGCACTCGGCCCCGTTGAAGTTTCTATCGTGGAAAACAGCTTTTCTTGTGGCCATCACCTCCGCACGACGAGTGGGAGAGATCCAGGCCCTTTCCTGCAAGGCCCCGTACTTGACTTTCCACGACACGAGGGTAGTGCTCAGGACGCACCCCTCCTTCATGCCCAAGGTGCCGTCGGACTTCCATCTCAACAAACCCTTGGTGTTGCCTGTGTTCTTCCCGTCGCCTTCGTCGCCGGCTGAGAGGACTTTGCACTCGCTGGATGTGGCTAGAGCGCTGAAGTTCTACGTAGACCGCACGAAGTGTTTTCGGAAGACGTCACAACTCTTTGTGAACTTTGGACCTGTCAATCAGGGGAAGGCTCTCTCGAAGGCTTCCATTTCCAGATGGCTCTCCGGCTGTATCATGTACTGTCATCGGTTGGCAAACCGACCGCTGCCTGGCCGTCCGAGAGCCCATTCCACCAGAGCGATCGCAGCTACCACGGCGTTCCTATCTGGTGTGCCCCTGCTGGACATATGCAGGGCTGCTACGTGGAGGTCGACGCACACCTTCACGAAATTCTACTGCGTCGACCGGGATTCCAGGGAGGAGTCCAGGGTCGGCCAAGCAGTGCTGCGCAACCTGTTCGCCTGAGGTGAGCCTGGTGAGGAGGTAAGATGCTTAATGTTGAGCCTTTGCCACCTCCCGTGGTTGTGCATGTGTGTACTGCTATGTATTCTTTATTCATGAGCATGTGAATCCATGCCAGACCCCATGCTGGAGAAGGAACAAGTTACTTACCTGTAACTGTTGTTCTCCAGCATGGGTCTGGCATGGATTCACATGCGAACCCTCCCGCCTACCCCTCTGCGGCTCTTCACTTGGTCATACTGCCACTTCACGTGCTTCCAAATCTGAAGATGGCTGCCAGAGGCGGTGCTTAGGTAGAGGGCAGTCATTGGCTGTGGTCAGTATGACGCAGAGACCAGTGATTGGTTATTGCTACGAAAGACAGATCAGAAACGAAACTGATACTGGTTTTTTCTTTACCGAGGATTCCCAGCCTGACGACGGGGAATATTCATGAGCATGTGAATCCATGCCAGACCCATGCTGGAGAACAACAGTTACAGGTAAGTAACTTGTTCCTTATCAGACAGAAAACGCAATATTGCTATGAAGTTTCCCTTATTGTGCGAGTCTTGCGATTCGTCTGTGGCTCGGGAAGCAAGTCCTTGACGACCCAAGAGACATACAACCTTTAGGAACTGCAGCACATGTTGACGATTCTCTTCAATCTCTTGGTCCCCAACATTTTCTAGCATTGAAACAATTGAGTGTTGAGGGTCTGTAGTCTGTTGTACACGCTTAAAGTCTGCCCAAGCTACAACCGAAGACTTATGCTTATCAGAATCTGAGTGCATCTTTAAAGAACGACGTGTCTTTTTCCCATTTAGCGAAGCCAATGTCAACAAATGGAACATTGCCACATGCACACCCCCCTGCTCCAGAATTAGAACCAAAATGTCTGCATGCAAAGCAGTATACTTTATCTTTCAGAATTGAATACTCCAACCAAGGATATGTTTGGTAGTCTCCGTTAAACTTATGGGAACCAGTTACAGGGTATGTATGAAGTTTAGGCTGTACCGGGTCACTGCATGGATTTGGTGACAGATCAGTCACCAAACTCATCTAAATTGGGAGCTGGAGATCTTCTTGGAATGCCCTGCTCAGCTAGACACATCTGCATACTGTTATCGCTCTGCAACCAAGAGCTGCCTGTGCTCTCCCCGAGGAGTGAAATGTTGGGAGAGCAAGCAACAGTGGGGGGATCATCAAACATGCCAACACGGGAAGAACAATCCTCAACATCAGGGTTGAAAGAGCACTCAGCGCTATCTAGGAAAGTTGAAGTGTTGCTGAGGTCATCAGTATCACATGAAATCATCACAGCAATGTCTGCACGTGAACAAGAGCCTTCAGTGGCCACCACAAATGAAGGAGATGCTATGTCAGCCAAGGAAGGTGGAGCTGTAGACAAAGAATCAGCATGTGAAGATAGTGAACCAATGTCAGCACATGTAGATGCACTGTCTGCACCTGAAGAAGCAGCTTTGCTGCCAGCAAGAGTTGATGTGCTGGCCGATGGTTGGACAACATGTGCAGCTGCGTTTGAACTGCCACTTGAGGTATCATCAGACCTCTTGCACTTGCTTGAATCAGAGCTTGGAGTAGGGCCAGCTCCTCTTGCTTTTGGAGAAAACATATCAACGATTGACCTCTGTTTTGGATCCTTGGGTTTTCCTGTAGGTGTAGACATGTTCGTTCTTTTAGTACTGCTAAATCAGAAGCTATTATTCAAGCAAATGATGGATTCCTCAGTGTCCTCCCGACTTCTTTTGTGCTTCACACTTCTTTGGAGGACCACTTCTGCTGAATACCAAAGAGGAGACAAATCTGAAATGTATTGCTTTGGCTTACAAGTTTATCACTGTACTCCTTGAAAATAAGCAAGTACTCCCCAAAAAGAAAAACAGATTACAAATACTTGCAACAAAAAATAGGAAACAAACACTGTGGACCCTGAGCCCCTGCTTTCACGCACACCGCTTCATGGATGTTTGGAGGAAAGAAAGTACTATTACTACTGCTCGATCATTGCACATGATCTTTTAATGTGTATGAGTAACTAGGTGCAACATAATTATTAGAAAAACCTTTCCGTTTTTCAGTTAAAGCATTTTTACTTGCTTACAAAATACTGCTGTGGGGAACTAGATTTACATTTTTACTCCTTAAAAATCATTTTACTTCCAAGTTTACAAAATAGGGAATACAATAGTCCCACTACAAAATCTTATCTGGAGCACTGAGTACATACCTAAGCAGTGATTTCAAGTATTTATCTGTCAGGGTAATACTTTACATTTGAGAGATTAACAGTTGCAACCTGTTCAAACTCTGCCCCTAAGAAAAAAGGAAACCTGTGGGTCCCAAAAAACTGAAGTGAAGCATGCGTTCAGTGTCATACAGTTTGAAGTAAATTTTGTGGTATTCTCTGATTACATGGAAGAGAGACAGCCATCTTTAATGTTGGAACAACCAGGACAAAGCTGCAATGCATAAATAGATATGGACTAACAGATCAGATCATTAACATATGCTGTACATTTTCAATATGTTGCTTCACGTTCATTTACCTCTCACAGCGGTCACAGATAAGGCTGGATGCTAGCTGCTCAATGGTGGTACTGTTTGCTGGCATTGAGAACACAGAAAGGAAGGAACTCACACACGAAGATGCAGGTCTGAAAATAATAACAAAATATCAGAAAGATTCATTTGCGCAATACCAGACCATATTCATTTTTAATAGAGTTTTAGAGTTCTGGGGTGCACGCATCATGCAAAGACAAACTGGACCACAGAGGCTTTGCACATGACAGACCTAGAGACTGACTTCAGGCCGGCAACGATTCATCATTAACCTTCTGTGACTCAGAGGGACGCATGTTATGCAACATTGCCCTAGGATCTCTAGGAACTAGCTCTTAGGCCGCAGCAGGCCCAGGCTGAGTGTGTGGCCCGGGCAAAGGGGCAGTTTACATAATGTAGTCTCACAATGTAAAATCCTAGTTAAATGCATTGAAAAATGTATAGGCTGCAGGCCACAAATGACTTGGATTTCATCTGCCTGTGGTTAATTTAAGCAGTTTAATTTGCATAAGCTGTTGCTGTAAGCTGGGCTCAGGAGAACACATGAACACAATGGTGAGGGGCAAGGGGCACATGGACACACTGGCTGGGGTCGGGGCACATGGAACCAGTCATGATTTATCTTACAGCAGGAAGTAAAAATGCCTTCAATTGCTCCCCCACATGATCTATAAAAGACAAAATGTAATAGAATAGTTGATTATAAAACACTCCCTTTGTCCCACAAAGCCTGGGTTCACATTTTATCTATCCTGACAACACACACAGGTCCAGTCCCAGATTTGTCTTGTGAAGTGGGGACAAAATGGATGCTGTAATGGTGCAGTGTGGTGACTCCACAGAGACAGTAGAGGGGGAAAGAGGCAAATATCAGGACGTGTATTATTTGGTGACAATCACTGTATTATTCGCTGCCCTGCAGTACAGACCAGTGGGTAGTTTTACACAGAAGCCAAGCCCCTCCCCCATGCAATAAAGGGGACACACACACACACACACACACACACACAAATCTGCTACTTGTTGGGGCAGTCTGGAGGGGCCCCTCCTGGTGGTGCTTTAAGCTGTTGCTTGGTCTTTCATTGTTCAAAAGTCTATTGCAAGCAAAGAACGACAGGGGAACTTAAATGAAACAAACCACACAGGTTTGGAAGCCGGCACATATTTGCAATGTTAGTAAAACGAATTTGGTGCTGCCGGCGTCAGCGGCTTGCTTACTTTCCCTAATTTAAAGCTGCTGCTGTACCAGTACCGAATTCATTATACTAACATACTTGCCAACCCTACAGATTTTGGCAGTAGGCTACTGCTTTTTAAGCAGTCCTACCGCCTACAGATTTCAGTAACAGATCCTACTGCTTTTTACAGTGGCAGGTAATTTATGTGACTCTAAGGCAGGCTGCATGCAACACATTAGTCTGTCTGTACAGTGGGCTGGTAGGTGATTACTTTGATTGGACTCAGACCAATCCAGTGACCTGACAGCTATGTGACTCTGCCCTGCACTCTGGCCGGGACAGGCCTTAGGTGAACCACTAACAAAGGCAAGTGGCAGAGCGTAACACAATCACACCGCATCTGCCTATAATCAGACTGAGGGGATGTCAGTTTCCATGCCATTCAGTGTTCAACTTGCAATAAATATGTACTGCCTGGGCTGTTGCTACAGAGCAGTGGCAAACATGTCCCGGCCAGAGTGCAGGGCAGAGTCACATAGCTGTCAGGTCACTGGATTGGTCTGAGGTGTAGAGGTGTTATGCCTTTGCCGCCCGCAATTTCTGCCCACAATCATTTGGCCCTTTCTCCCACCTTAGGTACTCACATGGGCTTGGGTGGCCCTGTCCTGGAATGGTTTACCACTTTCTAGCTGGTGGTTCTTGGTTTGACAGATGGGAAGCTCCCATGTTCGAACCCTGACCCTGGACATGTGTCATGACCCAGGGTTCAATGCTGTCCCCTGCCCTTTATAACATCTTAATGGAACCCCTGGGAGACGTGATGTTCTTCTTCTATCTCCAGACTCGAACTGCCAGAATGCCTTCTTGTTCCTGCAATTTCTGCCCTCTTAATAAACCGTTTAAGAGGGCAGAATTGCGGGCGGCAATACTAAAGCAGGCGTAGCTAGCAAGGCTTGCAGTGCACACACACCCTGGGCTGGGGCCCCGCAGCAGCGCAGCATGGTATGCGTTGATGTTTTTTTTTAACTATAAAGGATAATGTCCAGCGAATCCTCTTGGTGCTCCATTTTAATGCGGCTTTTACATTAAGTGCCCACGTCTCTAATGCCCCAAACCTCCCTGCATTGTTGACAAACAAAAAACGAAATGCTATCACCTTGTTTAGCTGCATGGCAACGCACCACCATGCACTGTGTACAATCAAAGGAAGTAGCGTGCCCAACACCATTCCGACCGAGGCACGGAGCCGATTTGGCTTTGTCTGCCTGGTTGCTGCATGTTGTGGGCAGGCTCAGCCTTTACTCATGGATCCCTTTTGGAATCTGCCTGGTTTTGACAAGGCGAAAACCTGAGGCAGATTTATTGTACACATGAATGAAAATCTCACGTAGACGTACAAGACGCACTGACAAGACGGAGCAGGTCAGCGCGGCAAAGTTATCTCCGCGTCATGACCCTGCTTCCCCTAGTCACAGCAGGCAGCTCCAAAATGGGATGGGCGACAAATGGAGGCGAAAAGGCATGGCATCTCACTTTTCCACATCCATTTAACTTGCAGCCCTGTTTAAAATAAGGCTGAGTAATGCATTTACAGAATAAAAGGAACCCATTACGGTATGTTATGGAACTGTACGCTTGTTTATTTACACTGTTGATAAACAGTGCGATCGATGGACCCGAGTGTGTGTGTTCTCACCAGGCACAATACAATTCGGGGAAAACAACGGTGTGTAAGCCAAAAACTCCCTCATGCTGCATGCATTCTTGAAATCTTTGGACTTCACTGAACCAAACATTTCATGAATAAAATAAAAGGCCAATGCTGCCTGCCTGCTGGCAGCACCGGAGCACAGCGGCCGCGAGGGCAGGCACAACGGCACGGCCGGCCACCCGTGACCCATAGGGCACCCCACGCACACGCCGTAACAGCAGCCAGGGAGGTATTATGCCTTTGCCTGCCCTCTTAATAATAAACCATTTAAGAGGGCAGAATAGTGGGCGGCGCCGCGGCAATACTAAAGCAGGCGTTGCTTAGCTAGCAGAGGCCTGCACACACCCTGGGCCGGGGCCCCACAGCGGCGCAGCCGACCGAGCCGCGTAGCTGATTTGGCTCTGTCTGCCTGAGGTTGCTGCCTGCTGGCAGCACCACGGCCTCAAGGGCAGGCACGACGGCACGCCATGGCCACCAGTGACCCACGGGGCACCCCCCCGCGCACACACACGCCGTAAAAGCAGCCAGGCCACACAGGCCAGGGCGGCTCAACTTACCCAGGCAGCACACACTCACACGGCACACACACCCACCTCGAGCCCACATGAGTCAACACACAGACACAGCCACTCAATGCCACCTTACTCACGTGGTAGAAAGAAGCGCCTCAAGCTGCCCTTCTCGGTCGGAGGAGTGAGTGTCGGAGTCTGTACACGTGCAATGGAACTGCAAAGCCATAATGGAGGACCACAGGCACGTCGCAGCAACGTGCTCATAGCTGTGGCCACGCCCCCTCCTCCTCTGATTGGATGAATGCCAGAGGTCGCAAGAGATTGACAGAGGTCGCTGGCCAATCGGCAGCGGTCGCTCTTGCGACCTCTGGCGACCCCTAAATGACGTCCCTGCCGGGTATAGCAACATGTATTTAAGATTTGCTGCACCTAGCCGTCTCTTGACCGACAGAGTTCATCCTCTGTTTTTCCACCAAGAATGTGTAACCCGGGTATGCTCTGACGGTCCCTGATCCCCTGCTGATCATTCCTCCTTTCCGGAAGTGTTGAAGGATTCTTTTCCGGTCTTTATTGTTAAGTATCTTGGAAATAATCTTTTGTGGTGGGGCTCCGGGCAGCGTTTTTCTTGTTGGGGCCCTATGCGCTCTCTCGACTGTGAACCCCTGAGTGAGCGACTCCGCTCCCATCTCTTGCAGCAACTAGTTTTCAATACAATTTGTCGGGTTCAAGCCCTCTTCACCTTCCAGCAGCCCCACGAAGCGTACAAAATTTCTGCCTGCCCGTCCTTCTGCCTTTTCTGCTCTTTTCTCCAGATTTGGTACCTGCTGTTGCAATATGGAGACCTCCTTGGAGTTTTCATTGCAACTACTTGCATTGATCTTTACCTTTATCTCCAGCACCCCCATGTGTTCTTTCAGCGCATTGACGCCCTGTCGCAAGAGATTCACATCAGTGCTGATAGCATCAATTTTAAGTTCTAATGATGCCTTCATCTCTGCTATGGCTTGCAGTATCTGCTGGTCCCTTTGGTCGGGGGGCCCACTTTCCTCGTGCTTCCTATCCTGTTTTCATGTAGTCTGTCGCCTGCGCAGACTTGGCAAACACATTCATTGAGGACTGTTTCACTTTGGTCTTGTTGGGCTTCAAAGCCATTGTAGCGTCTGCTAGACCCACTGTGTTCTCTTCCGGTGCAAGTGGTATTGTACACTTTCTTTTCAGCATCGGTACAGCATTGGGCCTGTGTCCCAGTCAGCGTATTCTTTTGTCCCCCCTTCCTCCTATGTGGCTGGGTGCTCCAATGGTTGTTACTGGGTTGAAGGCGGCGTTGTAGACTCTTCCGTCCCGCCCGCACTACTGGTCTTTGCCCGAGATCCGTGTACCTCTCAGTTCTGTCTTGTTATTGTGATGTTTTCGTTATGTCCTGGCAGGTGTTGCCCCTATGCGTTTGTAACCGATCTTAGTAGGCCCTCTTCCTCATCTGGGCCTGGTTGCCTTGCGTCTCTTCCCTGTCACAGCCAAGTATTGACCGGTTGCCGTTCTGCTTTGGCCAGTATCTGTTGCCCAGTGCTTCCTCAGGATGGTCTTTCTTTTGTGCGCTATCAGGATATTACTCCCGCTCTGCTGACGATTTGTTTCACCTTAGTGCCTCAATCCTGCTCAGCATCTTGTCTAGTGCTGCAAACCTACGCAGTAATATGCAGTTTCCCCGGCACCATCGGGTTTGGGGCTCCGCTGTCTACTTTATACTCGGCCAAGTCTGTATTCCCCACCATCTGACAGTGTGTAGTGCCCGAGTCTGGTCAATCTTCCAGCACAGGGTGTTGACTGTCTACGTGCTACCGCCATGTACAGGACCCTGCCCTTAGCCTATTTACTATGCTGCCTTGCGCACCATGGCCTAATCCTGCTGCTTCATTTTCTCCTAGACTCATTTGTACCTCCCTTCGTTGTGGCGCCTTTCTTCAATCTACGCATATGGGTTGGAACAGTAACTGAGCCTTCTGACGGGGCAGTCCTGCGTCCTGTTACCATCCGCGAGGCTGATTCCTTTGTTAGACGAACTTGCCCTGTGTTTTATTCTTACTGAGTTACAGTGTGCCTAAAACTTCACTTGCTCTAATACTGCGTCAGTTTCTTTTTCCAAAGGCTCAAGCTGCGTCGTCTCTTGCTGGCAACCTGTTGCGCTTACAAATGTCTCTTGTATCTGTCACGTCTTGCGTGCATAGGCCCTCCACATAGGCTTCTGCAGTCCCTGGCAGCCCGTCTCTCACAACAGACCACTGCTAGACTTTCTGACGTGCTCAGCTGCCTCGTCTACTGTCCACGTTGGTGCACCAACAGCTGTTCGTACCGTCATGTACCTCTTGCTTCAAACTCCGGGTGGCCCGATGCGATCACAGGCTCATTATTGAGGTAAGCTCGCTGTATAGTGGCGGTATGCTCGTTGTATAGCGGATGTCTCCTGCTAACAGTGCCCACTGTGCTGGGGTGTACCACCGTGGTTTCACTGTGTGAGCCCCTTCCCTGAGCTGCAGTCCGCTGCTCCGTCTGTCTACTGCGGCTTTCGTATCCATCGACCCGGTGGCAATCCGCCCACCTGCCACTGCCTGTTTCGACACACTTTTCCTTGCAAGCTGCAATCTCACACGGTCACCAATGTTCCCTCTAATTATTTTTCTCTATGTGCAGAACTGGTTGGCTGTTGTGCGCTCATTATTTTCCATGTGCGCAACTGACTAATGAGGTAAGAAGCTTTGTGAGCTGCCGTTGCAGAAGAGAGTCTAGAAAGGAATTTCCTCTTCCCAGCCACTGCAATTCTTTACAAATCTTACAACACTTTTCTCAAACAGATAGGCTAAAATAAAATATGTCATATGTGATTATAGAGAAAACATCTCAACCAGTCTAAGACTTCAACATCTGCCACAGTACCTTGCAAAGATGCTTCTGTGCAGAGAAAAAGGTATGTTTTATGTCACCAGAAAATCACTCATGTCTATTACAAAACACATATCTGTTGGCATAACTGATGTGGTTGTCAAGAAATTCAGACAGAATAAAACATTTGCTGATGGATTAATGGCAATTAAAAGCAATGTGTCAAAAAACATGTTGATAGGAGTTCAAGTGCTACTTTAATGAGGTTTTCAAGGGCCAGGAGAACATGCTTTAAATAATTTGTGTAAGGATGATAATTGCATTAAAATAACTGCCCCTCAGAATATGAGGATCAAAAATTCCTGTGCCTCTGCTTACTATCCACATTACGTTCTCCTGTGTGTAGTGGTAACACCAGCCTTACAGCTAAGAGACATATGGCCCATACATTTTTACTCCCTAAAAAGGAAAATGTGCTTAACAAAAATGAGAAACAATGCACATAGCATGGCTTAAACCCACAAAGCTCCACTGATATTTTTTCGAATTAGTGACCAGTAGAGCAGTGGCATTGGAAGGAACTCTAATAATATTAATGCCCATCTCAAGAGGAATTTTAAGGGGACAGGGCATCCTTTAATGAGCAGAAAGTATCCCTATTGGCAAAGCTTATTACTTTTTTACTCCCAGAAAAATCATTTGACTCCAAGAAGGGAGTACAATCTGATTAGAGCCCTGCCTGTACCCCTACATAGGAAGTGAAATGACAGGGCACATAATAAAGTGTATAGATTTGCCCACCCTTCCTCACCACAGCCTCGATACAATCAGACAAGTGCCTTACTGAAGAACATCACATCTATATGCCTTTTAAGGTAATAGCATCATTTCATCAGAGATACAATTGATTGAGTGATTTCTTCTGTAACTATGGATCCCTCTTCTGTAATTCTTTGTGACAAGTTAAATAAGATACAGGGAGCTGCTAGAGATGATACACACAGAACACATGGATATATTGAAAAGCCCTCAGCAGCTGAGCATAGATAGACAACTAAGGTGCTGTTGTCTAGACTGGTATGAGAATTTCCTATCCTTTAGCAAACAAGCAACACATGTCCTTCAGTGTACTGCCCAAACATCTGCCTTGGTTTTTGAAATGTGCTGCTTTGATCATCACCCACAAGGAGTGATGGCCTAGGCTCTTCCACCCATACCCTTCCACGGCCCTTGTGCTTTCCAATACTAGTTGATAGAGCACTGTGAAAAGTGATGGATTTTAGCAGTAAACCCTCACTTGGATATTTTCAGACCCACAATACTTGCAAGCAAGGCATATATAATGCCTCAACATATTATGTGCATTTTAAGAATGTCATGCATGTACACAATCCTTTTGCAGTGCATACAAGATTGTTGTCAACATACCCCACCCTTATATCATTGTGTAGGATTGCATAAGTGCTAAGTGAAACGGTTTTTGTATAGAAGCGAGTTGCCACACAATGTGTGAAGGTCTATGCCCAAAGGAACTCTGGACACTTGGAAACAATGCAGACTGTGTGAAAAGCATTCTCCTGTCTGAATATATGGTGCCCGGATACTATGGGCGAGTAGCCCCATGCACAGTCCATACCCATTATCCCTTGTAGGCTAAGTAAATGAAATTGCAATGTTGCTCTCCACTTATAGGGTAATGTTAGTAATGCTAAAATAGGAGACACTGAGCATCACATTTGTCATCTCAAAATCTTTAGAGGGCAAATTATTATTTGATTTTTAGAATGTTAGGAAGCGTTAACTTGCAAGGGGGCCACTTCAAGGCATTTACGTGACATATGTAAAAAAAAGAGGAAGTATGGGATAAGGTTAAACATCCAAGTAGCCTGCTTACTCGCAGTCAATATCTGTTATTTGAGCTGATAGTTCGATTATATAGTGTGGGTGACGCTTTTGTTAAGGCGCAATGAGTAACAAATGGTGAGGCGTGAACATTATTCATGTTACAACAAACATAAAAGAAGTGGATGTAGGTTCAAGTCTGCTAACCTTTCGCAGAGCCAAGAGAGAAAGAGTCAAAGTTGTCTGGTAGTATCTTAATGTGTTCTGGGGCCAAAGTTAGAGTCATAAGGTAAAAGTGTGGTAGAGTCAGGTTTAGGTGTCATGTGTGGGGAGGGAACATTATTTGGTTAATGTGTGCAGGCATATCTTGGTTAGATTCTTCTGTTCATGGAGCCAGTTTTTCATATTCGTTTTTAACCTCTTGTGTGTGTAATTTGCTGTTAGGGATTTTAGGTGTTTACTGTCACCCTTGCATAGTAGTCTAATGCAAATGAGCAGGATATCAAGATTAGTTGGTTAATTCAAAAGAAAGATAATTGCAGGTAATTGCTGTGGCTTGTGCATTATTTAAACTTTTTGAATAGCTAAGAATTGTCTGTGTGCGCTGCTCAAAATCTTCTGAGCGGCACCCAGAAGGAAGTTGGGCAAGCGCACATGCGCACAGCTTAGAGGGAACATTGACGGTCACTTCCTCATTTCGTCCACTTTCAGTTCTTTCCATGACCCGCTGGCTTCATGCTTTGTCTCAGGGTGGTCGCCATTTTGTTGCATCACCCTCGAGACGCCTTCTTTCTTCTTTTCCCAGTAACTCCAGGCCACCGCTTCCGTTCACTATGAAAGTGCAAGCACAATGTTCTTTGGATATGCAAACAGCGGCAGGTCCAATATTACTCAAAATCCATGATTTATAACCTAAGTTCATGCCAGGATGGTTCAGGATCAGCAGGAGCACCAAAGAAACGTGTCCTGTTGCATGGCTTTGTAGCCACGCCCCTCAACATGGAAAATAAGTTAAACACGAATCCCTTCATTTTACAGATCAGTTCGGTTTTCAAAGCCATTGCCGCCAATATGTAACACAATCATGTTGGGAATTTTGCCACTTCTGTAAAACCCATGTAAGTACTCTATAATGTCATCCACTTTACTCAATGATCTCAATGACAATTAACTGTTACATTATTTAATGGTAACAACCGGAGTACTCGGACATAGATCCCCATCCAAATAATCCAAGGGTCACTGATAAATAATCTTTTTTTCATGCATCTACATAAAAAAACTAAAAAATTGACCATTTAGATCGCTTCAAATTCTACATTTTAAACAGTACATTAAATACACAAAAGTCGCTGCATGTACAGAACACACCTTAATGTAAGCAGAACTAAAGTGCACATCACTGAAAGTACATTATCAAAAGTTATATACATACACAATTCAGGTTACGTACATTACAAAACCCATATAATCAAACAAATGAAATGTAGTGTTGCTTGTATGTTTTTAGGGTAGCCTACAACAATTCAGCCATGCTAGTATCATGTTAGAGTACAGCACAAGCATATGGTAACACTGTTTAACATATGTGCGACTTTAGACAGAATAGTTGGGCCCCTGCCTACAAAGATAACCAATGACTATACAGGAACACTCCTAAGTACTTTTTCTTTTTATTATTTTATTTTACCAATGCACACATGAACACAGCAGAACTATGCTTACACTTTCATTGCTGTGTACAACTTAAAACATTTTCTCCACAACCTAATAGGATGACTTTTTTTTTGTACAAACGCATGTGCAAACACTACAAAGCTGCCATGGCATGCAATTTGCCCCTCAATCCTACAACATCTGCAACTGCACAGACTAGCGAAGACAAAGTAAGTACAACTTCGTTTAACTCCTTAACTGCTGAGCTTTAATCAAGTCTCTGCAAAAATGACGTGACATGTTCCTTAATATAATATTGTACACTGTAATTATTGTTCACATACACCACATTTTACAAACCTAACTCCTGTTCCATTTTAATTTGAGTGGAATTTGAACACACAACAGTGGAGACGGAAAATGTGTTGACTGAATTGAATGTCAGTAAAGTTGGTAACTTTTGCACTTTGCTTTAACAATATGACCCACTTTCGTTCATGCAACAGATTACATTTATCAGGTCATTTATGTTACCTAATGTCATTTAAAATAAACCACATACACAGATGTACATACCCCTCCTTAGCAAATTTGGGGTAACCAGTACTGTTTTTTTATGTGTGTGTTTCAGATGTTACTTAAGTGGTCCGATGAACATTTGTATTTACCAAAACGAATAACATACTAGTGCATGCTTAAAAGGCGTACCACTTCAGTATATATGTCAGTATACATTTAAAATTTTACCAGGAGCCTTTTTGATTAAAGACTTTTTTGAAAATTAAAATGATATAATTTAAATATAAACTTTTCATTTATACATTTTACACATATAATCGTCATATCAGCATCCAATTGCTGCAAAGACATTTAAAAAAAGGCACCAAAAAGGACTCTATTTTGAGCGAGGGCTGGGCATATCATAATCAGATGGTATAGCGTTTCTGGTGTATCAAGGTCTTGGCAGAAACGACAATATTGCTCTGTTAAGATTATTTGTCTATAATTAGCTAGTTTATGTCGTGTCTGTATGATGTTCAAGCGGATTTTCATGTAGCTGTCTCAAATTTTTTGTTCTGGAAATATATGGACAAATATTTGGGAAGTTCATTGATTGCGCGTATGTCTACAGGACATTGGAGACTCATACAGTACATTCCTTTCTCTTTATTTGTCTTTATCCAGTCGTTCTGCATGAGCTTTCTTTTTGCATTTTGCGGTCATAAAGTTAGCATTTCGATAGAGAGATCCTCATTAGCCAGTTGTCGTTTTAATTTGTGTTTCCAAGCTTGTAGAACAGAATGATTCATGGCTTTAGGATGGGATTGCAAGATTTGCATAGCTGGTGTTTTCTCGTCAGACATCGTTTTGCGGAATATGTCTAATTGCTTCCATTGGACAATAGAAGCTAGTGATTGAGTCTCTACTTTGTCTTATTCTAGCCATTGGATAGTTTGAGGGGAGCCTTGAGATTTTTCGCCAAAAAATGGCTTCAAGTTTTAGCCAATCGATCGATGTTTTGTGCGATGATCATGGATGCACTTCCATAGGTTATACTTGAGGTCACTTTATGTCTATAATAGGAAATTATAGGTTTAAATGAAAACTTGCTGTATTTTCGATGTAGAAAGCAACCTTGCCTTGCTAGGGTTTGCATCTTCTCTTCAAGGTTGATTGCCCATTCTTTTTCCGACTTCGACTGATTAATAGTGATTCTTAGATATTTGAAAGTGATGTCTTCATCCAGTTCATTGCCGTCTAATATGAACTTAAGAGAATTTCTTCGTGTGTCGTTGTTTCGTAAAGTCATAACTTTAGTTTTTTTGGCATTGATGCACAGTTCATTGTGTTCCATGTATTTGCCCAGGGGTTGCAAACTAGTTTGTAGGCCAGATGTCTTGTCAAGTAGCACAATATCGTCTGCATACATCATTGCCGGAACGGGAACAGAATGGATTTTTGGAGGGTTTAGAGAATTGTTTTGGAGATTATCTTTAAAGTCTGCAGAGTGTTGCAGCAAGGGGACAGTCCGGGTTCAAGTTGTTCGATGTTTGGATGGAAGAGATGGTTGCGCCTTCCTTAGACAGTCTAATGGTTATTGATGATATGATATATGATATGATATGGCATTTGTAACGTGCCTATACACAAGTGTTTCAAGGCGCGACGAGGCAGGGAGGGGGGAACAGGGGGAGGACAGACAACGATCCTACTAGGCCAGGTGTCATTCAGACCGCGCAAGTGCAGGGGTAGGGGGAAGGGAAAAGTGCAGTACAAGGTAAGTAGAATAGAAATAAATAGATAAATAAATAAATAGGGCCAGCTGGTGGCAAGTGCAAGGTAAGTGCAGACAAGTGCTGGGAAGGGGGGGGGCTGTAGGGATACAGAGACAGTCCCGCAGTGCAGGGGTTGCCAGGGAGGCAGTGCAAGTGGAGAGTGGCTGGGCCCAGGACCGAGGTCGGTGAGAGTGGCCAAGTTTCAGATTCAATACACAATTTAGTGAATAATTTAGCAGGGGAGAGGGAGAGAGAAAGCAGAAGCAAAGAGGAAGGTTTTGAGGTGCTTCCGGAACCGGAGATGGTTCTCCTCAAGTTTCAGGGAGGCAGGAAGGCTGTTCCAGAGGGAGGCTCCTGCCGCGGAGAGAGATCTACCCCCAGCTCGTTGCTTCGAGAAGCGGCTGACCCTGAGGGAGTTGGAGACGGATGAGCGAAGGGCTCGGGAAGGAAGATATTTAGGAAGAGAGAGTTGCAGGTATTTAGGCCCCAGGCCCCAGAAGGCCTTGTGGACAATGCAGAGGGTTTTGAACTTAATCCTCGCAGCCACTGGGAGCCAGTGTAGAGATTTCAGGCCTGGTGAGATACGGTCCCTGGGCTTGAGGCCAAGGACAAGTCTCGCAGTTCTGTTCTGGATGAGTTGCAGAGGGAGGAGAGTGGAGGCAGGCAGATTAAGATAGAGACTGTTACAGTAGTCCAGCTTCGAGAGAACCAGGGCTCGGGAGACAGTGAGCTTCTGGGGGAAGGAGAGGAAGGGAAGAATACCTCTAAGGAGGTATTGGAGTATAGAAGTTTAATTGGCTAGATGATTTCCGTGGGACATCTCCAAGCTGTTAGTCTGTTCCATAGTTTGTCTGGATATGGCATCAAAAGCCACATGGAGATCAATGAAGGCTGCGTATACGATGGTAATATTCTTTATGGCTTCATGTGTGATCAAATTTAGTAATAAGAGATTCACATTAGTGCCAACCTTGGCTGTGAAGCGCATTTGCCTTGTTTTCTATTGCCCGTTTTCTTCATTTTTTGAGCTGGAGCAAAGCAAACAGTTTACCAATGGGATCGAGGAGGGCCATAGGTCGTAAATTAGCCGGCTCATCTCCCTTTCCCTGTATAAAGATTGGTATTATTGTGGCAGTTTGCCAAGAACAAGGATCTGGTTTAGTTTGATTAGGGAATAAAGTTGGTCAGTCAGATTTGCCCAGTTCTTAGGGTCCTTCTTAATAATCGCGTTGGAGAGCCCATCAGGGTCCGGTGCACGAGAGGCATTTAGGTTGTGGATCATCTCTACGATTTCATGTTTGTCCCACGATATATACCACTTCTTCATCTGGTGATTGTCGAGTGTAAAGGTATCCGTCGGACGGGCTTTGTATATGGTAGATAAGTATCCATTTTTGTTGGGTAACATTTGCAGCCAACATGTGCTGATGCTGGGAGTTGTTGTTCAGCAGGTTCCAGAACTCACCCAGGTTATGGGTTTTGTATGTTGTCAGGATAGCTTCTGCATCATTTTGCAGTAGAGTCATTTGATGAGTTTTCCTCCAGTTGGAATACAAGTGTTTGGCTGTTTTTTATTTTTGAGATATTGTCTGCATTAGTATTTCTCCTCAATAGGTTGTATCTGTCTGTATTGAGTCAGGCCCGAACCTTGATAAGGATCACTTTTCGAGGTCGGAGTGGCATCTACTTTCACTACTGAGACATTCAATTCTATGGATAGATAAATAAATAAGATTAATTATTGCAGAGGAGTTTCCTCGTACCCAGGTGGGTATGGTGTTGTTTTGATCATCAGTAGAGTGTCCTGTTAGAATAAGATTACGGATGTTTATTTCTTTAGACCATCTCCCAGATCGTATTGAAAGATCATTCTGGTCTAACAATTGTAGATGGCATGTAGATGGATATTTAGATCTCTGCAGATGATAAATGCGATAGTTCGGTATTTATCAATTAGACCATCTATCATCATGATTACGCCGTCGAGAATGGCCGCTGGATTCCAGTATACGTTCATGATCGATATTAGTCTCATGTATCACCAGGGAGGAAGGAAGGTGTTTAGCATCTTCCATTTGTATTTGTATGTGATGGTGTTTTGTATCCATGGGTTTATATTCTCAAATCCCAGTAAACTCCATTCTGGATTGGTTTTTATCATGGTGAGTTGCCTGAGGAGGGCCTTCCTTGCTTTCTTTGTAAAGCCGGATTCAGAAAGGTTAGGAATGCGTCGCAGCATGGTATCTCAGTCAGCCATGTTTCTTGGAAACATATAATATATGATTCAAATTCTGGAGATGGTTCGTTAAACAAATGGGCATTCCCTCTGGTATTCCACGAGCACAGCAACCAGTTGGTGTCATCTTTTATTTTTGGTTATGAGTTACAATTCATGTCATAAGATGTGTTTATTTGGTATTTATCGTATTCTCGCCTAATATGGCGTTTGCTGTGATCAGGTCTCGTTCTGTTGTGGGGGTATTGGGAAGGAGAGTCTAGATTAGTTGTTAACAGAGTCATATCGGCCTAGGTCTTTGGCGCTCCGCATTGTGTTTGTCTCACACGCATCTTCTCTAAAAGTGAACTCTGGGTCATGGGTTTTCTGGCTTTGCTTCCCATCATTGATATTCTCTGTGATGTGTGTACATTTGAATCCAAGTTTTAGTAGGATTCTTTCCATCAATAGATTTCTTTCCATAACATTTATAATCCCAGAGTTCGATTAATATTTTATCTAGGGAGTGATGGTCCTCGAATGTCACCACCTTGATATCTTCTGAACAAATCGCTTTTAGTTGAGGTATTGCATGCTGGATTTGTTGTGGCTGTGCATGACTTTTATTCAAAGAAATGGGTTGGAAAAAGGCCTCTCTGACCCTGCTCTATGTCAGGGGAGTTTTCCTAAAGTCCTACTGTTAGTAAGACTTTAGTAAGCTATCCCAGTGGTTTGTAGCTCTCCAACTCTTACTATCAGTCTGTGCTAACTGAAGACCTTGGTAGAGTGGCACAGCAGTCAGGCTCATCTTAACAGGAAGATGTGAGCTGTAGGTAAGTACACTGAACCTTAGTTAGACATGCACATCAAGAAACTCTTACACTTATAATTTATATAAAATTATATATTTATTATATATATATGCACACCAGAATCACTTTAAATACTTTAGACCTTTACACTAGAACACTTGAGAATACACTTCAAATGGCACTTTCACGTTTGTGTTTGTTCACGGTTACATTTGTAGCAACGTTGGAAAGGGAAAATCGTATTATCGATTTACGTGCAACTGTGGATTCAAAGAGTTCATGCAGTAATATATTTACTCTGCAAACACATATTAAAGTCACTTAAAGGGAGGAAAATGGTTAGAGTAACATTAGCCTGGTTCAAGGTTCTAGAGATGGTTTATTCACCAAGTAAGTCTTAAGTCCCAAAACGCAACCCTAGCTAAAGGCAGTAAGGAGAGGGCTTAAGCAGTAGAATACAAACAGTTCCTGTGGATTTCTTCCAGTCTCTGTGTTATAGAAGCAGCAAGTTAGCAACTAACAAGGGAGACCTTGTAAAGGACTCGATGAAGGGACATAAGCAGCAGCCTGAGTCGAATGTAAGAGGGGGGTGACCCTGGACACCTCTAGGTTTCCCTTTGGCACTCCACTTAAGGTAGTGTGTGTCTCTCAGAATATAGAGGTTTGGGAGAGATTCTAAGTATCTCTCTATCCAAAGAGCGGTACTTACTTGAGGATATATACAAATCTTAAAAGAAGGACCCTTAGGGTCCCCAGCCATACTGCCCTTAATGAGCTGTGTTGCAGTAGTAAACATACAGATGCCTTTAAGAGCTATGGAGCAGACAGGCCCCATAGTACAGGGAGAGTAGAAAGAATAGAGTTCCAAAAGATATAGTCCACAAGAATGAATGAGTGGAAAAAGGCTCCCCTTATTCAGGATTGAAATAAAAAGGTCCACAAGTTGAGCAAAAAGTACTGGAGAATAAATTATTCAAACCAAATGTTCCTCAGAGAAGAAGGTTCTTGGTCCTAGAGGGTATTCCCCTTCGTCTGGATTCTTCCTTTTTCCTTTGGGCTTTTTCCACACAATAGTTTTTTGTTTTTTTTAAAAATATTTTTATTCGTTTGACAATTCACATTGCATCACATTTACATAATTACACAGTTTGTATTGCTTTTACGGTCAAACTTCTTTTTCTGTTCCCCCCCACCCATCCCCAACTTTCAACTCCACCCCCCAACTCCAGCCTACATCCCGCATCACTCTCACCCCCTGCATCATCTCAACATTCTCCACTGTTTTTTCTCCCCGCTGGACTGTCGCCCTCCGGGTCGGCCCGGTGTGGTGTGGATCGTGCCCCTACTAATTGTCTCGAAGCGTCCAATGATACTGCACCTCCTTCCCCCTCTTATTTCAATGCCTCTTGCGACACTCTTGTTTCTGCGTTTGCCCATTTCTTTAAGTCTTGCCACCAGGCAAGGGCCGACGGTCTTACACGCGCTTTCCAACCCATTGCAATTCTGCGCTTGGCTAAAATATATGCCAGGTCTTTTAATTTACTTATGTGTTTAGCTCTGCGCGGTCTAGGAAGCCCCCCTAGGAGGCATAGCCAGGGGGTGCTCACATCCAGGGTAATGTCTGTCATGAGTTGGGCTACCTCACCCCAGAATCCCCCAATTTCACAGCAGGACCAGAACATATGTACCATTCCCGCTTCTATTTCGCCACATTTCGGGCATGTCTGTACAGTTGTGTGTCTGAAATTCGCGATTTCTTCCCGAGTCATGTATGCTCTGTGTGTTACATATAACTGGATCTGTTGTAGTCGAGCATTCCTCGATAACTTCTTATGGCATCCCTGTGCTCTAATCCACAACCCATCCTCCATTACTTCTCCCACCGCCTCCTCCCAGTCTACCCTCGGTTGCACGCTTTCTTTCCGTATCCTGGAAATCAGCAACTCGTATATGCGTGAGACTTCATGTCCTCCTTCTGACACATCATAAAAGGATTCTATCACTGTATCTGGTTGTCTCGCTAGACCTTCTCCCGCCCCTTTCTTCTTTATTATACCCACCAGCCTCAAGTAGGTGATATGCTGTCCCCGGTGCAACCCTGTGTCCTCCGCCAATTCCTCAAACTACCTAGGTTTCCCATCTATCCATACATCCCCCCCACCTGCGCTATGTCCACTGGTTCCCACTTTCTCCTAATGTTCAGTCTGAGTTGTTCATCTACTCCTTCCGGCACCACTAGTGGTATCTGAGGGGGTAACGGGGCTGGGTTTTCCATAAGTTTACACGCCCTCCTCCACATTTCACTTCCTAGGCTCAGCAGCCTGCCTTCGCTTTCCCTTCGTTGTTTCGGCAACCAAATTTTTTCATTTAAGAAATAAGGGGTACACTCAACAATTCAGATTCCAATGTTTGTTCTTCCGATAACCACCTCTCTACATATTGCAGCTGGCTAGCTAGGTAGTACACCTAGAAGTTTGGTCCTCAAATACCTCCCTGCTCGTATGTGTTTTGCAGCTTCCATAACACTATTCTGTTCCTTGAATTATGCCAGCGGGAACCCTCTACATATGCACTATTGTTTTGAGAAAAATCGTTTGGGTATTACCTGGGGGACGTTTGCAAAGAAGTGTAATAGCACCACCATCTTCAATAGAGCCGCCCTCCCCACTATAGCCAATGGTAATTTGACCCAAAATGCTATGCTCTTTTCAATGTTGGACACTGCCTTTTCAGTATTATGTTTGTTCTTCTGCAGGGTTGTGGTAATCATCTATGCCCAAGTATCGGAACTGGACGGTTTCCCAGGTAACCTGTAGGACTGGAAGCCTCTGTTTAGATGTGTCCTTATTTCCTATTTGGGGTAACACGCAGTACTTTTGGGTGTTGACTGTTATGCCAGACAGCCTTGCATATTGTTCCATTACCTCTAAGATGTATTGCAGGTTTTCTTCTGGGTAGCGCATATACAGTAGCATGTCATCTGCATATATAGCGATATCAAATTCTTCCCACTCCAGGTGCTGAGTCCCACCTCCCCATATTGTTGTCTCAGGTACGTTGCTAGGTGTTCTAACGCTAGGATGAATAGCATCGGGGACCTGGGCATCCTTGCCTAGTGCCTTTGTTTGTTTATTAATTTGTAAGCCGCACCAAACCCGGAGGTAACTTGGCGCAAATAATACAAGAATACTTTAAGCTCAGGTTACATAATGAGACAGGTAGGCAGCAAGATTATACAAGAGGGAATACAACAAGATTATACAGTAGGTGGAACATAGCAGGTGAGTGCAACATACACAAAGTAGTAAATATAGCAAAAATCATATGTGACTGGATCGCAACCAGTTCAAGGTATTATGTCTAAAACTGAGGAAGGATTGGTTGGCTCTGAGTGATGGTGGTAGTGCATTCCAGGCTTTCACTGGGAAGCTGTTTCCTCCAGATTTCTTTTGCTTAAATCTAGGTATGTTCAGGCAGAAAGGGTTGGCCGCTCTAGAGGGGCGGGTGGAGGTTTTTTAACTATTCTCTCCGTTAGGTATGGGGGTGCCACAATGTTTAGGAACTTGAACGTGAGGGAGACTGTTTTGAGAAAAATTCTGTTATTTATCTTCAGCCAATGGTGTTCTCTTCTGATTTCTGATACATGTTCTCTATTGGGTATGTTCAGAGCAGTTCTTAACGCATTCATTTTTTGAGCTGTATGATTTGGATTTTGTCTAGGATATACTTGTTGCCACTTAGGTATAGGGAGTTACAATAATCCAATTTTCAAAGTATCAGTGCGTTAGCAAGTATAATAGAGCTAGCTTTGGATAAAAATGGCCTACAGGCACTGATTATCTTACACATGTAGACGGATGAGGATGCCATGGAGTTTACCTGTTTACTTGTGGTTAGTGTGGAGTCGAGGTAGAAGCCTAAAGTTTTCACTTCTTTAACTACCTTAATTGTATTTCCATCTATGTTGAAGGCAGAGTAGTTGGAATTCAGTTTTCTTAGGTTGGCAGCTGTTCCAAGAATCAGGAGCTCTGTTTTGTCGTCATTCAGGCAGAGGCCATGGCTGCCATCCATGCCTGAATGAGGAGGTAGATTTTCTTTAACAAAGCCGTGTCCTTAAAGTAATTGCCCGAAAGAGGAATGAGGATCTGGGTGTCATCTGCGTAGTTGGTGTAGGTGACACCCAGCCTGTTCAATTTGTCAAACAGGCTTTGTAAATATATTGTACATGGTTGGCGATAAACAAGATCCTTGTGGAACGCCACATGTGGTCTGGATAGAGTCTGCAGATGCTGATGGGGAGAAAACTCTCATGGTTCTGTTATTTAAGAAGGATTGGACCCATGCTATTGCGTCCTTCGAGAAGTGGGCAGCCGGGGCCAGGTGTTTGCACAGAACTTCATAGTCCACCAGGTCAAAGGTGGCCGACTGGTCAAGGAGGAGTAGCATGGCGGTTTTCCCTTTGAACAGCGCTAGGTCTCTCACTGCGTCTTTGATTATTTGAGCGGGACAGTTGTCGCCCTGGCAGTTAGGTTTCAAGGAAGAGATAATTTTTTCAGTTTCAAGGATGGATACTTTAGAGAATCTAAATGGTTCTAGTGTGCTGGAGGATACAATGGGACTAGTGGATTGCAACTCATGATTAGGCAAGGTGGCTTTCTTGTTAGCAATCTTATTTTGGAGTAATGTTATTTTGTTTGCTAAGGCATTCTGTATGCTTGTGCACCAAAGTTTGTCCTTCTGCACGTTGTCTGTGGGAGGGATGGGAGATTCAATTTCTCGTAGAATCACAAATAGTGCCTTAGTGTTGGAGCTAGCATTGGTGATTCTTTCGTGTTAGAGGTCTTTTTTAGTGCAAACTATTTCCTTTTTTATAGTTTGTTTGCAAAGTTAGTCATGTGCAACTTGTTTTCATCAGAAAGGGTATGTCGCCATAAGGTTTCTAGTTTTCTTTTTTGTAATCTAAGGGCTTTAAGTTGTGGTGTGAACCAGGCATTGAGATGTGCACGCTGTTTGCTTCGACACATTTTGATAGGTGCAATAATGTCTAAGGCCTTGGACATAGTATTGTTGTAAGCCTCAACTAGGAGGTTGGGGTCAGAGGCACTTTTTGGAGCAAGTTTAGCGATGGTGGGATATGTGGTAGTAGCCTATCCGCCGTGATATTGATTTTGCTCCTAGTGGGGGAGGGGTGGTGCCAGGACTTTATCTCTGGACAATTATCTGTTTATTGCTAGGGTGAAGACAATCAGGTGGTGGTTGGTCCACAGTTGCGGAGTTATAGTGGTGATAGAGGTTTCGCAACTCAGGTCAGCCACCCAGTCTAACGTCCTTCCTTTGACATGGGTCGGTGTAGATACTCTTTGGGTCAGTCCTTGTTCTGAAAGGATGTTAGCTACTGCCTCAGCATTTTTGTCAGCAGGATCATTAACCAAGATTAACAGGAGTCTTTGGTGTTATTAGCAAGAATGCTGGATATATCCTTCTCAAAGGTACCAATAGGGCCCGAGGGTCTATATAATAGGTAAATAGTTAGAGTGCGACAATTGGAAATTGGAAGTTTGGCAGTGAGAATTTCGCAAGATTTGAGTTGAGGTGATGGCGTAATTCTTATAGCAAGGTTGGATTTAGCGATGAGGGCTAAGCTGACTCCTCTGGCGTTAGATCTATCCGCTCTGAGTATTTGGTAATTGTCAGGTACTGCTAACGTAAGGGCTGGGCCAGCTGCGTCGTGCAGCCATGACTCTGTGATGGCTAAGATGTCAAGGTCATCCGTGGAGATCAGGTCTGCTATTTCGGTGGCATGTGCACTAGCAATCTAGCGTTAATTAGTGATCCAGTGATCATAGTCGTATTTTTAGGATCCTGCGATATAGTGTGAACAGGTTTTAGTGGTTTGGTTTTAGTATTAGTCTTGAGGGGGAGGTTGGTTGCAGAGTTCAAGGTTCTAGGTAAGATCTCATTGTCTGGACTGAGTGCGGATTTGAGTCCGAGGGCATTTTTGTTGTAGCTGAGGCGGGGATTCATATTCTTGCTACTCTGAGACTCGTAGAGGCAGGGTAGTCTGGACCGAAGTCTATTGTTTCTAGCAGATAGAGGACAGGGTGAACACCTAGTGTTGGTCATTGTTGGGGCTGTAATCTGCTGCATGGTTTTTAGTAGAGTAAGAGATAATAAGGTCAACTGGGTATTCTTTGGAAACCTCTTTCCACCCTAGAGCAGAGTCGCAAATCCTAGGGAGCCTTCTGAGGCAATTCAATAATTGTAACAGTAGGCAGTTGTTAAAGGCAGCTGCTGGTAAAAGGTAGTTAGCAATATTAGTCAGCGATTGGCAATCGAATTATACAATAGGCAGCAGTTTGGCAGCGGTCAGTGCAACCTTACAAGCATTGGATATGAAAGGGTGTAACCAGCAATCATATAATACAGGAGCTGGGCAGCACTGTGTACAACTAATACCATTTAGGAGACAGTGGAATGACAGCGTATGCAGCAGTCTATACCAGCAACAGTTATCCAGCCAAATTTGTGGTATTAAATATAGTAAGGTCATAAGTGTGGCAATTGCTGTTTAGGCAATGTTGTGTATAGCAACACAAGCTACAGTCGCTAAGCTTATAGAATTCCCCGTAGAGGTGTAGTTCAGCCGTAGGGCAGAAGGACAGTCCAATACATACGGCAGCAGGTAACTTGATTCTAAGTGTAGGCAATAGTCAGAGATGCATATTAAACAGCGTTATAGTAAGTTAAATAGCAGATCGTCTAATGGAAGCCGCAGCATGTCTTGGTGGCAACAAGGCCAATAAGGCAACAAAGGGGTTCAATGTTAATACATGGACAGCGTTCTCCTACATTGTCTGATGGTATGTCCAAGTTAAGTACAGATGCGCTTCACGTGGGTTAAGTAGGAAAGAGACCGTATCACGGTGCGGTGGCTTAAGTGCCGTACAAGCAATAGGGTACAATATGCAGTAGGTGTTGAAAGTCTCATTACTGAATGATGCAGTGTGATTCTGTACGGGCCTACCTTTGGAGTCCTTGCTTGCAGGGGGTATGGCCGTGCACCAGTGCGCAAACAGGTGCAAAACGGGGCCTTTTCACTGCAGGCCTTATCACGGTAGGGCCGGCTTCCGTCTGCTGATGGATGCGCCTTGTTATAAGCACGGGCGTTGCCTAGCAACGCATAAACAAACTAGAAGGCGGCCATTTCAAGGGCAGGCCATGGCCGAAATTACTACGGCGCGGGTACGTGAGCCCAGGTGAGGTTGAAGGAAGGGTCTGCAGGGGTCCATGGGCAAAATGGGCACAAGGATGCCCATAGTGATGAGTAGCAGGGGCACAGGGCACGATAGGAGCACGCTGCAATAGTCGCGCTCACCTGCTCCACCTTTGCTTAGCTGCCATTGCTCAGATATATTGGAGCCCGTTTTGACGTGTGCTACTGGTTCGCTGTATAATAATCTCACCCATCTCAAATATGTGGGCCCTATCCCATACTCCTCTAGGACCGGCATCAGCCAAACGCGTTCACAGCGTCAAGTGATACTATTGCTGCTTCGGGTTTGTTCCCACGGTTGTGATCTATAACGTGGTGGAGTATATGCAAGTTATCCGTTATGTTTCTATGTTGGACATACCCTGTCTGGTCCGGGTGTTTCAGTTTACTTATGACTGGCTTTAACCTATTGGCCATTACTGCTGTTAGGATCTTGCTATCCTGATTGTGTAGTGAGAGGGGTCTGTAAGACCCACAGTCTGTCTGGTTTGTTGGGCTTCAACAGCGGGGAAATAATCGCCTCTCGTAGGGACTCGGGCAACATGCCTTTACTGAGCGCCTCATTAAACATCTCTAGCAGCAGGGGGAGTAATTCCAATTTATGTTTTGTAAAATTCGATAGGGAGACAGTCTGCCCCTGGGGCGCTACTAGAGGGCAGTAGCTTCATGACTTGCTCGAGCTCCTCCGCTGTTATCGTGAGTTCTATACTTTCTCTCTCTGCCGTCTCTAGTTTGGGGACTATGATCTCTGTCGATGCGTCCCACATATCTATCTCTTTCTCTGCACTGGAGTCTGCATGCATTCGCTTATAACATTTTACGAAGCATTCATTGACTCCTTCCTGGGTCTGTCGTTATTGCCCATCTGATCACTGTATAGCTGTAACAGTTTGCTTGGGTTTTTTTCGCTCTTGTACAGCCAGGCTAACAACCTGCCTAGTGTATCCCCTTCTACATGGTGCTTCTCCACATATTTCTTGTAACTTAAGTTGCCCAGTCTTTCCCAGTATTTGTTGCACTCCTGCTGTAATTGGGTCATAATCTTGGCCTCCTCTGGGGCTCTCTTGCCCTTCCTCATCATCTCTTCTAGTTTCCGTTCTACGTTTTGCTGTTCCTGTGTTATTACATTCTGTAATCCTTTGGATTTGGCCATTGCTGCCCCTCTTGTTACCACCTTGAATGCCCCAGCTGAGCCCACGCTCCCCATGTTGTGTTTAAAGTACTCCTCTATCTCCCCCCCTTAGGTCTTCTCTAAATGCTGTGTCTCTTTTGATTCCGCCCTGAGTCTCCATGTGGGGATCTTGGCTCTGGGTGGCCTGATCCGCCATGTCGGCACCATTGGTGCATGGCCTGATAGGACCATTGGTTTGTATTCTAATGCTGACACCTCCCAGGTCAGCGCTGTGTTGATGAATATGTAGTCCAGCCTTGTGTAAAGGTTTTGTGGGGCAGAATAGTGCGAGTATTCCCTGTCGTGCAGGTGTGTCTCTCTCCATGCATCTACCAATCTGAAAGCTTGTAATCGAGTATTGAGTGCCTTGGCTGCCGGGGTCGGGTGTGGCACCTTTTTGTCTGACCTGTCCATTGATGGGTTTAGGGTGCAGTTAAAGTCCCCTCCCCAGAACCCTGTCCCGTCAATATACGGGCTGACGTTTGTATACAGGGCTCTGAAGTATGCTGCTGTGTCCTGATTCGGGGCATAAACATTGATTATGCTCACTTCTTTATTCTCCATCATCCCCCTTATCAATACCATCCTTCCTGTCAACGGTGGATTGTAGCAATCTGAATGGGACATGAGGTGCTATCCATGTTATGACCCCTTTGGCGTACACTGAGTAGATTGGCCCTAGGGTTGTCCCTTTCCATTTCGTTATCAATACACCTAGCTTTTCTTTAGTCGGGCGAGTCTCTTGTAGCAATGCTATGTCTATTTTTTGCCTCTTTAGATACATCATAACCCTATTTCGTTTCATATAGTTATTCAACTCGCGCACGTTCCAATTTACTATCTTTAGCTCCCCCATGTTATCAATTGAACAGCCCTCCCGTCACTCCTCCTGCCTCCCTCCCCTCCCTTCTTTATGCCAGTCTGTAGGCTTTCCCCCTTGCAACGTCCCCAACTCCCTTTCCCTCCCCTCCTTCCCAACTCCAACAATTGCCCAGCCCCAAAACTGAATCTCGAGCATCCCTGCTTCTCCCTCCTTTACCGGCCCAAAGCCGCTACTCCGAGAGCAACAGGTGGCTACTGTGCTATCATTATCCCAGCTAACTAACCAACTTGGGGGTAAGAGCGATTCCCGTATAACTCCCGCATATGTGTTATTAGTCATAGGCGTTGTGGTTTAACTAATTAATAGTCTAAGTTTCTCTGTCACTAGCTTTTGCGACCACCACCCCGCATTGTTATACATCAGGTGTCCCTTCGGTGTATCACTTATCCCTATCCTCGCCATCACGATCTGGCTGCTCAGACAGCATATTCTGGGAGTCCAGCCAGCTGTTTACATCTTCGGGGCTATCAAAGAACCAGGCTCAGTCTTTGTGCAGCACCTTCATCTTGGCGGGATACAGGAGCATGAACTTGAGTTGGGCCACACGCAATCTTCTTTTCACCACCCTTTAGTCCATCCGTTGCTTTTGTACTAGAAAGGTGTAGTCTCGATACGCTGTGACGGAAGCTGACGCTCTGTTGATAGTACCGCCTTTCCAAAAATGTTCCAGTATCCTCTCCCTGTCTTGTAGTTCAATATTTTGGCTATTATCGGTCTCGGCTGGGCCTCAGGTTGTGTCGCCGCATCAGTGCCCTGTGTGCGCTCTCCACCGTGAATCCTTGGGAAAGCGTGCCCACTCGATTTCTTGCAGTAGCATGTCCTCAATATAGTTGGTCGGGTCCTTTCCATCTTTGCCTTCTGGTAGCCCGATGATCCGAACGTTGTTCCGTCTGACCCGGCCTCTGCCGCCTCCGCCCTGTTTCCCAGGTTCTGAACTTGTTGCTTCAGGTAAGAGATCTCCGTAGTGTTGTCCTTGCAGCTGCTGGTGTTGACCTGCACCTCTTTTTCCACCGCCCTGTGTGCTCCCAACAATGCTCTGACATCTTGCTGCAGTAGGTTCATGTCTATCTGCATAGCATCTACTTTAAATTCCTGGGACGTCTTCATATCTGCTATGGCCGCCAATATTTGGTGGTCCATTCTGTCTGATGTGGATCCATCTGACGGCTCTTGTGGTTGTGATTTTGCCCCCTCCCTCACTTGCGTGGGTCTGGTGAATGTATCCAGGGACGTCTGCTTTGCTTTTTCATTGCTTGCTTTAGTCGACATCCTTAATGTCCTGCCCCTCAGGTTCTTTAGTGTTCCTGGCATCCGTTGCAGCACAGGTGCTTCTGCCGTGGGTGGAGAACGTCTCGTAGAGTCCTTGTGTGGGGTCTTATTTATGCATCCCCCCCTTTGCTTCCCACCTACTGTGTCGACATCAACCTTCCCGTCCTCGTGACTCCTCAAGTGCTGTCATTGGAGGCTGGTTAGTACGATCTTGACAGGGCCGCGCCACCTGTTGTCTGACCCACCTTCCACTTTACAGCGTGGTTCCTTGCATGCATTGGTTCTATCTATTGGTTGTCGGTTAGCTTCTATCGCGACTTCTCCACTGTCGCATTTTGATCAGACTCATCTCACTTTGGGTGTCAAATGCAGGCGCGGCTCCTCAGTAGGCCAGTGTCTGCCTTGCTTCAGTTCTGTGGCGCGGGCAGGCACTGCTTCGCAAAAAACGGTCTTGTACCCCCCTTGCGTCTATCCTGTCGCGCCCTTGTCCAATGGCTAGGGCTTCTCGGAGGCGGCCTTCGTGAGGCCATGTGAATAATCCCAGGCACAGGCTCCGTTGGCTCCTTAGTATGGTAAGTGTCTCTCCTCCACCACTGCCGTCCCCCCGTGTCAATCACACCGCCTTACAGGCGTGCGTGTCGTGCGCTTCCACTCGACTTGATATTGTTATTGGGCCTACTGATGATGCCCGAACTTCTTCATGTGGACTCACTTGCACGCTTGGTCTTGAGGGGCCTATCCGCTTTTGCCCAGTGGACCGGCTGGCTGTGCCCCTTTTCTGGTTCTCCCATCGACCACCAACTTGGCCTATGTACTGTTCTCCTCCTAATACGTATTTGTCTTATTTTGAGCCATCATCAAAGCTTGATAGTTCTCTGTGCTGCACCATTTTGCCCCGTTTTTTGGAGTTTCAGGGTGCTGGAGCTGCAGGCTTCGTTCCTCTGGCTTTGGAGTTAATATTTGCAATGGGTATCTGTGGCAGTCCTTTCTCTGACCTGCGTCGGCTGCCGGTTTCCCCGCTTTGGGCGTCCCGGTGGCCTTCTCCGCAGTATGCGCAGGGCCGTGGGTGCCGTTGTATGCTGTTCTTAGTTGGTGCCGTCACACTTTGCATCCAGTTGCTGCCTGCTCCTTACGGGCGGTAGCTTCCCAACAGGCTTCTTCGTTTTTCATTTACTCAAAATGCCACCCGAGCTGCAATAACTTCCTTTCTGTGGGGGTCATTCCGAGGTGGGCGGTAAGGGGTTACCGGCACCGGTAAGGATGCCGGTGCCGGTAACTCCTTACCGCCCTATTCCGAGGTTCCCTAGCGGGACCCGCTGGGAACTGTTAGGCAGAAACCTGTGAAGTTCCCTCTGGGACCACTGCAAAAGATTTAGGACTACAAGTGTTTGGCAGTAAACCCACTTGGTAGCAGTCTGTACCACACAGATTCACTTGGTAGCTGTGACTGAGCAGTCAGACTTCCCTCAAGAAGAGTTAGGCAGTATAGAGTATTCACAATAGGTCAAGAGAACAAAATAGAACAAGTAAACACTGACCAGGGCTTGGTGTAAAAGAGATATAATTATTTATTTAAAACCACATCTAGAAAAACACAAAGGCACTAATAGTAAGCAATTAAAAAACACGGTCACTAAAAGATATACACTCCCTTAAAAGAATATTAGACAAGTCTTAAGTAAAGCCCCACTTATTTTCAGACAGCGGTGAGCGCTTAACGTAGATGGCACTCTAATAATTTGTTTTTAAAAAGGGAGAGAAAAATCGAGAATAAATTGGAACAGATCCCAACACTTTTTCACGAACACAACAAGCGAGGAAGGCAGAGTAACACCATGAATTCAGAGTCAGTAGGCCGGATCCGTTTAAGAGGGTCCAAACGAAATGTGTCCAAGGTCACACGGTTGCAGTGCACAAAAGTCTTGTAACGGTTCAAAAAGGAGTTGGATCAAAGAAAGGGACCAGTTAGAGGGTCAAGGCGGCCAGCCCAGTCCAGAAGGTTAAGGGGTTATTATTACCTTGTAGCAATCTTTAGAAAGGGAGGCCTGGCGTTCACGGTACCTTAATGTGGTGAGAACACTCCAGCGGGGGCAGTTGTTCCTAGCAGCGGATGCAAGTCGGTGCTTCGTCCGGGGAAGAGAGGATCTCGTCGGGGGGAAGACAGGAGTCTGTTGCACTGCCAGGGAAGAAACCAGCCGCAGAGTTTCTCAGGTACAAGGAGCGGCCGGTTGATTCGCGGTTCAGTGGTGAGTGGCTATCCGGCCGCCGGGGTGCTTGGCACGGGCAGTTCGACCACAAACCGGTCTGTGGTGCGAAGAAAGAAGGTAAACTGGTTGTGCCCACCAGTCAGGCGAAGAAGCCTCTCCAGACGGGAGATCTTCTCTGTCGTCGGGAAGTGGTGAGTCGGTTCCGCAGGGCTCCACCGGTGGTGTCTTCATGGTAGGTCGGCTCAGCTTCTCCCTCGTCGGATTCTCAGGTCCTGTGACGACTTCTGAAGTTCGTCCCAAAAGCCCTGCTGACCGGCTGGCTCACCACTTGGGCCAATCGCACAACAGTGCCACTTGAGTTACCAAGGTAACTCAGTCCAGGGTGCCTAAACCCCCTCCCGCACCCCCTGTGGTACCCAGACAGAGTGGCACCACTTTTGGAGGCTTCTGTGGAGAAGCCCGCCAAAAAGTGGAACAAAGGGCTCGACTTGGGTTGGAGTCACAGAAGATAACACAAACACCATTTTAGAATCGAGTCCTGGCAAAAAATACCAACCGGCGAATTAATATTAAATAAATAAACCGGCGGTATGTTCGAGGCTATGAGAATTAAATAATTAAAGTTGGTAGCCTTGAACAATGGGAAAATCCCATAGGGAAATACTCACGGTTGAATATAAAAAGTAGTATCCACTGCCACCAGCCAAAACTCGATTAGCGGGGACGGAGACGTGGCCCCTCGACTAACAGACCCCGGGGCAATCGAATTGCCCCGACCAGTATGTCCACAATATAATGGTTTGTATTGGTTTCTGTTAATAATTTGGGACTAGTAAAGCCAATGGTGACTTTACATGCCCTGGGAGACAGTAGTCAGTCCCAGGGTATGGAGTCTATGGTGGGGTGTCACTATGACACCCCTGTGTTACGGCACGGATGGTGCTGTGTAACACACATAGTAAAAACACATGAGACCCTACGGAGTAAAGGACCCCATAGCCCATAAAACACATTAACAGTCAAAGGAAGACCATAAATCATGTCCAAGAGTGGTAGAAAAAGAGGCTCACTCTTGGCAGGAGAAAAAAAAACAAACTCCAGAAATCCAGCAAAGCTGCTGGGAGACTCACTAGGTTAGGAAATTCAGCCTAAAGAGAGAATTCTCCCTAACAAGAACGTCTGGTCAGACCAGACGTCCTTAGCGGGTCCCTTTAGGGGACCAGGGCGCAAATAACAGGCCCGCTATTTGCAGGCCAGTTATTAGTGCCTTCCCCATTCCCATTGAGCCCTATAGGGGCTCGAATGGAGAATGGTATTCGGCATGGGGATTTACCGGGTCTGCATGGGTCGGAATGTCCCAGTAAGTCCCCATTCCGCCTACCCGGACCCGAGTTTGGAGGCAGCCATGGTGCTAATAGCACCATGGCTGCCTCCAAACTCGAAATTACCCCCAGTGTCTCCTTGTTGTGAGCCGTGCAGCATCGGCTGTTCTCGCCTTACCGTACCACTGTGGCAAGCTCCTCCCCTGCTGCCTCACAGTGCAACTTGTCTCTTGTTGAAGGTGCCACTTTGTATCGCTCGATCTAACTTGATATTATTCAGCCGGTTGCCGCGCTATATTCATCATCATGTATCCGTTTGTGTTTGCTTCCTCTGCCTTCCTCAATGCTTCAATCCTGCTGTGTGCGGAGAGAGGGGCCCCGGTGTCTGTCCCCAGTACTTACAGTATGGAGCCTTTGTATTGGTTCCAGGTGGTCGCCATCTTCTTCCCTTTGTTCGCGTTAGTCTGCTAGCTTACGGAGCTTCAAAAGTCAGCTTCTCCAATCCTTTTTGCACGCGCTTAGTGCCGGAGCGTGCCCATGTATTTCACACAACTATTGCTCCAGAGTCATTTATTGTTTTTAATATATATAGCTCATTTTCACCCGGATCACCGTCTGATCTGCGGGAGCATGCCAAAAGCACGTCCTAGCTCGCAGCAATTTAGCCACGCCCCGCGACCACACAATAGTTGTTTGGGCCTCACTAGGCCAACTACCACACTTGTAAACAAAAACTGTATGGTTTCACATGTATGTTCTTGTTTAACAGTATTTTCTAATTGCATGGTATACTCTCTTGCCAGGAGCTCTTTTTTCCCACACTTGGATGGTCTGGTTTTCTCGCTTGCCAGGACCGCTGTTTTCCCGCACTTGGAGCCTTTGCCCACTCCCACAAGAACTTGTATATAAGGTTGGAAAACGTATATCTGTGATAGGTTATCCTCTCACTGTTCCTTTGATGTTTGGACTTTGCACATCCACACTTTAGTGTCAGGGTTAGTTGCAATTAAAATCCCCCCGTTTCCATGTGTCTCTGTAAATTGCTTTTCATATATTTGCACTCGGCGTGCTCGCTAATACGCCCTGCTGTCCCCTCTGCTTCTGGGTGGACTTACTGGTCTTCGCTGGCATTGATTCACTCTCTCGTGGTCTGCAAATAAAGGACTCTAGCCTGCTTTCTCCTCTCTGCTTCCTTCTCTTTCAGCCAGACTTCTGCTGGACACGCCTGCTTTCCACTCGGCCCCAGTAAGCGATGCTGCTTTTCTCTGTCTGCGAACGCACAATAGTCCCTCATGGCTCCTTGCAGTCCCGTGGCGGTTCGTCACTCTGCAGCTTCTTTGTCAGTCTGCGAGCCTCTCGCCTTCTGAACACCGGTTCCGGCTCTTTTGTTCCCCGCTCTTCGCAGTGAGGTTCAGCTCTCGCTCGCCGGTTGCCACAGCATCTGCCAATGTCTCAGTGTGGGATGCTTAAATTTCCCAGGTACAGGTGTGTGCTGGGAAACACTAGAATGCTTGTTATCGCTTTTGCTCCATCCGCTCTTCTTCGTCCCAGTATTTCGAGGATTCTGGGAACCATAGTCCATTAGTGACAATTTATTTATGGACTTTGAATAAGCATTAAACGGTTTTTATGTGTAAGTGGAGTTGTCAAAGGTGATGCAATCAGGTTGGCAAAGTTGGTTTATAGATATTATAAGAGGGGTTTCCCTACTTTTCATAGGAAAAAGAGCAGATGCATGACAATAGGCCATGAGGGTTCCAGACATTGGGAGGTTATTTTCAAGGAAAATTTGGTGATACCATGTTTCACTCGATGGCGGCATGACTGTCTCCTCCCATCTGACCCTCCATCATATCACCGCCCCCAGGGTCAGCATCAGGAAGCAGCTGCCGTACCCTAGCCACATGGGAGGAGGTTACTGCCGGGGGATCAGTGATGATTTTTTGCGACACTTTAAAAACAAGTTCTATCTGCTTGCATTGTACCCAATTTACTTATCTTGGTGAAACATTACGTTCTTAGATCCCTCCTCCCCAGGTTTCTGTATGGCTTTATCCTTCAAAGGGTTAAAAGATTAATGCATACCCTGCCATATAGCTGTATGTGATTTTGGCATTAAAGTGCTATAAAGTATGTTTTCCAAAAATGTGCAGAAACAGCGTTCTGCGATCCTTCCATTCTGTGGGGACAGATTTTAAATGCATATTAATCTGGGCACTCATAAACCGCTGCAAGCATGTAAAATTTGCCTCTTTTGCCGATTTCTCTATTCTGCTCTCTGCAAGATAGGCATCCTAAAATCGCTTCATGGATTGTAGTGCGAGATTACCTTCCGTTACATGATGTAAATGTGAGCATTTGATAACCTGAGCATTTTCATTTTGGAAGTGTTGTGGGTAAGTGTTTGATTTGTTTGCTGTCTCTTTTGCTGTGTTTTGAATATTTGTAGGGGTGCCCATTGCCCACGAATAGTCTACATTAATGGTAAGTTGTGCGAAGATGTCTCTTTGGTTTAATGTGCCCATACTACACTGATTTGACTGTGAAACCTCCATTGGGTAGATCCTTTTTCCGAAACATGATGTGGCTGAACTGTATATTTTTTAACTTTGCTTGCACCCCTGGGTTTCCATGGTAATCATTTTAAAAAGAAAGCCTATTATTGCTTTCTTTAAAAAATGCCTGCTGTGCCACTTCCCACTCCTTGGCTGCTCCTTTGATGTCTTATCGGGGCTCCAGAGGTCCTCTACCTGCCACCACCCCAACTCTACTTCCCTCTGCATGATTGTTGACGCCTGACCCACTCCCGGATGCACTTTTTTCTTCCTACTGTAATCTGGATGGACACAACCCTTGCTCACACATTCACACCCAAATAACCTGCCCAATTACCCCCACACCCGACTAACGTGTCCAACCCCGCTATCCCTCAATGCGCCATTTGCTCTCACCTTCTCTCCGTCCAGTAGTCATTCCTTCTTGGTTTCTTCTTCATTTCCCCCTCTGAGCCTTACCGCTTGCTGCTCTGTTGGTTGTCCAGATGCTGATGCTTCCGACTGTCTTTTCCTGTCATGCTGGGCATGTGCTATGAATAGTTTTTGAACAGTGACATTAAATGCATAAATGTGTACAAATAGTTCTGCATAACAATTCAAGAAGTACTAGTTAGTGAAGTTATTGAAGGGGGCGTATATATTTACTTATGACTTTAAATGTATTCAAACTAGATTCTCTGAAATAGAATTCATTGTTTTCAGTTTGTATTGTCATTTGTCCCAGTTGGGCTTGGTTCGTGAGTCCAATTTCCAATCAATATTTATGTTGGATTTGCCATTTAAGTTTCATAGAATGTTTTTTTATTTTATTTGTTATTTTTTGTGGCTCTCAGCAAGCTTTTTGTGATCCAGTCAGTTGAGTGGTCGGTCATGTTTCTTTATCAATGTGTCATGTAGGATCACCAGCATTTGATCTAGTGTCACAGTATCCTTATAATAGCATCATGTTTTATTTCTTTCGTTGCAAGATATGGGCAATGCCATGAATGTGTGAAGGTAGTCACATGTGGTCCGTAAACTCATCAGCAGTCAGTTGTTTTTGATACCCAAGAGGCACATTTTTACAATTGTCCAGCAGAATATTTCAAACACTTTTTTAGTGATGCCAGGAGTCATTGATCAAGGCGTATGTGTTTCTAACCTGCCAGAATGGTTCATATCTGATGGGATTTGTGGAGGCCTACGTTCGCCTCCCAGAAATTGAGTGTCTAAGTGTGATGCAGTTTCTCCATGTTGACCAGTGACTTGTGGATGTTGGAGATCTTAGCCTCGGGGGGTGGGATCAAACTGATGGCTGAAATGTATCATTGGAGCCCACTGAGTTGGAAAGGATTGCATTGCTATTCTGAGGTGTAGGTAGCTCCAAATGTCAGAGAATGCTAGGCCAAATGTAAGGGGCAGATCAACAAAAGGGGACTCCTTACGCACTTCATCTGATCTTCAAACACTGCATGGGTTCGATTTTGAAAGCGTTGTTTTAACCATTTTATTTAACATGTTACACTGAGACACTGTACAGAGATGTTTATCTTCAAAGATTTGGTGGAAGTTTTCTTTGTGACTTAGATGCTGTTCACTTGAGATGGTCAAGAATGGCAGGCTTTACCTTCATAGGAAAGTGCTGTCCCCTGTTGAAATTGCTTTCATCAGCTTTACTTTTGTGTATGTTTTTGTTGTACAGAATACTTTTTTCTAAGCCCCAAAGGCACATAGAGATGATTGGTATCAATTATTCTTTTTCACTCTATTCCATTGATCTTTCATTTTCAGGAAACCCAAGGAAGCACATAACTGCTCTAAAGAAAGCTGTGGATGTGACCTGCATTGGAGAGCCATCCTTGTTTAACTCATTGACTTTGGCCATGCAGACTCTAAAGTTAGTATCTTGAAAGCTTGATACATTTTGCTAGCTTCTTTTTTATAGTACAAGTTTAATTTGTCTTATGTAAGATTGTATTTCTCATTTTAACAACCCTGCATGTTGAGAAAGGGATACTAGTCTGTGTTGGAGGCACAATATGTGTATGCATGACAATAGCATCCTGTTCTGGTCATGCATGCCTGAGGCCTTTTTAATGGGAGTGTAAGCATTGTGGTAGGTCAGGAGGAGGAGACAGACAATTATGTGCCATGTTCAAAAGTATTTTATTTAAATAATAAAGAAAATGCCTAACTTTCCTTATGCTAAGGGTTTCCCTACCCAACGGTACTAAACTAAGGCAGTGGTCATAAGTTGTAAAGTCCAAAGTAAAGGCTGTCCTCCATCCAAATCTAAGCTACTCTAGCCCTACCAATAGGACAAAAGCAGCAAAAGACAAGGAAAATGACTCCATTCTCCTGAGATGCTTTTCAGAGCAGTTCCCTTTAATAAGGTAATGCTTTTCAGCAAGGTTCCGTTCAATATGGTATCTTCAAATAGTGTCTGGCTATTCCTCAAAATAGCCCTTATAGTTCCTTCAAGGGATCTTCCCAGACCCTTGTAGACTTATTCTCTGCAATCTTCAGACTATTTCTGTTCACACTGAGAAATGTAGATAGTCTGTTTGACTCTTGCTTATTCTGTACTCTTGGTCTTCACCAAGACAACTATGATGAGCTTCTGTATGGCTTCCGCTTTTGGTACTCTTGCCAACTACTGGGACGAGTATGTAGGGTTTTGGAGTGATGTTCACTTCTCGTATATCTTTGCCACACACTGGGACGAGTTTGCATTGTCCCTGTGTGATTCTCTATGCCTCACTCCCCGGATCGCTTGCTCTACCCTTTACCTGTATCGTAAGGGGTCTGTGTCACTGGATTGGCATTCTGTTCTTCTTTTCCGTACTCGGTCAGGATGGGTCTCTGGTTTCCCTTTCTTGCTGCTTCCGACACACTTCCCTGTGTCTCGGCGATATCAGGGACAAAAGGGGATTCTCCTGGTTTCTCTTCTATGCCACCACCTCCCTCCTTCGGTTCTGCGATTGCAGTCCGCCTCCATGTACAGACCACCTTGAGTCTGTTCCTGGCATGTGTCTTCTCTGGCATGCCGACGGGAGGGTTCTCCTTCGGCCCCGCTTGGATGTCCCTCTAGGGACTTTGATCAACTCAGTTCTTTCGGTTGGTTGGGCAGCATACCGCTGTTACTACTTCTCTGTAGCTGCTTTCAAGCGCATGAAGCAGTGTCTCTTTTGGGTTCCTAGCCTTCCCAATCAGGCCAGTTCGAAACGCCTGGACTTAACTTCCTGCTTCTCTGAGACCACCTATTTGAACCTCTTTTCTTCCTTCTCCTTGTTCCTCCTACATTCTTGCTTGTCTCAGTACCAGGTTTTTCTTTTGGTGTAGCATTACTGTAGTATATGTAAAAGGAGTCTGGATATGTGTTGGTAGTTGTAAGGGACTCATAGTGGCAATAGTAAAGACAGACACAAGTGATCACAGTTCAAGGGTGTTTAACTGTAAATGCAGGGTGGAATAACGCCTAATAGAAACATAAATCTAAGATAGAAGCAAACGTCGACCATTAAATGAAGAATAAGGGAGTCCTTGTGGTGTTGTCAAAATAAAAGGGCCTACACTTAGAAAATCCTATTGCCAATTCCTTACAAGTAATTACAAAAAGAGTGTGGGATAAGGGTTCAATAAAGAAAGAAGTGTTCACAAATAATAACTCAGGATGTGATTGCCAGGGGTCTCCCTTTCCCACGTTTCCTGCGTGAGCACCCACATGATGCAGCTCGACTCTGTTACAGGTTGGTTTCCTCCTCTTTTCTCAATAGTTCCTTTCAAAGTTCAAATCAACTCTTGCTTTTTTTCGTCAACACAGTTCGGTTTCTTATCGACTCTCCCCTCGACTCACAGGCTGTGATGAACCTCTTGGCTTTCTTCTCCTTCGAGTCAAGGTTGGTACAACCAAGACAAGCATCTTTCTCCGGCTTGGTTATCAGCGGAGGAGGGTCTTGTGTACCATAGACTTCTACTGCAACACATCCTGACCTTTGTTTGCGGTTTTATGTTTCCGATTGCAGAGGCTTCCCGAACCTGGATCGGAAAGGGCAAGGTCACGTCTCTCCTTGTCACCCTCTCAATATTTGCCGTCTTTCGCTTCCTCTTGAACTACCGTGCTGAGTTAGCCCTCCCATCGTGCGGTCTTTCTTGCTCGTCCTGTGCTCTCGTGCTCTACCTTTTATCCCTGTGGGGAAGGGAAAGGGGCGTTGGGTGTGTGTGGTTCTGGTCAATTGCATGACTTTGCCTTACCCTTGTTTTAAGATATGTCAGGTAAACGGTTCTAGTGTTGCTCAGTTGTCTTTTGTGTTGTGTGAAAGTATTTGTGTCGGAAAAGGGGGTGGGGCAGTATTTTGGAATATCCTACGTGGTAGGATGGGGAAAAGTTGTTGAAAAAGGGGGGATACCGCGTCTCACACATTGGTCTCCCACTGCCCAAGGCCCCTCCCCCCGCATCCAGGTGGTCCTGCCTCACTGGTCCACCCCCAGGAACTGGATCCAATAGCGAGGGCTGTGTCCTGGCCCCCTGGATGACAGATCCCCAGGGACTAGCTAGGGAGACACCTTCAGGTTTCTCACAGTAGTGCAGTGTTGGATTGTGGGGGATAATGTGAAGGGAGATCCTCATGGGAAAAGGAGTCCTAATCCCCAAGAGGACAGTCCCTCCCTGTGAGGTCCCACTTACCGCCACCCCTAGGGGGATTATTGCATCATGGGTTCACCTCCCTAGCCTCAAAGGAAGGGGCTCCCCTCTTGGGAGAAGTGACTGTATACCTTGATGCATTTCAGCATCCAGGTTTAAACAAATTAACCAATGAATATAAAGGACCTTGCTGATAATGAATTGAAGAAAGAAAATCAACAAAAAGCCTTTTGCACCATTACAATTTGAAATTTTACAAAATACCTATATTGATAAGACAAAAAATTATCAAGACTTGATCTACAATAATACTTGTTGATAGTTAATTTTGTATTTTATTGTTTAAAGTGCAGACCTAGCTCAAGAGCAGCAGAGCGCTGTACAGAGTGTGGGCAGCCGGCATTTAGGCTGGCATCTTTTAAAAGTAGCACAGTACTGTGAGATCTGTGCATCGGTATGTGTGTCCATTAGAGTTAGTCATTGGTCGGGTGTTTGTAAAAAGAGCCATGTTTTTTGATAGATTTGCAAAATTGGAGTTATACCATTTTTTATTTTTTATGTTGACAATTTGTATTCAGAAGATAAACACAAAAATAAAATCTGTGTATTTTTCAATCCAACATATCCAGAGACCTGACCAAAGCATTAAGAAAAACAAAAGGTTGTCCTCCCACCATACCATATACAATCATAATCCAGTTACACCCACCCCTCAATGATGTAGCCCCTCTTATCCAATGAGGCAAAAGGAAAAAAGAACAGTTCAAGTTTAAAACGTGAGATGATAAAAAAGGAAGAAAAGTAGCCCGAAAACACAACAGTCCTTCTGAATTTGTTTTTCTCCCACATCCCACCTGGAACCCTGCCTTTCATCATCACTCCCTTCCCGCAGGGAACCATCCACTTTCAAAGAAACCGTGTTTACAAAGTCCTGAAACAAAATAATTACGGTTGTGTGCAACATTAATGCTCTTTGAATGCCCTGTTGCAATTAAGAGTCAGGAACCCCACGAGGTTTACAAGCATCCGATACTGCAATTTACACAGCAGAAGGATCCAAAACTATTAACGAAAAAGTTGTGTTCACATGGAGAAACTATGTCTAGAGACATCAGACCCCACCATGGGAGGACCCTGCAGAGGATACGTTCATAGTAGGACAAGAACAGAAGCTATTCCATTTCCCTTGCGTCGTGTGACTCGGATAAAGTTGCTGTGAGGCTCTCCATATTATAGATATCGTATGCTTTACGCACCATTCCTCATGCGTGGGAGCGTGAAGGTGTTTCCAATCAATCGTTGTGCATGCCCCGGCAGCCAAAAACAAACTGGCCACTACATGAGTTGTCTTAGTATACATCTCTCAATGAGACAATCCAAAAAGGAGCTAAAAAGGAGTCCAAGGCCTCTGCATTCCATCTACAGCATTCACCCAAGCCAACGCCTCCTTCCAGAAATTCTGCATAGCCGGATATGCCCACCAGACATACCACTAAGTACCAACATTGCCACACCCCCGCCAACACAGAGGGCTAGAACCTGGAAACATCTTGGAGAGCCTATCTGGCGAGAACTGCCAACGTTGCAATAATTTGTACCCATGCATCTTATATTGCATGGCTATTGATGTCGACCATATGTTCTGACACATGTATGGCCAAGGATCACTGTCCTCTAAAAAAGGAATATCATGCGCCCAGTAGTGTCTGGCCCTATAAAGATGTTTTTTGCTGGTTCCCAACAAGGTTGCATAAAGCTTTGATATCAGACCCCTAGATACCACATGAGTATCAAGCACCTGTTCAAAAGCCGTCAGAGAATGACTTAGAAGATTATTCCAGGATCGATCTGTAAGAACCCTCTTTAATTGTAGATGCATAAAATTCAACAATAGACCCACACCCAATATGTCATCTAAAAGAGGTTTGGCGAGAAAAGAGCCCTCTGTTCTGAACTGGCCCACTCGTACCAGGCTTTTTTCATAGCATGACTGAAATTGAAGCGGCTCGTGGATCTTATCTCGGACTGGGGGAGCCCAAAGACAAATAAAGGCGGAAGGCCAGGTCGTTATACTTTCCGGCAATGCAGTTTTCTGCTATAAGCCCCACAAGGTTGCAAGAACTGGATGTTTCCTGACTTGCTGCGGGAGATGATTCCCTGGTACCCACAGCCATTCCCCTATTGTGATTTGCACCATAAAATCGTTCTCTAGGGTAACCCATTGCTTATCACTAGTACCCCAAAGGTGATCTAATAGAACCCGTAACTGAGTTGCCCTGTAGTAGTTCCATAAATTCGGCCCACCCCACCTCTATCTTTTGTATCAATGTGGTAAAGGCCACTCGCAGCTTTGCTGCATTCTGCAAAAAATTCGAGTTTGTTTGGCCTCTAGGAAAAAGGTCTGAGGGACTTCTATCGGCAGAGCAGAGCTTGAAACAAAAACAATAAACGATGGAGGATGTTAATTTTAATGGTAGTTAGACGGCCTACCCATGAGCTTATCAACTTTGTCCATCTCACCAAATCCAACTTAATGGCGGTCCATAAAGGGAGATAATTGGCATTATACAAATGTGCCAAATCCCTAGAAAGGGTGACCCCAAGATAATGCAGTCCTTTTGACTGTAATCGAAAACCACTCTGGGTTACCCAACTAGTAAGATCAGGTGAGAGGTCCATCAGAGACAACATCTCTGATTTACTTTAATTTAATTTGAAGCCAGAGCAAACTCCATATGCCCCTACTAAGCCACACATTTTTCCATCCATACGAATCCTATCTGCGAGTGGCTCGAGGGTTAAGGCAAAGAGCAGAGGGAAAGAGGGGAACCCTGCCTGGTGCCTCTCTGCAAATGGAAGAAATCAGACGAAAGACCATTCACAGACACCTGCACCTTTGGGGTCTTATACAAAGCTATAACACCTTCACACCATTGAGAATTAAACCCCATTTTACACAAGACCGCCCTAGGAAAAGGCCATTTAACGCGAAACTGAAAGTTGATCCTTGTCAGCAGAGTCAATAGAAGCGATTAAATGAAGTATTTTGCAAATATCATCCCACTGTCTTCCTCCCACAAAACTCACCTGTTTGCTATGTATCAAAGTACGCAGTAACCTTCCCAGGCGCTCCGCCAGGATACTGAAGTAGATGTTTACTTCTACATTCAAAGGTGATATAGTGCTGTAAGAGCCGCAGTCAAGCCTATCTGTGCCTTCCTTTGGGATCACAACATTCCTCGCTTGGGTAAAGGAGTCGGTTACCAATTCCCCACCCATTATACTGTTGAAAAGAGTCGATAGAAATGGGACTAACAAAGAACGAAACCTCTTATAAAATGCTCCTGTGTAGCCATCAGGGCCAGAGCCTCACCGAGCTTCATTAGGGCAATAGCTTGTAAGACCTCTTGGGGTTCTATCGGTACATTCAGAATAGCTAAATCATTGTTCCCACACTAGGAAGGCAAGCATCTGCAAGGTATTCCTCCATCACGTGAGCTGGGGCAGAGGTGTCACTAGTATACAAAGCCCTATAATATTGAGCAAACCTCTGAACAATGCTTTCAGAAGCCGTCAACTTGTCTCCTTAAGGGGTCTTTATTTCCATAACTGACCTAGCCACCTGTTGCTTGCGAAGCCTCACTGCCAATAAGGTGTAGGAACAGCAGAATTTAGATGTGTATAACTCTATTCCAGATTACACCAAAGAATCTTACAAGGACAGTGTACTTGTGAATGGTCAGGAGTCCCCTGCCATTAGAGACACTGGAGCCAGCATTACAGCGGTGGATGAAACCTTTTTCAAACCTGAGGATGTTGCTAAGTTACCCAAAGGCCCCACTAAGCTTGCTGGAGGCCCTGTCCAGATGGTTCCAATACTACCCGCTCTCTCAGTGCAAAAATATGACTGTAAGAATATCTGTCAGTGTACAAAATGAGGTGCCTGGGAGAGTCTTATTGGGGAATGACTTAGAAGCTCTTGGAGTTGTATAAAGCACCCCCAGGCCTCTCAGTAAAAGGAAGCAGGAGCAGACTAGACTGGCCAGAGAGGCAACATTCAATGGCTTTCAGTGGGTAGTTACAGAAGTACCTATACCTCCCAGTCCACAGGAAGGACATCCTTCTAATCCCAGGACAAGGAAAGACACAGGAGAAACTCCAGGTCTCAGTGAAGAAGTAAGGTGGTATACCTGTACATAGGACAAGGACAATCCCTGAGAGGACAGTCCAAGGTCATGCCTGTGACCCCTCCACCAGCTGAGCCTGAGTGGGAGGATCAACCAGAGGATGGTGAACCAGCTACTGGTGAAACAGAGCTGGAAGAAGCCTTTCCCACTTTTGGAGATCTAGATCCTAAAGACCATCCTGAGCTGCAGACCTTGCTTGCAGAAGGTGGCCCCTGTAGGGAGACTTGTGTGCCTCAGGAGGTGAGATCATAGTTTCTACAGTTAGCCCATGGGATTGCTTTAGCTGGTCACTTAAGCTTTAAGAAGACCAAGGAAAGGATGTCTCTATCTTTCTACTGGCCCAAGATGGGGTCTGATGTAGATACATTCTTTAGAAGCTGACACACTTGTCTGACATCTGGCAAGAGTGGAGCCAAGAACGTGGCACCTTTTGGTGCCTCTCTCAGTGGTGGAAGTTCCTTTTCAGAGGGTAGGGATTTATATTGTTGGTCCCCTAGACCCTCCCACATCTTCAGGCAACCGATTTATATTGGTTGTGGTAGACTATGCTACGAGGTATCCTGAAGCCATACCTATGAGAACTGTTACTGGTCAGGCAGTGGCTAAGGCCCTCCTTGGTATTTTTTACCAGGGTTGGTTTTCCTAAGGAGGTGATCTCAGACAGGGGGACCAATTTTATGTCCTACTACTTGCAAGCCATGTGGAAAACTGTGGAGTGCTACAAGTTCTCAACCGCCTACCATCTCCAAACCAATGGGTTGGTGGAGAGGTTTAATAGAACTATGAAGAGCATGATTGGTGCTTCAGAAGATACCCTTACAAGAAAGTGGGATCTTCTACTGCCATGCCTTCTCTTTGCTTATAGAGAAGTCCCTCAGGAAGGGGATGGCTTCAGCCCCTTTGAGCTCCTCTATGGTCATCCGGTTACAGGTCCATTGGCCCTAATCAAGGATGGGTTGGAGAGTGCTCCTTCCCTCAAGCCAGTGAGAGTCTCTGACTGTGTTAGGTCCTTGAAGGAGAATGAGACACATGATGACAAAAGCTTCTGATAACTTGAAAGCAGGTCAGGCCCTGGTCAAACATTGGCATGACCAGACAGCCAACATGGTTGAGTTTGCTCTAGACCAGCTAGTTATAGTTATGGTACCTACAAGGCAGAGGGCCTTACAGGAAAAATGGATGGGACCCTTCAAGGTTGTGGGCAAACTTGGAGAGGTCAATTATTTGGTGGACTTGGGCAATCCCAAGGATGCCCCCAGGGTCTTTCACACCAACTTCCTAAAAGGCATATATATCCAGACCAGACTTAGGAGCTTTGCTCTTAGCATTTGATCAAGAGGAGGAGGAGGAGGAGAGTGAACCTCTACCTGACCTTGTCAGCGGACAGCCTTTAGATGGAAAAATAGAAGTTAATCTCACTTCTGATCTGACTCTGAAACAACAGAAGGAATGCAAAATTATGTTAAATCAGTTTGCCTCCCTGTTTTCACTGACGCCAGGCTTGAGCCCTTGTGGACAACATGATATCCTCACTGGTGACTGTCTCCCTGTCAAAAGCAGAGGTTACAGAATGTTGGACCATGTAAGAACCCACATAAAGGAAGAGGTCAAGAAGATGCTTGATCTTGGGGTAATAGACCACGGACTAGTCCAGTTGTACTAGTGCCAAATGCAGGATCCAAGGAGTTGAGGTTCTGTGTGGACTATAGAGCTCTTAATGCAGTTACCACGACCGATGCCCATCCTTTACCAAGAACAGATGAACTGGTGGATAAATTTGGTTCAGCCAAGTACCTCAGTACATTTGACCTAACCTCAGGCTATTGGCAAATAGCTCTGACAGACCATGCTGAGGAGAAAACTGCATTTTCCACCCCAGGAAGCCTCTACCAGTTTAAGGTAATGCCTTTCGGACTAAAGAATGCACCTGCTACAATCCAAAGGATGGAAATCATGTTTTGAATGGGATGGAGGACTTCTGCATGGCATACTTGGATGACATTTCAGTGTTCAGCCCAACTTGGGAAGAGCATATTGACCACCTAAAGTTTCTCAGTGTCGACTCTTGAAGTGTCATTTACGAACTTCGCAAAGTTATCTATTCTTTTGTGCAATAGATTAGCGCAGCCTAATAGTAAATGTTTCAGTGATTCCGTCACACCAGCCTGATTGCAGAACCTGCATTCATTATTGCCCTTAGTGGATTTTCCACTAATAGTTTTTTGTTTTTTTTTTAACAATATTTATTATTTTAACCAAACAGCACACAAAACATTACAACCATTTAGGACAAACATATTCAATATCAAGGCATCACACACATCATATGTTTTCTTCCGTCCTCCCCCCTCCCTCCCCACAAACTCGAGCCGTCTTATCCGTGCCATCTGCATGAGCATTTTCAGGTATCTCGGTGCTTGTCAACTCATCTGAGTCTTCCATTACATGATTGACCTGGTGGGGGTTTGCCATTGAGGTCACCAGTTGCCTCCAGGCTATCAAGGGGCCCACTTCCTCCTCACCCCCCCCGCCCCCTAGTGACAGACTCATACATACCACAGTTTCTGCTTCTGCGCATTTCAAGAGGTCTGCCCACCATATCCCCACTCTGGGCCACTTTCCAGCCCATTGCAATTCTGCGTTTGGCCAAGATATAGGCCAGGTCCTTCATCTTGCTGATATGTTTTGAGTTACGTGGCCTGGGGAAACTCCCAAGCATGCATGCCCAAGCAGACACCACATCAAGCACCACTCCCCCGCTGGCCATTCCCGTCTTTATTTCTTCCCAGAATGTCTGCACCTCTTGGCAAGCCCAGAACATGTGAAGCAGCCTCGCCTCTTCCTCTCCACACCTGGGGCATTTCTGTATAGCCGAGCCTCCAAACCTAGCTATTCTTCTGGGGGTCGGATAAGCTCTGTGGGTAACATACAGCTGGATCTGCTGGAGTCTCGCATTCCGGGACACCTTATGGTACCTTTGAGCTCTATCCCACTGTTCATCTGTCATGGGTTCTCCCACCTCCTATTCCCAGTCTAGCCTCAGCTGGAGCAGCTCCTTCCCTGCATTTGCACTCAGGAGCTCATATATCCGAGATATTTCGTGCCCACCCTCCAAGACATCATACATCATTTCCAGGGTGGTATTCGGTTCCTCAGCTAGTACCGTCTCGGGCCACCTCTCCCTCACCCGTTTCATGAGCCTGGTGTAAGTGATATATTGGCCTCCATACACCCCTGTCTCATCCTGCAGCCTCTGAAATTCCAATGCCTCCCCATCCTGCCATATATCTCCAAGTGTAGCTAAACCCACCGGTTCCCAGTATCCGCGGACCCCTTTGAACAGTTGGGAGTCTTCCCCGCATAGCACCGCCAGCGGAACCTGCTGAGAGAACGGGTCTGGGTCGCCCACCGTTCTCCATGCTCTACGTCAAATCAGCATCAGTGGTCTCCCCTTCCCCGCCATTTTAGTTTTATGCAGCCACACTCTCTCTCTCAGGAAGTATGGAGCTGAATCTCCTTGCAAAAGCCTAGCTTCTGCCAAGTCCTCCGCAGACAACCATCTAGCCACATACAACTGTCCCGCCAAGTAATACAATTCGAAATTTGGCAGGTTTATGCCGCCCTTATCACATGCATTCTGTAATTTCCATAGGGCTACCCTATTCCTGGAGTTGTCGTATGAAGCCCTTGCACAGGCCATGAAGTCTCACAAAAAAGCGTCTGGGGATCAAGTACGGGACATTCACAAATAAATGCAAGAGTCTGGGCAATACCAGCATTTTGAGCAGCGCGATTTTCCACGAATAGTTAGTATTTAATTTGTAAGTCTAAAACGCAAGATTTGATTTCTAAATTCTCTTGACTGATATTTCGCAAGATATTATTCAGGTTTAGGAGAACTTTTCCAAAAAGAAATACATTCGCTATAGAATTTGGAGTTCAACACAATTACATTATTTTCCAACCAATCAAAGGCTATTACAATCTCTTTGACTTTAACTGGGTTTCTTATTAAGGTTGGAAGTGACAACCCCAGATCTAGCAATTTTTTTCTTGCAACACAATTTCAGGTTGTACATAAAGTTGTCTTTAGAGTCGTCTTTCATATAATAATATAATGGATCATTCGCAGCAATCATATATTTCCTTAATAGAGAGAGTTGTTTATTGTACATAATGCTAGCGAGTGAATATAGGCCCAATTCATAGCGAATCACCTCTAGAGGTATGCACTTGGGGATATAGAATAGTATTGTTTGCCAAATCATACCTTCCAATTGCCGTAGTAATAGAATTATTGTTACAGGTAAAAATTTGATTCCATACGTTAATCTAGGATTTACTTTTAACTTCTAATATTCGATACATGGTACAAGTGTGAATTTGCCAAATTTCCTTTCTATTGCCCTTATTTGATTAAGTGCTTCTTTCGCTTTTAGTATTGTTATTTTTCGTTAGAACACTTGAATTACTAACAAAAACATAGCCTAGAAATCGTAATACTGATTGACTTTTAATTTTCGCCCCACTACAATACCAGGAGAAAAAAAAAGGAGTCACACTTTTGCAGCCGGATTGGAAAATAATAGTTTTACCGGGATTGATTTTTAACTTTCTTACCTCTATAAAACTACCAAAATCGTTAATCAGTCTCTGAAGTCCTGTTTTTGTGCAGTCCATCAATAAAAAATCATCCGCGTACGCGACCCATCTAAAGGTGACTCCTCCCACCTTGGGTCCAATGAGGCCACTTGCATTTAAGGACTTGCCTGCTTCCGAAACATAAAGGTTAAAAAGGGTGGCTGCCAGCCTGCACCCTTGCTCCAGACCATTGCCAGTTGCTATCGAGTTGGATAAAAGACCTTTGTTATTCAGTTTAACCTTCATACTTATTTCTGAATAAAGATGAATAATTGCATCCAGAAGCCCTCTTTCAATACCTAGCGAGGACAATGTTTTCCATAATGTCGGTCTGTCCACAAAGTCGAACGCCGAGGTCAAATCCTTCGACGCGATATACAGATGTTTTAGAGCTTTTGATTTAAATATACTCTGTAATTGCGCAACTAGGAGCCCACCCGCGTCAGTCCAAATCGATTTGCGAAAACCTATCTGTCTGTAATCAAGAATGGATTTTTCATCAATCCATGTATTAAGTTTATCCAATATGATAGCAGCAAAGATCTTAGATTCAACATTCAGTAGCGTAATTGGCCGGTAGTTTTTGGGACATAGTCGATTACCTTTTTTGAAAAGTAGCAATACTTAAGACATATTCCATGATACAGGTATATCTTTTTTATCAAAGATAACCCTAAAAAGTATGTGCAACAGTTTTGACCACATATCAACGGGGCCTTCTTAGGTCTCACAGGTTATTATAGGAACTTCATTGAGAACTGCGGGACCATAGCTTCTCCCTTGAATGTGGTGATATTGGCCAAATTCCCCAATAAGGTCATGTTGAATGAGGAGTGCACCAAGGCATTTGAAGGACTTAAGAGAGCCCTTTGTCAAGCTCCAGTCTTGAGAGCGCTTGACTACAACCAATCCTTTATTGTACAAACTGATGCTTCCAATACAGGTATAGGTGTGATTCTGAGTCAGCTGGATGAGAAAGGCAGGGAATACCCTATCTGCTTCATCAGTAGGAAACTGAAGGACTGAGAAACAAGGCGGGCAACCATAGAACGTGAATGTTCTTCCATTGTGTGATCTTTGAAGAGGTTTAGACCATACCTGTATGGATCTACTTTTATAATTCAAACAGACCACCAACCCTTGAGATGGTTAATGCATATTAAGGGGGAAAAACCTAAATTGTTAAGATGGTCAATCAGCCTTCAGGGGTTTGATTTCACCATAGAACACAGGTCAGGGTGTATTCACCAAAATGAAGATGGTCTCTCCAGAAAGTAGGACCGACTGGAGTAAAATTCATCCCGGCGTGGATTAAATCCTCCTGTCCCTTATACTGGGGGCAGAGGGTTGTCGCGACCCTCGCCCAAAACCCTCTCTGGCAAACCCATTGGCCAGGTGGAGTCAGGACACGGGCCTCTAGAGCCTGGCATCCTCTTCAAAAGCCCTCATGGGGCCAGTCGCCAGGCTCATACACAATGAACAACAATGTGCTTGGGAACTACTTTATTGTATTGTCAGCCAACATGGAAGCATCCACATAGCTTGGTTCCTAAGAACCAAGCTATGCGGTCTAGTGTTTTGGGTGTGGCAGGCCTGGAACTACTTTCCCTGGGCTATATAAACCACACCCTGACTGCAGAACATGCTTCGTGTTACTTTGCAGCTTGCAACGTGACGCTCACCATGTCCAGCTATTCCCTCGAACCTCAGAGAAGCAGAACCTGCCAGGAGACGAAAGGAAAATCATTAGCAGCAGCATCTTACCTGCAGTCTTCATCTTTAAACACTCGCAGCTACTGAGAACAGCTTCCTCAAATCTGCATGCCTCCCGGACAGAACGACCTGAAAGAGGAACATAGAGGCAACATTAAAGAAAGCTGTAGAGACATTTACAAATTACGAACTGCTCAAAAGGCTTACCTGGCTGGTCGCGTCTCGGCTGGCACCACTACGGACATTCCACTCCTGCTGAAGAACACCGCGACCTACAAGGAAGGAAAACACAGGTTAGCAAAGGCAAGACTTCGCAGCACATAGCGCTTACTTACCGCATCATAGCGCTCTTAATGCGCCATCAATTACCAGCGGGGCTCAACCAAGCCAGTTGGCCGTGCTGAAGCTCCGCATACCTAAGGGAGAAAAAAGAGACCTTTTAAACAAAGAAAGGCATGCAGGATAGCAACAAAACTAAAGAACAGCAATAAGACCTACCTGAACAATATCAAACGGGCCGGCGTCAGTGAAGTAACTGGACCGCACTCGCCCATGGAAGACAACGCGCCCCTGCAAAAAAGGCAGGACGGAGAGCACGCCTAATTCTACCACAAGGTGAGGAGAGGGCGCCAGAGGGACTGAAAGCATACGGGGGTGGAGGGAGTATACTTACCCCAGTCGGTCAGTCTTGAACACAGTCGTCCTGTATTTTCAGGCAGAACCTTCCCCGCAGACCACATCAGGGCAAAGCTGAGAAGCATACCAGTGAGTAACCGAGCTGGGTGGTGTCCCTGTGGATACCAGGTGAGCGTAACAGGGGGCTAGTGTTGGGGAAAATTCTCAGAAATGTGCTAATTTCCTTCTACTTTAGAGTCCCCCAGCTCTTTCGTTGGACTTTAGGACTTCGATTCTTCTATTTCTATCCTGGAGAGAGTGAGACCTTTTTCCCACACATTTTTTCTGTGAGTTGGTCTTTGTGTTTCTTTTGACTTTGCAGTCTGACACACTCCATAGGCATAATCTTTACCTTGTGATGCACAGCACCTTCAGTGCAGTGCCACAAGGAGGTCTCCTAGATTTCCCAAAGGTTTAAATACCTTCTCTTGGTTAAACTACTGTTTCCAAGAGCAGTGAAGTGAAATTGACTTTATTTACATTTTGTAACTTTCTAGACCCAGCACACACTCTTACAATAGGGTGCTGGAGTGGTTACTTAGTATCCCCTTTCTCTAGTTTCTCATGTAACATTTTTATGTTACCTATAATAAAGGGTGATATGCGGCTGGTAGTTATAAAGCGGAGCTTTATTGATAAACACAATCCAGCACCCTGCAGCTCTCAGCGCTCCAGCCAACTGACCAAGAATGTGGAACCTTGGACGTAAGACAACAGTCCAAGGTTCCATTACAACACTTCTCCATCTCCTATAAAACAACTGCAACAAAATGCAAAAACAAGAACTCTTACAAAATACTATACTGGGGTGCCTAGCACAAACATGCAGCTACATGCCTAAACATAAGCTACCACTTACTCAATGCTTCACTTACTCGCATGCCACACTCCTCACACCCCACTGCACATAATCCTTGAACTTGATCGGAGGCAACCTTATTCTTGTGGAACGAACCCGGCCCACCTCTTCCTTGGCCAGGGCCCTTTATTGACCTGACCCAACACTCCTGTTGGACCAAATTCCTCCTTGATCCTCGTGGACCGGCAGAATGCACCCCAGCTGCACAGGTCCCCTTCCTAGCTCTACCTCTCTGTTGCCCTCTCGCACATCACTACCTCTTACCCTTTCCTCGCTGGTACTTGGCGCATCGAAAGGAACTTCCCCAGCATCATCAGACATAACCGGGCTGGATACAGCCCCTCTGCCAACCACCACAACTCTTGCATTGCTACACCTGGAGCCATCATCCAGTACCAGATACCCTGCATCGACCTTCACCACCATGCAGGGATCCAGATATACACTGGCCCCCTTTGTCACAAACCAGGGATTTCTCACCTGTACCCAATCACCCACAGCCACACTGAGCGGTCTCCTTCCTGGTTGCACTATTCCCTTCTCCTGACGTAACCGCTCCCTTTCCAAAGCCTCTACCATGTCCACCTCCGAGCGAACACCGCTGCCCAAAGCTGCAATCCTCAGCTTAGAAACAGGTTTCTTGCCCCCTGTGAGTTCAAAAGGAGAACCAGTAATCACAGATGGTGTGTGCCTGTATGCCGCCAACGCTTCAGACAACACCTCAGTCCAGCACAAACCATTTGCCACTGCTAACTGTATGGCCCCCTTGACGAAACGGTTCATTCTTTCCAATAAACCATTCGCCGACGGATTATATAGCACAGTTTTGTGGTGCTGTATGCCCAAATTCCTCATGAACTCCTGCATGCAACCGGCGACAAATTGCACCCCATTATCCAAAACAATTCTAGCCGGCACCCCTTCTCTATTAAAAACTTTGCAAAGAAATGACATAATCTTCCCAGCCATAACCATTTCCACTGCTGTGGCCTCCACCCAACGCAAGGTATAATCTACTAACACCACAATGAACCTCAATTCGCCCCCTAACACATCCATGGGACCCATAATATCAACTGCCAACTTCGACCACACATCCTCTGGGATCTCCAAGGGTACACCGGCTGCGCTCTGGGTACCTTGCTCTTTTATCACTCACAGCACAAGCTGTACAGTTCTTTACGACCAATTCCACCTCATCATCCATACTCGGCCACCAGTGCGAATCCCTCAACCTTCTCTTCGTCAATGACCTCCGCAAATGTCCCTCATGCGCCAAATTTACCAATTTGATCCTCAGACTGCATAGGGGAATTAACCTTTCACCCCTTGCAAGGCCCCACGGACCTTCCGACAATTTGTGCCATTCATGCTCATAACCCTCTGCCACTTTGTCACTATACACGGACGCAACGCCCCTAAGGCCTTCTCTCATCTTCGTCAAAACTGGATCGAAGGCATACTCCCTATCCCATTCACCTTTATCTACTGTGGGAAATACACTGGCCACTTGTGTGCTTTCTTCCAACTCCTCCTGGAACTCCTTATCCACACCAGCTGGACAAGGCAACCATGACAATCAGCCACCGCATTTTTAGCACCAGGAATGTACTAAACTCTGAAACTAAACTCCTTCAAATAACCATCCACTTGGCAATCCTTGGAGAAACGGAAGACATGCCCCTCGCCGTCAGCACATATACGAGTGGCTTGTGGTCTGTGCGGACCACATAAGGAATGCCCCATAGAAATGTCCTAAAATGTTTTGATGTCTACACCGCAGCCAAGGTCTCCCTTTCTAGAACAGCATAGCGCCTCTCTGCATCCATCAACACCCTAGAGGCAAAATCTATGGGACGACATGTCCTGTTCTCCCACTGCTCCAGATCTGCACCCAACCCCACATCGCTGGCATCAACTGTAAGCACAGTTTTATTAATGGGATTGAACGAACCCAGAGACAGGCCATGATCCACATCGTTTATTTACCTCCACAAACTTTCTAGTAACTCTCTGTCCACTCAAAACGGGTACTCTTCTTTAACAATGCTCTCATATTCACCTTTTTTTCAGCCTACAAGGGAATGAACCTTCACATAATATTATGTCATTCAAAGGAATGACCTCAGCTGCTCCTTGTTCACAGGAGCAGGTGTTTCTCATCACCCTCACTAACTCTTCCTTGGGACTTATTCCTTTCTCATCCAACATGTGACCCAGGTATGTCACACTTGGTACACCTACATGGCACTTTGCCCATTTCACTGTCAACCCGCTTTCCTTCAACACTTCCATCACTTATGTTCCTTGCAATCTTTTCCCCACACCAATATATCATCCTGAAAGTATTCAACCCCAGGTATGCCACCAAACAAGGTTTGTATAAGTCTCTGAAACACGGCAGATGCTGAAGCCAACCCAAAAGGCATACAGCAAAAGCGATACACCCCAAAATGCTTTACAAAGGACGTCGGGACACAAGGGTCTTCGTGCAAATCAATCTGGTGGTACGCAGAAGATAGGTCAAAAGTAGAGAAACATGTAGCCGTACCCACTGACGCCAGAAGTTCGTTGATATTTGGTAGGGGATGATGGTCAACCCATATATTTGCGTTGAGTTCTCTCAGGTCCACGCACATTCTCAAATTGCAACCCGCCTTGCGGGCCAACACCAGCTATAACTGCTGCTTCCTTGAGTTTCATGAGTCCACTCTTTAATCCGTCCCCAGCCGCAACGGGCACCCTACTTTATGTACCTTGGGCACAGCTCCTCTCTTCAGGACAATTTTGTGTGAAAAACCCTTGAGTTTCCCCAACCTTTCTGAAAATATGGTGGGGAAAACCTCCTTGAGGTACCCTGCGGTTATGACCCCCTTGATTTGTACACCCTGATCGCCCTCTACACATAACACAGGAATAGGTTTCTTGGGACATATCTCTAGCTCCAAAGCGGCTTGCTCATTCCAACTAAGGACTGTATCTCCCTTGTGAGCAACATAAAGCTTCCCCCTCTACGGTGCGCACCTTAAATACAATTTTGGCCCACTCATTTCCCAATACCTTTTTGGGTACGCAACCATACGCATACAGATTTATGTCGGAAAGGATTAGAGAGGACACCTCCTTACCATAGCTTTTGACATATAGTTCTGGAGATATCATGGTGCAGGGTGACCCAGAAGCTACTAACATTTGCAGTCGGACTCCATGTACAGTCAGGACAGCCCACAGCCCCTTCTTCTGCGCACAATTAACATTCAACAACACTCCTTCTCGCAAACTATTGTGCGCCACTCCGCCCTGCCCACCTTCACTGACATAACCAACAACACTGTCAGGGCTCCCTTCGGGATCCAACATTCTCACTGTCTGTCTGTTTTCAGTGAGTGTCCTATGTGTGCGAAAATATCCCCGTCCTTTGCATCTCCTGCACGCCACGTTTCACGCCGGGCAATCCTTGGATCCTGGCGCGTGTTCCTTCCAACCACATCTTCTACTTGCTTCTCTCGTAAACATCCCCTTAGTGTCTTGCATGGGAAAATTCTCTCCTGTTAGATCTCCCTTTTTCTTCACCCACACTCTTTGTGGGCATTATTGCATGTACGACAATACCTTGGCCTTCCTTCTCATTCCTTTCAGTACCTTCCTGTAGGCTTATCCGCGATTCTTCGATGGTCCTTGCTATCTCAATCACTTTTTCAAGTGGCGGGTCCCTCTCAATCCACAGTCTCTCCCTCACGTTGGTGTTGCTGGTTTTTATCATGACCTGGTTCCTTATGTACTCCAAAACACCTGTGAACTTGCTTGTGGATATAAGTGCACGCAAAGCCGTTACATACCTGTCTATCCCCTCACCCACACCTTGGGCCCTTGAAAAGAAATTGTGCCTTTCTAGTACCACATTTGGCCTTTTCCCAAAACGCTCTTCAAGTTTGTCTCATAAGCACTCACCACAGCTTCTCCTGCTCTTGGAATGCGCACCTCCTCACCTGGACGGTGTCAAAACACACATAGGCCCTCTGTTCCCAGGCAATTGAACAGTGCTGCCTCTTTCATGGTCGTAGTATCTGACACCACTTGCTGCCCTCAGGTACACTCTGAAGGTGTTTATCCACAAGTCCCACGCAATGGGAGGCTCACATGGACTTGATAGAAATATGCAGGCGGGGGGCGAGGGTTGCTCTGCTTCATGTTCTTGTTAGTTTGTGAAATTGAGCAAATCCACTACCTCTTGCACTCCATTTTCCTGTGCCAGAACCTCTGCACATTGCTCCCACTATCCGTGGCAAACTGTGGTTGGATTGGCACAGGTTAGAGTGCTTCCAGCTCGCTGCTTATGCTTGCAGTCTTAGATTCAGTTGTTTGAAGGATCGGAATATGATGGGAATGCTTTATACACTTTCGCATAATTCACTGCCTGTTGCACTCCATTCAACCGTGCCAGAACCTCTGTCCACAGCCCCCCACCTCTCTGCGGTGAGCTGTGGGAGTGGATATGAGCTGGTGGAAGTGCCTTCACCACTTTCAGCTTGCTGCAATAATTGAAATGTTAGTGTTTGAGTTTGCACTGGACTCAAACTGCTCGAAGAAGGTGGGAACACTGCCTTTGCAGCTATGTCTTCCTCACTTGTGTTGGGCACTGTATTGCCTCAGTGCGTTGTCTGGCAACCGCTCTCTGCTTGAGCACACACAAAGGGCCCTCCTACACTCCTACTGACTGTTGGTTTCGAGGGGATTGGGTCCTCTGACGTATTCCATATCTATGACTGTAATCGCCACAGCTGTGCTGCTTCAGAAAATCTTTTGGCGTCTGCGTCCTGCGTCGATGACTTCGATACGCCGCCCTCGAGGACCTCCTCCGACGGCCAACGTCACTGGATGTTATAAGTAGGACGCACGACGCCCGTAGCCTCAGTTCCTTTTTTACTGCAAACGTGTTCGCTTCGGAGATCTCGGCGGGCCTCGACTCTTTGGAGTTTGTTCTTTCGGTTCTTCAAACCTGTTCGGTTGTAAGAAGTTTTCGAGATGTCGTCCTCTTCTTCCACCCCGCGTCCGGGCTTCAAGAAATGCGGGGACTGCGGGTCCAAGATGTCAGTGACAGACTCGCACAACGCCTGCCTCCGGTGCCTCAGCGAGGCCCACGACACGGATGATTGTGTCTACTGCCAGTCGCTTCTTCTTGCGGGAGCGCAAGAAGAAACTGTCGGTCGGTAAGGTGTCCAAGCCCCTTAAGTCGAGGTCCACTGGGCTTTCGATAGACGATTTGAGGGGCGACTCTCCGCATCGTCGTCGTAAGTCTAGGGGGTCTCGGTCCCGGAGTGGGTCCCACCACTCTTCTGCCTCTTCGAGGCACTCCCGGAAGCGCCGTCATCGGTCGCCTTCCCCGTCGTCGTCCGAGGACTCCACCCGTCGGCGGGTAGTTTATCCCACCAAGCATGCGACTCGGGAGGAATGGGCTTCCTTCGGTAAGAAATTGCTAGCGATTCTTGAATCGCAGGGCTCCGGTCCGTCCGCGCCTACGAGCGGGGTTGGGCATGCCCGTACCAGAGACACCGCTTGTACGCCTTCGGGCTCGGGTGGTCGGCACGATTCGCGGTAAAGGTCCCGCTCGGACAAGGGGAATCGTTCTAGTCATGCCCGTTCTAGGTCCCGGTCCTCAACGCGCTCGAGACCGTGTGCCCCTGTGATGTCTTCGAAGAAGACGTTGAGGCCTGTGGCGCCGAGGTCGTCAAGGGACTCTCTTGAGGCTCTGCCTCTGAGGAAGTCGTCAACGCAATTGGCGCCCAGGCTGTCGAAGGATACGCTCGGGGCTCCGCCCTCGAGGCCTGTGTTGACGCCGTCGATGCAGCCGATGCCGATTCACTCAACACCTTTCGAGGCTGGAACCCCGTAGAAAGGCTCTGGCCAAGCATGGCTTTGTTCCACATTCTGTGCCCACTTTCCACCATCTTGATTACATTTCGGAGGCAGATGAGGGCTCTGATGATGGCATGGTTCCTGACACGGTGCCAGATTAGATTATCTCGGGACATAGTCAGATTGAGGACCTGCGTCAGTCACTGCACGACGCCAGTGGTCTGGACACCTCTCCGGAGGTGGAGTTTTGTAGGCCTGAGCCTGGCACCCATGCCGACTCCTCGTACTGGCGCCTTATGTCAAGGGTCACAGAGTACTTGGGGTGGTCTGCTCCCCCAGGGGATTTTCTTCAGGATGACCTCACGGATATCCTCGACCAAGGTCCACCAACTGACCCGGTACTGCCGTTCCATTTGGCTCTACAGAGGAGGAGGAGGATGGTGGCGGCTTGGACTGCTCCGTAGAGTCTCCCGGCAGTGGACAAGTCTTTGCCGCGAAAATACTGCCCAGCCAGTAGCGACCCCTGCTGCTTGACCAAGCACCCCACTCCGGAGAGTTTGGTGGTGCAGGCGGCTACGGCCCCAGCAAAGCAGGCATCGTATCCTACCATCCCTCCTGATTGGGACGACAAGCGTTTTGATGGTTGGGTGAAGAAAGTGTTTTCTTCAGGGGGTATGACTCTTCAGGCTGCCAACTCCATATGTGCCTTGTCACATTTCACGCACACTCTGTGGCACTGTTTCCTTAGCGGCTGAACATATTCCCGAAGGGGACGAACGGGATGGTTTTCTTGCTATGGTCCAGGATGGCAAGGATGCCATGTGTGAGGCAGTTCATTCGGGTTTGGACCTGGCAGATTGCGTCAGCCGGTCCATGGCGGCGAGCACCGTAATACGCAGGTTTGCGTGGTTGCGGAAGTCGGGGTTTGCTCCTGATGTGCAAGCCCGGCTCCTCAACATGCCCTTTGATGGTGTCCATCTTTTTGGCAGCAAGGCTGATGAGAGCCTTGAGAGGTTGCAGACCTCAAAAGCTGCAGCGAAGACGTTGGGCACTACAGTTCGCCATCCTCTGCCTTTTCGTTCTAGGGGACAGCAATGGAGGGGAGGTTCCTTTTTGTTATTACTCATCCTTTGGTAAAGCGAAAGGAGCTGCTAGTCAAAGGGGCCACCATAGGAGTGCCAGAGGTGGAAAACAAAGTACTCGAGGTGCCAAGGCCGCTCGGGCTGTTGCCTCTTTGCCCTCAGGCAATGCCACAGCTGCTTCAGCTCAGTCATGAGGCCATGTCCCATGGTTCACCGGTTGGGGAAGGCTGGCGCAGCATCTTGTCGAATGGCGTGCCATTACTTCAGATGTGTGGGTTCTGGAGATCATAGCCCATGGCTACTGTCTTCCTTTCTGGCAGAGGCCTTGCGACAATCCACCAGGGAACCTCTCTTTGGAGAGTCCAGATCCGCTCCTTGCGCAGGAAATTCAATCCCTGCTGCAGAAGGGCGCCATAGAACTGGTGCCTGTAGCGGAGGGGAACAAGGGATAGTAATCCCCTCATGCTTTGATTTCAAAGAAAGATGGGGGATTGAGACCCATGATGGACTTGCGCGGTTTGAACAAACTCCTCGGGAAGGACAAGTTCAAGATGGTTACTCTTTCCCAAGTCCTCCAGGCCCTTTAACTTCAGGACTGGTTGGGGTGTCTCGACCTCAAGGATGCTTATTTTCATGTGCCGATCCATCCAAAGCACAAGCAGTACCTGAGGTTTGCGGTTGGCGACTCTCAATTTCAGTTTCGGGTCCTGCCGTTCGGATTGATCTCCGCCCACGAGGGTCTTCACCAAGCTCATGGTAGTGGTGGCAGCGCATCTCCGGAAAGAGGGGATTCACGTCTATCCCTACCTGGACGATTGGTTGATCAGGGCGCGCTCTCCCGAGCAAGTCCTGGATCATCTGTCCGTCACCTGCCACTCCCTCCACAAGCTGGGCTTCTCCCTCAACTTAAAGAAGTCACACTTGACACCAACTCAGAGGCTCCAGTACATTGGAGCAGTGCTCGACACGTCCCTGTGGCAGTGTTTTCCTCCCCATGTGACGGCTCATCACATTCAGCAGTTGGTGCAAAAGTTCCAACATGCCCAGAGTCTCCCTGCGTTCGAGTTGTTGAGATTGCTCAGCCTCATGGCATCCTGCATTCTTCTGGTGCCAGAGGCCAGGTTGCGGATGAGATCTTTGCAATGGCCACCAAGCTCCAGTGGTCTCAGTCCTCTGGCAAGATGTCGGACCCCATTCAGGTGCCGCCCTCGGTCGCCTAGGACCTTCTGTGGTGGGCCGTCGAAGGCAATCTGGTGAAGGGGGCTCCATTTTGGCTACCCTGGCCGGAGGTGTCGATCGTGACAGACGCATCCCTCACGGGATGGGGAGCTAATGTAACGCTCACCTGATTCCCACGGAGGCGCTGATCCCGGCTGGGCTGCTATCGTTTCTTCAATTGAGAAGCGTAGAGCTCAGACGACTCTCAGGACTGGGCTTCCTCTTATCGAATGTCTGACTTGCAGGGTAAGTTTTCAGCAGGTGGAAAAAAAAGGGTTAATCACCGTTTGATGGGATTTCTTCTCCCACCAATCGCCAATTTCTCCCACAGCCTAGCTTTCTACTTGTCTCGGCGAGCTCTCACCTTAGGCGTATAAATGCTGAGCTCTCCATCCTGCGTCTGGTGCAGGGGTGCATGGATTCCAGTTACGTCACTGGATGAGTTCAGTGTTGAGGCTCAAGTCTTTTGCGGCCTTAGTTGTGGCACTGGTGCTGGGATGCCGAAGAGCGATGCCGCGTTACTGCACGAGCGGATGCCTGTAAGTATACTGTAGTCTTTAGGCTTTTAAAGATGGGCACCTCAAAAATGTCCCTTTTCCTTTGTTTCAGGCCTCGGGATGCTGTGGGCATAGTTTTCCGTTGCCGCTGCACGTGCCGATGCACGTAAGTATAATGTTCGTTGGCCGCTTTTAATGACACCTCTAATAATGTCCTTTTTCTAGTTTTCAGGTGCCGGAATGCTGCGGTTGAGGCGGCCTCTTTTGCGCGTGCAAAAACTGGTAAGTTAAGATGAATGCGACTGCCTTCACCCGAACCCCTTTTTAATTATGTCCTTTGCCTTTCAGGTGCAGAGAAGCTGCCGAAGAGAAGGCCGCGGTTAGCTCCGTTGCAATCACGGATGGATCAGGTAAGCGGGCGCGGCTGCGAGGGAGTTGCACTTTTCTAACCTTATGCTTATTCTTTGCAGGTTTTGCCGTGACTGGATTCCGGGATCTGGTAAGTATTGTTCTGTGTCTTTCTTCATCCACAAGTTGCTGCGCGGAAGCTGAAGATGACTCTGGACCTGGAATGCAGGAGCCGACTCGGTGAGCGTCCTGCTGCTGCTGCAGAATAACGCGAAGCACGTGTTTTCCATCGGGCGTGGTTTAAATAGCAGAGAAGTGCTTCCAGTGTGTGTTCTTCCACCGGTTCCACCCAGGTAAGAAAAGAGTTCCTGAATGGAGGGAATAGTTCCTCCCAGCCCTGATGGCTGGGGACTTCAACCAGACTGGATTGTTCTGGGTAAATATGCAGCATGGTCTGCCTCAGGTAAGTCCACCCAAGCATTATTACACTGTTTATCAATATGAGCCCGGCACCTATGGCGCCGGGACTGAAACCCTTCATGAGCCTGGCGCCAAAGGCGCCAGGACACGGTCCAAAGGGCCCCTGTAGGGGTCTGCTGGGTCCGGAGTAGTGGAAGATGGGTCTGCTTCCGAGGGCGCTGGGCCAGTCCTGGACCCTTGGGAGTAGCGCCCATAACAGCTAATGCCAATGAGTTGAAAGTCAGCAGTCGTTGGTCTCCGTCGGAGTCCAGACTCCATATCAATCTGTTGGAGCTGAGGGCCACCAGGCTTGCCCTGAAGGCTTTTCTGCCGACTGTGCGAGGAAGGAATGTCCTGATTCTGACGGACAACACAGTGACCATGCACTACCTCAACAAAAAGGGGGGGCGCAGGGTAATTTTCTCTGTGCAGGGAGGCGATGCAGCTCTGGTTCTGGGCAATCCAGCAGGAAATTTCGGTCTCGGCAGTTCATCTGGCCGCAGAACAAAACCAGACAGCGGACACTCTGAGCAGGCAGAGCACAATCTCTCACGAGTGGGATTTGGCTCAGGAGATTCTCCTGGAGATCTTCGCCCTTTGGGGGACCCCTCAAGTAGATCTCTTCGCCTCCAGTGTCAACCGGAAGTGCGAAAGGTTCTGCTCGCGGAAATTTCCTCCAAGAGGAGCCTTAGGAGACGTGTTCGTGGTGGAGTGGTCATTCCCACTGCTGTACACGTTTCCTCCAGTCCCCGTCATTCCGCAAGTGCTGCGGAGGTTACGGAGGTTCAGTTCCCAGATGATCCTCATTGCGCCAGCATGGGCCAGGAGGACGTGGTACCCGGACCTTCTCGACTTGTCCATCTGCCCTCCACGTCACCTTCCCTACCGAGACAATCTGCTCTCACGGGACGGGGGTCAGGTTCTCCATCCAGAGGCCAGATCCCTCAACCTTCACGTTTGGCTTCTGAAAGTTTGAGGTATAAGGATTGGGACCTCCCTGAAGACGTGATGGAGGTGTTGCTTTCGCCAAGACGGCCGGCAACCAAGTCCCTTTACCGGTGCCGTTGGAGAAAGTTTTGCGACTGGTGCAGGGTTAAGATTGTGGATCCTTTTTCATGTGACAATCCTGTGGTTCTGTCTTTTTTGCTTTCTTTGGCCCACAAGGGCCTGCAAGTGGGTACCGTTAAAGGTTACCTGGCGGCGCTGTCCATATTTAAGCGCTCCTCTGAAGTATTCTTATTTTAAAATTCCTTTAATTTCTCAGTTTCTAAAAGGGCTCACTAACGTGTTCCCTCCGTCACCTTTCCAGGTGCCCGGTTGGGATTTGAACCTTGTTATCAAGTTTCTAATGGGTGCTCTGTTTGAGCCTTTGCATTCCTGCCCTTTGAGACTGTTAACTCTTAAAACTGTATTTTTAGTTGCGGTAACTTCCGCTCGCAGAGTGAGTGAGTTACAGGCACTTTCAGTTAAGCCACCCTTCACTGTGTTTCACAAGGACAGGGTTGTCCTTCGAGTTCGTCCTTCCTTTCTTCCGAAGGTGGTGTCAGAATTTCATTTAAGCCAGAAGGTTATTCTTCTGGCATTTTATCCTCCTCCGCATCCTGGTAAGGAAGAGGAGAGGCTCCATAGGCTGGATCCTAGGAGAGCTTTAAGCTTTTATATTTCACGCATTTCCCGGGTCAGAATGGACGATCAACTCTTTATTGGTTACGCTCGAAGGCGTTTGGGACAAGCTGTTACTAAGCAGACTTTGTCACAATGGATTATCCTGGCAATTTCTGAATGTTACTGCTTGGCGGGTAAGGACCCTCAGATAACTTGCGGGCCCATTCTACCAGGGGTATGGCTGCCTCTACTGCCCTGCAGAGGGGTGTTCCTATTCGTAACATCTGTGATGCAGCCACCTGATCTTCTGTCCATACTTTTGTACGTCACTACTCCCTCGATTGTTCTGTAGGCAGGATCTGGCCTTTGGCAAGGCGGTCCTTTACTCTGCAATTTGATTAGGCATTCTAAATTTCTATCTTCTAAATTCGTTTTCCCACCACCTTACATTGGTACTGCTTTGGGAGTCTTTTTCATAGATATGGAATATGTCGGAGGACCCAATCCCCTCGAAGAACAAGTTACTCTCTTACCGGGTAACATTCTTTCGATGGGATGGTCCGACGACGTATTCCTTATCGCTCCCTCCCTGCCTTCCCCGCTACAGAATTTCTTATGCGATTGCAGCTTATGTTTCCGCAAGGCTTTGTGTGGTCAGACTGGCAGAAGACTGGTGCCACATGTTCTGGGAAAAAACTACAACTGAGGCTACGGGCGTCGTGCGTCCTACTTGTAACATCGGCCGTCAGAGGAGGTCCTCGAGGGCGGCATATCGATGTCATCGATGCAGGACGCAGACGCCAAAAGATTTTCCGAAGCAGCACAGCTGTGGGGATTACTGTCATAGATTTGGAATACATCGTCGGACCATCCCATCAAAAGAATGTTACCAGGTAAGAGAGTAACTTGTTCTTCTTTCTCCTTAATGCTGCCCCCGAACCCCCAACTGAGGCAGCGCAACAGGATGCACTTGGGAAACCAAGGTTGTTTGATTGCTCCCTGTGCCCTTGCCGGAAACTCGCTGCATTTGGTGGTGCCGCTGGGAGGGAGAAAAGAGCTGATCGGCTGCGCACCGCCCACCTTGTATGGTGATGCAGATCCTCAGTCCACGTCCTCCGACTACCTTTTTCACTTCAGTCAGAGCGGAAAAGCAGTGTTCTGGCAATCTCCCTCTCTGGGAGACCACTGCCGGTGACGCCGCAGGGCTCTGGACCTGGAACGCCTCTCCTGTCCTCCGTCTCTCTGCACGCGTACTTTCTCGCTGGAGTTTGTTTAGATTTCGTCGCCAGTGTAATAAAGGGTGATATGCGGCTGGTAGTTATAAACCGGAGTTTTATTGATAAACAAACTCCAGCACCCTGCAGTTCTCACCACTCCAGCCAACTGACCAAGAATGTGGAACCTTGGACATAAGACAACAGTCCAAGGTTCCATTACAACATTAGCCTTTCTACAATTAATGGCTGTGGCAGTGGTTTACTTTTTACTACCATTGTGTGTGTGTGTGTGTTTCTTTTTTTTTTTTTACAACAGGCTGCTTTTGCAGCTGGAGTAATGCACCCCTCAGTGCCCATTTTGTCAAAATGGCCCTGGTCTTCTTTTTTCAACATTTCTTGCCAGAAAAGTCCTTCTGGAGATTTACTCTGCATGCCAAATCAGGTTTGGTCCCTTTGTTCGTTTTCTTTGGTGGGATTCAAGAGTGAAGCCCGCCTCTGGCTCCAGCATGTCTGGCAGGGGTAGGAAGTGTGGGAGGTGCCCGAAACTCGATGTGCTTAATCCCCTTGGTTACAGGAATGCACCCAAAGGTGATTGGCCGGCTGGCTGTCCTTGTAGGACAGCCATCCTGCTGTGTGATTGACAGCTAGGCTGGAATGAATGAATGGGAGAAACCTGCTTAGAAGGCGTGGCTTTTTGTCTTGGATGGCAGAGTCGACAACTGGACGAAGGAATCCAAAGAAGAACTTGGAAGAGACGTCTGCTGCAACTCCTGGACCGTTGGTGTGCCCAGTAAAGCCCTGCTGCTGTGCTGAAGCTCTGAATTCATTTCGACTAGAGAAGCCCTGCAAGGACGACTTCTCCCCTTGGGTTGGTGAGACCAATGAACCCCAAAGTGAACTTGTCTGGACATCCTCTCAGAGCTGGCTGTACTTCCATTGCTGCTGCTGGAACCAAAATGCCAGGGAGAGGAACACCAGATTGAATGCATCGCTTTTAAGTCGGACCCGAACTCCAGGAAGATCCTCCAGACTTCCCTGAAGCAGGACTGACCCAATCTGAGCCACCTCAACAGTGTGCTGGACCCCAGATGCGAGGAAAGTCTAGAGTGGTAACTGAGAGTCTGCAGTGGTGCGATTTGCTGAGACGCGAGGAGCTGGAACCACAAAGTGCCCCTGAATTGAAGTTTGCCCATTGTGGTGCAGGAGTCGCCAGACGTTCTCCCTATTGTCACCACGACTGAGGCCCAGGAACTACAGGATCTGCAGAGCTACACAGGAATAGAAGCCAGCTGGAACCATTTATTCTAACCAAAGGTACTGTAAACCTAACAGGACTTACTACTTGTTGTGTAGCTTCTTGTTGTGTAGTCTTACTTGTTCTCAGTTGAGACTTGTCTTGGCTGCCATTGCAGAGTTACTTGCAGCTTTGCCCCTCACAAGCCTCCCAGCTTGTGGCCCTTCAAGTGAATCTTATTTCTACAAACATTTCTAAAAACAGCTCCCCTAGATTTTTCTCAACTAACCTGGACTGTCCTGGATCCCTGAGAGACACTTCATACCCATTTGTGCTTTTGCGTTTCCTCGAGGAAAGGGTAAATTTACTTAGCATTCAAGGGTTCAAAAATGGCTTACCAGTTTATGAATTGTTAACCTTTGTTTTATTCCCATATCTAATCTTTTGCACCAAACTCAGTATTGCTCTAAAAGTACCAGTGATAATTCAATGTCCAGTGTCCTAGCTATTTAAGTCACCTACTATCTTATAAACTACCCTTTAGTACGTATTGCCACCTGCATGTAATATCAAGCTCTCCAACGGGCCCCCTCCCTCCCTACCAAATGCCCACCACGGAACTCCTATTCCCTCCTTCACGTAAGCATGCATGATTAGCCTCTCCTCAATACTATATCATACAGTTATGTTGCCCCACTGCTTACCCCACTTTTGCACTGTTCTGTAAACGTTAGCTGCTAATTTGCAACCCTGTGTTATTTTGAATTTAGGTGCTAATTTGCAACCTTGTGTTATTTTGAATTTAGGTGCTAATTTGCAACCCTGTGTTATTTTGCAGTTAGGTGCTTATTTGCAACCCTGTGTTATTTCGAATTTAGGTGCTAATTTGAAACCCTGTGCTATCTTGGCTCTCTGGTGCTTGGGACCCCAGCTGTGTGTCGGTTTGCCTGCAGCCACACTGTTTACCTGGCTAACACTCATCATGTTCCCCTTCTGTATCATACTGGACAATGTACCCTGTAGCGCTAATAACTACATAGCCCACAGGCACGGCCTGGCTAAACTCGCCTGTCCTAGACATCATCCCATACCGTGCCCAACACCCTTCCTACCACGACTCTCCCCCATTCCCACCCACTCACCACCTGCCCCCCGCATCACCCACCAACGTAGGCCCCACCACCAACACAACAAACAGCCACCTCAGACTCAACACCGTGCCTAACCACACCAAGCCCCTTGCCAGCCTCAAGTCTCCAGGACCTCCCCCCCTCTCTCCCTCCCAATCTTACAATCCGTAACAACAGACTAGGCACTAGACTATCTAACACAACCAGTAAGCCCACTGCTACACTTAACTCTAAAAACTATAAGGAACACAAAGCCCCCAACAAACCCACTCCACCACCACTAAAAGGAGCACTACTCAATGTCAGATCCCTCGCTGCCACCCTATTGAAATAGCTGACATCATTCTCACCAATGACCTAGACTTCCTAGCCTTAACAGAAACTTGGCTTCATGAAGCATCCGGACCACACTTTTCTTTATCTATCCCGGCTAATTATAGCATCCTCAGAGCCGATAGACCCAACGCTAGGGGAGGAGGCGTAACTATCATCTACAAATCCCCTTTAAACTTCAGATCAGCAGCCTCAGTGTCGCTCAGGTCCTGCAAACTACTCACTGTCAAGTTACAAACCTCCACCACAAGCACCATCACTCTCCACCTCATATACAGACCCCCAGTCCTCCCTGGGGTCTTCGAAGAAGACATCACATCCCTCATTGCTGAAAACGGCAAGCCTTCAGCACAAATCATCATCCTCGAGGACCTTAACCTAGGTTACTGCGACCCCAACGACGCACCTGCCGCATCCTTAACCAATGCACTAACTGAACTTGGCTTTGTACAACTCATTGTCCAGCCCATCCACCAGAAAGGCAGAATCATTGACTGGGTAGCGACCCACAACTGCAATACACTTTGCAAGGACCCCCAACCTTTGACTTCGACGGATCACCACCTCATCCTACTCGAGGTCAATACCAACCAACCAATGCCCAAAAATAGCCCCTTAGCTCCAGCCTGCCCTACCAGGAACAAACGCAATATTACTGCTGAAGCACTCATACCCTTGATCCTACCTACCCTCAATGCACTCCCATCTAATGCTGACCTAAACTTACTGGTCGACACATTCAATGACTCCATGGCCAAGGCGATGGACACCATTGCCCCTTTGAAACTTTGCAAAAGTCAAACCAAGAGCTCACCTGAACTCCTGGTACACCCCATAACACAAGCTACTCAGAAAAAAGAAAGCAAAAGCACAACTCACCTGGAAAACCAATCCCGCCACTAAAAATAAATCAACTCTCACGACCATATCCTCCCTATCCAAAAATGAAATAATTCGCTCTAAAAGAGAGGCATACAACATCAGAATTGATCAGGCTGGATCCTCCACTAAAGAATTATTTAAAATCCTAAAAGAGCTGGAAAATCCCAATCCGTCCACGGATACCTGCTCAAAAGACAAACCCTGGTGCACCAGTATCCAAGATGCCCTTAACAATAAAATCATAGGACTCCAAACTAAAATCGAGGACAAACGCCTACTACAGGTAACTTGGTGGGAGGTCGGAGCTTTGCACACCTAAGGGTTAATCAGTACGTGACTTTCTTACGAGTGTTTAACTTGCTGTCTGCCTGCCTTCTTACTGCCAATGGAATGAATGAAGCATTGAATGCGTGGTTTGTAAATCAGTAGCTGTAAAGTACTACTTAGCTGCTTTTTATTACAACACCATTAGGTTTGCCATCACGCTGCAAGAGACAGCATAAACAGAAAATAAGCACAAGCTTACAAACATACTGCCACGCTTTTGAAAGCACTTACTAGTGTGTCCTTAGGCACGGTAGGAACATCTGTTTCTGCTTGCTGAGTCCCTGTGTACACACTTGCAACGGCCACCGCTTGCGGTGCAAAAGACGTACACTTTTGTTAGGGACTCCGTTATTGACCCCCTGTAACAGCCATTTCCATTGGCTAGCAGGCAAAAGGGACTACAATCCCCAGAAGCACCAGCGCCCCTCTTAGGGGATCGCCAGGCGCTTCAGCGCCGGCGCTTCAGGGTCAAGCCGGTCTTGCGCCGGTCCCGCCGGACAACCATTTAAAAGCAGCCTGTGTGCTTGCATTCCTCTACAGGTAACTTGGTGGGAGGTTGGAGCTTTGCACACCTAAGGGTTAATCAGTATGTGACTTTCTTACGAGCGTTTAACTTGCTGTCTGTCTGCCTTCTTACTGCCAATGGAATGAATGAAGCATTGAATGCGTGGTTTGTAAATCAGTAGCTGTAAAGTACTACTTAGCTGCTTTTTATTACAACACCATTAGGTTTGCCATCGCGCTGCAAGAGACAGCATAAACAGAAAATAAGCACGATCTTACTAACATACTTGCACGCTTTTGAAAGCACTTACTAGTGTGTCCTTAGGCACGGTAGGAACATCTGTTTCTGCTTGCTGAGTCCCTGTGTACACACTTGCAACGGCCACCGCTTGCGGTGCAAAAAGACGTACACTTTTGTTAGGAACTCCGTTATTGACCCCTGTAACAGCCATTTCTATTGGGTAGCAGGCAAAAGGGACTACAATCCCCAGAAGCACCAGCGCCCCTCTTAGGGGATCGTCAGGCGCTTCAGCGCCGGCGCTTCAGGGTCAAGCCGGTCTTGCGCCATTCCTCGCCGTCCACGGCGTCCGGTGCAGAAAACGCTGCCTGAAAACCTAGCGACATATAACTTAATCTCTTCCAATCAGACAAAAATGGGCCTTTTGCCCTTGAATACCCTGCTCCTTGAGCAACAAAAACTTATCCACCTAAACAAAGCCACGATTGCCACCTGGCTTATCCTGGACAAAAGCCCAAACAGCAACAAAGAGGAACTAGCTATTAAAAGACGACATAAAGAAAATAAATCTTTAACTACTCAGCTGTCAGTTACACCCTCCACAATAAAAAGTAGTACGGATTTAAAAATCTGCCTACTTAACACTAGATCCCTCAATAAACATGCTCAATGTATCCATGATAGGATCATCGAGGAGAATATTGATATTTTCTGCATCACTGAAACATGGCTCGTAGATCCCATAGGCCCCACCTGCGACATCGCTGTCCCTAATGGGTATGTAATTTACTACACCAACAGGGAAACCGGTAAAGGAGGAGGAGTTGCAGTTATTGCCAGAAGCTCCATTGCACTCTTCCAAGGCAAATCAGCATGTGGTGAATGCGAAATGATCCACCTCAAGCACTCGCCCACTGAAAAGAATTGCCTTAACCTTCTAGTAGTCTATCGACCACCATCTCCCACTCCGGAATTTAATGACAACTTTACACACCTCCTCAATCTTTTGAAAGGTCCAAACTGTGCCACATTAGCGGTCGGAGATTTTAATAGATGGTACGGCAATCAAACTGACAAAGAGGCCACCAATCTCGAAAACTCGTTATTAAACATAGACTATACCATCACAAATAAAGAACCAACCATGAAAAATGGACACCAACTAGATTGGATAATTAACAATAACCTTGAAACACACAACTACCAAACCAAACCTTGCATTTGGTCAGACCATTACAGTGTCTCATTTCAAGTCTCACTTCACTTACCTAAAGAAAAAAATCCCAATCCCCCCAAAAAAGCTATGCAAAGGAACTTTAAAAACATCAAGAAAGAACAACTTGAATTGTGCATAAAAGATTACATCGTCATCTCTAGACCCTCTGGACCCTCTTAGACCATCTCAATAAGCTAGTAGAGAAAAACGCACCCTTGCAGACCAAAACATTTAGAACCAAGAATACAAAGCAAGAATGGTTTTCTAAAGAACTACTCTAGCTTAAAGGGGACAAAAGAAAAATGGAAAACAACTGGAATAAAAAACCAACACCTGAAAACAGGGAAAAATGGAAAAATATAGAAACAAAATACAAGAAAGAAATAACAGAGGCCAAGAAACAGTATTTCAACAAACACATTTTGGAAGCAGAAAATGCCTCAAGCAAACTTTTTAACATCTTGAAATCCCTAGACAAACCCTCAGTTATATCGCCACCTTTTATACCATCCCAACAGGAATGCGACAATATTCAAAAAGCTTTCTTTGAGAAATTAGAAAAGGCTAGAGATAAAATCACAAAATCACAACTAAACAAATCCACCATGATTAAAATGCCAGCTGAAGAACCACTTGAAAACATAGAACCCTTTCATTTTTCACCTATCACCACAGAAGAGATGAAAAGAACACTCGTCTCCATGAAACCTACCTCGTGCGCGGAGAACATCTTACATGCCAAAATAATCTTAGAAAACCCAGATATCTTCGCCCCAATACTTGCTAAGACCATCAACACTTCCTTTAGGGATCAATTAGTCCCGCAGGCTATAAAAAAAGTCAGTTACCCCACTAATAAAAAAACCGGGCCTGGATCCAAGAGACCCATGCAACCTTAGGCCAATAACCAACTGTAACTTCCTGCTAAAGATTATGGACAAAGTAGCCACGTCACAACTACAGGCACACATTGAGGCCTCTAACGCGCTACACACACATCAATCAGGGTTCAGACCATCTCATAGCACAGAATCAGCCATGCTCGACTTACAGACAAAGATGCTTAGCATCTTAGACAAGGGGAAAACAGGACTTCTCATCCTGTTAGACCTCAGTGCTGCCTTTGATCTACTGGATCATAACCTGCTCGAAACTGCCTTAGGCAAAACAGCAAACTGCTCACAGGAGGCAAAAACATGGATAATGTCCTTTTTAAAAGGCAGAACATCCCGAGTCCATTGGGGAGACAAATTCTCAATGGAAAGGAAGATCCTCTGCGGGGTTCCCCAGGGAGCCAGCATGTCCCCCTTGCTGTTCAACCTCTACATTAGATACTTATGCTACATTTTAGACCATGCTGATATATTCTTTACCAACTATGCGGACGATACGCAGCTGGTACTGGAACTCAGCGGGGACCATAAAACCGATGACAACAATCTAAGTAGTATCTATAACATCATAGAACAATGGATGGATACCAACTGGATGTGTTTGAACGCCAGCAAAACTGAGTTGTTGATCTTCGGATCCGCCCAAGCCAGAAAATCACTGCCCCACGACTATGCAAATTTCAAGATCAAGGATGCTAACATCAAAGTACTTGAGGAAGTAAAAACTTTGGGTATGATGATGGAAGCGTCTATAGGAGCAGAGGCCCAGACCCAATACATAAAAAAAAACCTGCAATTACTACTTGAGACTCCTCAGAACTATTAGACCGTATCTCAAGCAGAACAACTGTGCCACAGTAGCCAGAGCAACCATCCTTTCCCGTTTGGATTATGGGAACGCACTTATGCTAGGAGCCAACAAAAAAAACATCCAAGCGTTCCAGATTATCCAAAATAACGTAGTTAGGATAATCAAATGCAAATCTAAATCAGACCACATCAGTGCATCTAGGAAGGAACTACATTGGCTCAAAGTGGAGAGCAGAACCCACTTCAAGGTTCTCACAATAGCCCACAGATGCATCCACGGGAAGGCACCAGGCTATCTAAAATCGAAAATACGTTCTTATGTTCCAAGTCGCACCTTGAGATCCTCGGATCAAAATAGGATCGCAGTGATGCCACACACACTTAGATCTGGACTGGGAAAATCCTTCTCAGTCATTACAGCAGGCATCCGGAATAATCTGCCAGCCCACTTAAGGAAAGAATCTAACTACTTACTTTTCGTAAATTAGTGAAAACATATCTTTTCAACTGACCACTTTCAAGACCCACTAAATCATTGATTCCAGGAACTGTCCCGTCTATTTCTGTTGTCTTTTGTGTCCACGTTTCTGCGCCCTGAAACTCGCGAGTTAACGGCGCAATACAAATAATTAAATTAAACTTACTAACAATAAACACGCCAACCTTGGCTCACCTACGCCCAGCAATACCAAATCAGGCTTTACATTCAAGAAAGTAACCACGATAGAAGTTCAGAAAATCATCTCCTCACTTAAGCCCTCAAATTGCAAAGGAGATAGCTGTCCCACCCAGATCATAAAGGACGCGGCCAGGGACCTCTCCCCTTTCATCACGAAACTCATCAACCTATCATTCCTCAACAATTCTGTCCCCAGCAATCTAAAACAATCATGGGTTCTTCCACTCCTGAAAAAACAATCCCTCGACCCAGCCATCCCCACCAACTACAGACCCATCACCACCAACTACAGACCCATCACCACAGTTCCCTTCCTGCTAAAAATCTTGGACAGAGTCGCTTACCTCCAAATTCAGGAATACCTAGAATCCATCCAACTACTAGGAATACGCCAATCCGGCTTCAGACCGCAGCACGGAACAGAAACTGCCCTTGTTGAGCTCAAAAGCCAAATTGATGAAATTAAAGACAAAGGCAACACCGCTATCCTATCCCTCTTAGACCTCTCAGCGGCCTTCGACCTGGTCGACCATAAAATCCTCTGCAGCCACCTAGCCACCGCAGCTCACTTCTCATCTGCTGCAGTCACTTGGAAACAATCCTTTCTGGCAAACAGAACCATGCGGGTCTTCTCGGCCACTGATGCTGCTGACCCCATCCCCATCTCCTGCGGAGTCCCACAAGGCTCCTGTGTCTCCACCACTTTGTATAACATATTAACAAAGCCTCTATTTGACCAACTGGACCGTGTGGGTGTCACCTATACAAATTACGCAGATGACACCCATATACTCCTTACCATCACAGGCAACTACCAAACAGACGTCACCCGGATAAACAAGATATTTTCCATCATTCAGGCATGGATGGCCTCCCATGGCCTTTGCCTGAACGATGAGAAAACGGAGCTCCTCCTTGTCGGCTCTCCCAGCAACCTTGCAAAATGGAATCCCAAATACTACAACATCGCTATCGATGGTCACACCATCCCCATCGCCAAAATTGTAAAAACGCTTGGTTTTTACCTTGATGCTAATTGCAACCTCTCCAAACAAACAAACATGATTGCCTCAGCCTCTGCTTACACCGGCAAACTTATCAGGGCCAGTAGACCTTTCCTATCTTCCAACAGCTGCCTTACTCTTGCAAGAGCCCTTATACAATCCAAACTGGATTACTGTAACAGCCTGTACCTAGGTGCCAACCAATCCATAATCAATAAACTACAAATACTTCAAAATAACGCACTACGCGCAGCACTCAACATTCCCAGACGGGAGCACATCTCCACTGCCAGGAAATCCTGCAAATGGCTCTCCATCCGACAAAAAATCGACCTGAAATCAATCTGCCTCACATACAAGGCCTTAAACCACTTAGCCCCACCTTATCTCACCAACAAATTCTCCATGAAACTCGCCACTAGAACCACTAGATCCTCCAATGCCGTTTGCTTGTCCGTACCCAGATTTCTCTTAAAAAGAGCTGGAGAAGCTAGCTTCACAGTACTTGCCTCCCAACTCTGGAACACCTTACCTCTCCACATTAAAACTATCGAGTCCTTCCAGATCTTCAGGAAACACGTCATCAGATGGCTCCTAAACAATGAGTAACCCCACCATAGGTTCAAATTTATGTAAATTCTTTAAATTGTCGTTATCGATTACTGTAGATCCTCCCAATAAGGGAATACCCTGCCTTTGCTCTAACATGTCTGTATACCTTGTAAACTGCTGTAATTGGAATCTGTATGTATCACAACCATGTAACCGTCTTCTTAAGCGCCCTTCTACCTCTGGGTTTGTAGCGCTATACAAATAAAATAAACAAACAAACCTGAGGGTGTAGGAAGTGTATGTGCCATCCCCAATGGGTATCCTCTGATTTAGTGAAGCAGAGTGTGTTTTGAAGTGTACTTTAAGTGTTACATAGTTTTGTTCCCTTCTGAAGAAGGGTTATATAACTGACTGTTAAATAAATTAGTAATTGTTTAATCAAGAACCCTTGAATTAGTGTTTATTTGGATAAACTGTCACTGTGAAACTCTGTGTTACAACCTCACAGCTCACATTGACCCCTCTTGAGATAAGCCTGGCTGCTCAACCACACTACCAACCTGTGTAGTACAGACTTGTACCAAAGGTTGTGTTCTTATTGCCAGGATGTCAAGGTTGCTGTAGTGTCCCAAAGGGTACTGCACACAATCTTGCCTAACAGGGATCATACACTGCATTTTCCCAGGACCTGATCTTTTCCCTGAGCTGCGCATCTGACCCTTCTGCAATAATCAGATCGCAAAAGGTCATTTTCGCTGCCTCCCAAACATATGCTTACTAACCTCACCATTGTCATTAATTACAGAAAAATTGACACATTTCTTCTTGGAACTTGTCACAAAATACCATATCTTTGAACAAAGCATCCCTACAAATCAAACGTTTATCAGCAATTGGATGATAACCCAAGCCTCAAGTCCCCAAGGCCATAATCATGATCGTCCAAACCACCACTCTAATAGAGGATCCTATTATATCATGGGTCCCACTGGAGTCCAAAAGTATGTAATCGATCTGTGTATAGGTCTTGTGTGGCACAGAGTAAAAAGCGTGTGACTTGAGTTCTGGGTGAAAAAACCTAATTGTGTCGGTTAAGTGGCAAGTAATGAAAAGGTGACCCAATGACAGTCCAACTCCCTGGGCCGGTTGTGTCCCTCCCTCCCTCCCTCAGGGCAAACCAGTCTCTCAAGCGCATTGAAATCACCACCACAGATCGCAATTCCACTACTCCACTGCTCAAGCAGGGAAAAATACTCTTCACAAAATGTGAGCTGTTGATAATTGGGTGCATATAACAAACCCAATGTTTCCTCAAACGCATTCCATCTTTCCCTAACGGCCAGAAAGCACCTCCCCCACTTGCAGTTCCTTATTCCGTAACAATTGGAAGCCAAGTGACTTACTAAACAAAATCCCCACACCAGCCTTTCATTCCAGGTTAGATGCCCCAACCACCTCCCCAATACCATTACCTCTAATCGAAAACTCTTCACGCTTTTAAAATTTCATTTTCTGGACAAATAGATCAACAGCAGGCTGACGAAATTCCCTCCCCAGGATGGATCTCTTTTGCAATGAGTTGGGGGCCTTAACATTCAGGGACCCAACCCTCAAGGACGCTGTGCTTTTCATAATTATTCACAAATAAGAGCAACCTTGAAAGCAACAGTACAAAATTCAATCACAACTAGAGCATAACAAGTTCAATTAACACTACAACGGTTTTCACTGCAGCCAACAGGACAAATATGGCCCAAACAAATCAGTTAATTTCTGCAGGTTCCCTCCCCTGTAACCTCCTCCCTCCCAATCCCCAAGAACGCACATCTCGCCCCATTGTGGAGAGAACCCAATGGAACCAGAGCCACTGAAACGGGTCCCTTCCACCCACAGATGAGGATGTAGCAGCATATAACACAGTAAACTAAATCGGAACCCCTGCAAGGTCCTGGCTCTGGGTTCTACCAGAGAAGACCAAAAATGTAAAGAAGAGCCGTTCTGCAGTGTGCTACTCAACATTGCAAACAAGTCTTCTCCAGAATGAAAAAATAGAACACAACTCCCAGAGGTCGATAATGGGACCCAAAACCAGAAATGACATACCACCAAACATAGAACTCTCAATGAGTGTTACATTTCTTAAACTTCCTGGAGCCTCTTCGCCTTCCTCTTTGTGTCATTGGTTAAAACATGCTGGCAGTCAATGACGGACCCTTCAATGTCATGGCAGAGCTCAACGCACATTCCGCTTCGGTCAGTCTAGTGCTACAATGGTGTTCCTTGCCATATTCAAAATGAAGGAAGATGGGAAAACCCCACCTATACCACACATAGTTTTCTCTAAGCCACTGCGTCAACAGGCAGCACTCCTTCCGCTTGTCAACACCTGGGCCATCACAGCGCCTCTCGCGCCACCTGCCTCGCTAGATGCCGCCCGTCCATCTGCTCCCCGCCACCCGGGACAGCTGTACCCCTCCTCTGTGCCCCGTTGTACCCCATCCCCGCTGTATATCTGTTCTGTTACCTCTGGAAAATGCTGTTATGCATCTGTATTGTTGTATACCTCTGTAAAGCGCTCTTCTTCTCAAAGCCAGGTCTGCACTCCATGAATGACATAATTAAAAAAAAAAAATATGACAGGTAAGGTCGGATAGAGCCTGATATATTTGCACTGTAGACCCTTCTTCGGTAGCTGATTCCTTCGCTCTTGCTTTCTGCAGGATTGTTTTCTGAACAAAATAGTGGCATTTTTATAAGCACTGAGCGTGGGCCTCCTCATTGACTTAATGTTGTCCAACAATAGTTGGATATCTGCCTTGGTGGACCCTTTCTCGTAGCCATCATGTTCACGCGGAGCCTCTATCGTCTTGGAGGGCCTAGCAAAAGATTACAAAAAACTCAAAGTTGTAGGATGTAGGGTAGCCCCCACCAGGATGGACAATCTAGGTACGTCAAACACCCGGCTCCTGATAACAGCAAAAATTCAAAATGCCACTTAAAAGAAATAGCACAATTGTGCACTGTAACTTCAGAAAGGTGTCCAGAAAAAATCACTGCCGTGAAGTGCCACCCACCATAGCAATGAAAAAAGAAAGTGAGATTCCTTATTACTTCAATAAGGGAAATTAGTAGGCCGCTTTTAGGTGGCACACTCTGTAATCACCATTTGAAAAATATAGGGGTCTTGCATCAGCAAACCTGCACTTTTCCAAGAATCTGATTCATATTTCTGGAGCGCTGCGTGTGCTTGGTCGTGTTCAGTGATTGCAAGAATTCTCCATACACTGGAATACAGAGTGAATGCAGAACTCCAATAAAATAAAAAGCCACACTTGCTTTCCACCGCAGGTTCAATATCACTTCTCCGATGGAGCGGCAGATCAAAACTGCCTTGCTTACCGGAAAACAAGGTCTAATGTTCAATGACACAGGGCTGCTTCCACAAGCGGACAGTCTCCACTGCAGATCGGTCCTCAAGCCATTATCGCGTGAAGAGGCTCATAGGTCTGGGACCACAGTTTCCACACTGTGGTTCTAATTACAACTTAGAAGGCAAGGACCTTGCACAGCGGCAGCTGTTGGGGGCGCACTTCCACTTAATGGTGCAGCAATCCGCCCGGAGGCTGCGCGCCTTCAGCACAAAGGCAGATCTTGTGTCTCCTCAACACTTTGCGGCCTTTTTCCATGACATTTTCATGACAACAATGCTTGCCTCTCTGAAGACTTTGCCAGCTACCTATTTTGAAAAATATGTAAGGTACAGATCCAAGTCTGCTTCTTCTCTTGCCCCGCCTTACTTACTTCCACCACCCTTTCCTCACTATTGGGCTTAGCACAAACCACCCTGTTGACCGATTTTCCCCACAAACACATGAAGAAGCTGGTTCCTCTGACCTAACTTTTCCTCTCTGCAATCTTTTACTTTACATTTGTTTCTTTTCAGCCTGTTCCAAGATGATCACTGTCATGTTTTTGGAGAAACCTAGCACTTATCTAAACAACCCAGCCAACTACCCACTCGTTCTCAAATGTATAGTCTTCAACCATTTAATTGACTACCAGGAGGTCCACTGACTCAGCGGCTGCTCCAATCTCCATTCTGCAGCTCACACTTCACTGAGGCAGCACTCTCCCATGTGTCTAATGCTGTCACTCCTCATCTATAATCATTGTTCTTGATGTCTTTGCTGTCTTCTTGGGTGATTGGCATGGTGAGAAGAGGTAGACACAGACACAAGGAATCTGTTTCAAAAACATTTATTTAGTAAAAGGCGTTGGGATGAATGCCCAACTTGCCCTATTCTTTATGGGAGTAGTCTGTCTAACCTATGTTTGCCCTCACTTTCTAAAAGGATAATGTGTAGAGGTTTGCGCAACATAAAAAAGATGTGGTGAATACTATCAGAATGGCGCTGCAGTGGTTCTGAAGCTTTCTTCTCCAATGTCCATCAAACGGCAATGGAGCTGTTCCACAGCTCCCTTCCCCAAATTTAAATCACTCGGGATCGACCAAGTTCCACAACAAAGTTCCACATATTCAAACAGTTCTCACAACTTCCTTTTGGGCTTCTCTGGGTTTTCCACTTGCCCAGACTCAGCAGTCCTCTTGATTTCAAAGTTCACAGTTTAAAGCACCTTTCACAAGGCACTTTTGTCTTGAACCACAATTTCACAAAGTTTGTTCTTGCTCTTAATTCAAAAAGGGGTTCCTTTCCCCAGCAATTACACAACTGTTTTGTTTCACAAATTCTTCATATGGGAGACTTTTGAATGCACCCAGTTCTCTTTACTCAATGCTTTACTCCGACACCTTGGCTTTCATGGGATCCTGGCCCAGGCATTTCTTTTATACTTAACGCTTGCTCTCTTTCAGGTTCTGGGTTTCAGCTCGCTCTTTCTGTCTCGCGTAGCTCCCCTGCACTTGCGGTAAATTACTTTTCTTTCAACTGGGTGTTTCGACTACTTGTAAATATGCATGCAACCATTCCGTTACTTAGTTTCTTTCTCTTTCATTCCACTCTTGTATATTACAGTTCACAATGGACAATTGAAGCTTTCTCTTCAATGCGTCTCTCATCCTATGCTTGTCATTCTCTTGCTACAAAGTATCTCATGCGCTTCGCATCGTTCACCAACCGGGTTCCCTTCAGACTTTGAACCTACTGGTTGTGATCAGCGACGCTGTGGTGGTTCTTTCGTATCGCGGTCAAGGACCCTTTCTCTATTGCCCCTCCGATTCTCCTGGGTGGCTTTGCTGGCCCAGGGAAGCGAGCACCGGTCAAGGATTTTCCCCTTTGAGATTCGCTTTCCATGCAATCCCCTTCTGGCTCCTTGGAGACACTGTTCCCTCGCCATGTTTTCTCCGGCCTTCGAAAAGTACAGGCTCTCAGCGTCTTGGCGCTCCCTGTCACGTCGGTCTCTGATTTGTGTTTATTCTCAGCTGCAACTTGCTTGTTTTGTGTCATCCAGCTACTCCTTTTATACAGTATTGGTAGAAATTATCGAAAAAGAAAGTTCAATCTATACAAAAGGTCATAAATGCATGACTCTAGTTCGAACCCCAAATGTTCGAACCTTTGGTGGCATGAATTTTCTTTTTTAAAAACACTGCGGGTGTGTCGCACCTGAAAAAAGGAAAATAAAACGGGGGCTGCGGGGTTGTCCCCCCGCAACACCCCACTCACTATACTTGAAAGTATAGTGAGCAGGGGTTGCAGGGGGAAACCCCCAGCAGCTACCCACAAAAAAAAGTAAATGTCCCAGAAGCGCTGGTTCCCGTTGACAAAAGTGAAAGGGAACTGGTGCAAGATAAGTAGGGTGTGCCTGGGGGTGTGTTGGCCATGGGGGTGTGTTGTGGTGGGGGTGTGGGTTTTGTAGAGTTGATAATATGTTCGCATGGGAAATGTACGAACATTTTGTGTTCGTGCATTTCCCATGCAAACTTTTCCGTCACAGTAAAAGAAGCCGCGGTCGGATCACACAGATCCTTTGATACACATGACGAGGAGCATTAACAGGTTTCCGGTGGATGCCGTGTTTGTCCAGTGTCTGACTCCGCCTGACCTTGTTAGTGAGACATTCATGAAAATAGTAGAGTGCCTCCGAATGTAGCGTCTTCATGCCAATTGTGGTGTTCTAAACAAGGAGAGTACAGGGGACAAGGGGCGTTGGGCACACAATACGCCACTTAGGCTGAGGGAAGGTCGGGTAGGGACTTGTTTAGAATGGGCAGATATCATGTCACACCTTTAGGTAATCCCTCCCCAATCCCAGAGGACCCTCCATCCAAGTGATCCTCCCTCGCTAGTCTGCCCCCAGGGTCGGGATCCAAAAGCAATGGCCCTCCCCTGGCCACCTGTTTGGAGAATCCTTCCGGGAGTGGGAAGGGAAAAACCCTCTGGTTTTTCACACTTCTACACAGTTGATCATCCCTCCTTAATTCAATCGCACCTTGGTTTTCAGGGAACTGTCCTCCCTTTGGTGGCCTCCATGCTATTTATCAATGAGTGGCACTGTATTGCCTGATGCTCAACTACTCTCCCGTCCCCTTCCCTCCATAACATAGCCCAAGATTGGGACTGAACCTGAGGAAGATAGAGTGGCATTTCAACTGAACCGGGTCAGGAGCATTAGTGAGCAGCTGCCTGTTTTTTAGGTAGCTAAATTCCCTTTATTTACATTATTTTCTCCTTCATGTCTATGCCTTGGACCACAGGGTTTAGATATTGTACTTCATATGAGAAGTCTAATATTGAATTGAATCCGCACACCCGTGATTAACATGTTTTGTGCCAAAACATTTTAGTTCCCATAGTGTGTTGCCACCCTCATTCACTCCCCCCATTTCCCTAAATGCTCGCAATCAAGGGGTTTGCTTTGACAATGACTTGCAACTTCCAGCAATTTATACCTCGACTTATATGTCATGACTCCCCCCAATGAGGCAGAAACATGTCTGGGGATGCTTGAGGTCTTGTGCAGAAGGGATGTGACCTAGCAGTTCGGGCGGACTGCCACTTTTGGGGTGGGAGCAAGCCTGATTTGCAAATGGTCTTGCCCCTTATGTGTAGTGGCTTGGCAGGCTGAAGAACGATGGTTTGAACAGTTGCAACCTTCAAGCAATTACCTATTTTGTGGGGCTCAAAAGGGTGACAGTGGGAAAGTCTGATTCAAAACCTGCCGTGTTGATGGGTCCAGGGCAGAAGTACATGTTCCCGAGTGCCAATCTGCTTTCCATGGGTTTGGCGGAAGAACCTTTGGAGTTATCCATAGCCCAAGATCGGATAGGCTACAGGACTTGGGGTCTGGTTAGCAACTGACATGGGAGAGTGCAACGGGGCTGAAGAGGAGAGCTTAGTCATGGCTCGGTTAGTGTTGATGTGCTAATGGCTAGGCCTGTGCTAGCCTTCTGTGGGGGGTTTTGTGTGTCTTAGTGTAAGATGGTAGGAAATGTGAGCCTGTTAGTCAGGGAGGATGGGAGTATGTCTTACAAAGAAAAACAACCTGTGACACTGCACTCCTACCCATGGTCATTTGCCGGACCCATTTAGCTATCTTCCAATGCCCCTTCTCAAACTCTGCCTTGTACTCTGACTCAAATAGATACATTGTACCCCATGAGGAACAAAACAAACATCTTGGAGTTGCTAAATGAGGCGAAGTGGCAGTATGGAAACTCAGACATTATCATAACCTGCAGAAGTTTATGGAAGGCAACAACCTAAGATTCAGTGGAAGTGCAGTTTACAATTTGAGTTCGGCAGTCACCTATTTCACCTTCCTTCATATGTTGGTTAGCAGGTTTAGGAGATACATTAAACCTTACTGTAACATTTTAAGGTACTCTGCTCAGTGGCCTGCTGCAATGTCTGCCCGGGGGATTGGTCTGGGCAGGGGCCAGAATCCCTGCTCATTTCCCTGCAGGGGATTCTTCACGAAGACACGAGGAGTAGAATAAATGTAAGGTGTAAGATGGAATGTGAATACCTCAAAGAAAAAGTGCTGCACATTGGCCTAAAAATAGGGCAAAGGTAGGTGAGGTGTCTACAGGATGGTGAAGAGCAGTGAGATGAGAGTTTTGGCAGTGGGGGATATTATAAACATTCTAAAAAGGCTGTAATCTCGTGTTTGACTTCTCTCTGGCCCCTTGCTAGCTAAGAGCCTTTCAGTGGGATTTCTTTACCTGTGCGACAGCTTAATGATGGGACATGGGCAGAAACGGCCATGCTTTATTCATGCAGATATTAAGGGCTGTTCACGGATTAGCATATGCACAAGGTGTGTGCTGTTTCCCACAGCAAGTCTGCTGGAGCCAGACAAGGTACCGCCTCACCATTAACATTTATTTGCACAGCAGAACAGATGAAGAAGGAAGAGAGGCTGCCGGGCTGCGTCTATGAAATACATGGGTTGTTGACTGAATTGTGCTATTACACGTACAACAGTGTGGTGGAGGAGACGGACTAGAGTTTTCCATCTTAACTTGACTTTTCTTAAATAATATGAAAACTGCCTCACTTTCCCAAAGCTATAGATTTTCCTACCTAACAAAACTAGCTAGGGTGATCGTCAGTCAGTTGTGAAGTCCAAAGCAATAGTCTGTCCACCGTCGAAACTAATCTGCTCTGACCCTACCACTAGTACAAAACCATAAACATCCAGGAGAATGACTCCCTTCTCCTGACGGGGTTTCCTCAGCAAGTTTAATATATAATCTTTAAATTGTTCTTGGTTATCACTTGTATCAGTTTGTTCAATTCGCTTAGGGGACGGCCCCCTACCCTTGATCTCGCTTCTCTTGGTCTTTCAAGCTCCTCTTCAAAGTGGCTGCTTTACCTTTAAGTTCTTTCACTCTGGGTTTATTTATTTTTTATTTATTTTTTACAAACTTTATTTTGTGTTTTATTTTAAGAGCTCTGGTAATAAACATACGCATACAATAGAACAAGGTATTATTCATTTCCTTTCTTGTCTTACCCTCCTTGTATTATCATTTAGTTCATTGAGTTCTTGAACATAATTTCGAGGGGATTGTGTCCTCCGACGTATTCCATATCTATGACATGTAATCACCACAGCTGTGCTGCTTCGGAAACTTTTTTCTGCGTCCTGCATCGATGACATCGATACGCCGTCGTCGAGGACCTCCTCCGACGTCATCCGATGTGATAAGTAGGACCCACGACGCCCGTAGCCTCAGTTCCGTTTTTTCCGCGAACGTGTTGCTTCGTGATTCTCGGTTCACGCCTCGACTCTTTAGAGTTCTGTTCTTCTCGGTTCTTCGAACCTGTTCGTTTTGTGAAAATCCTTTGTGTGAAGATGTCTTCTACTTAGTCTTCGACCCCGCGTCCGGGTTTCAAGAAGTGCGGGGAGTGTGGGTCCAAGATGTCGGTGACGGACTCGCACGACGCCTGCCTCTGGTGCCTCGGGGAGGCCCACGACACGGATGACTGTATCGACTGCCAGTCGCTCACGTCCAAAGCCTTACGCGAACGTAAGACGTTGTTGTCGGTAGGTCGGGTGTCCAAGCCCAGGAAGTCGAAGTCTGCGGGGCTTTCGACGGATGATTCAAGGGGTGACTCTCCGCGTCATCGTCGGAAGTCTCGTGGGTCTCCTTCTAGGAGTCGGTCTCGCCACTCCTCAGCCTCTTCGAGGCATTCTCGGAAGCGCCGACACCGGTCGTCTTCCAGGTCCTCTTCGGAGGACTCTGCCCGGCACGTCGCTTACCCCACCAGCCGTGCGACGCCGGAGGAATGGGCTTCCTTCGGGAAGAAAATGCTGGCGATTCTTGAGTCGCAGGGTACTAAGCCGTCCGCGCCCCCGAGTGGGGTCGGTCGTGAGAGGTCGAGAGACACCGCTCGCAAGAGTGGTCGGCACGAGTCACGGGAGAGGTCCCGTTAGGACAAGGAGACTCGTTCTCGACGTACCCGTTCCAGGTCCTGGTCCTCGACGCGTTCGAGACCGTGTGCACCTGTGAGGTCTTCGAGGAAGACATCGACGTCTGAGGCGTCGAGGGCGTCGGCAGGCTTTCTCGAGGCTCCGGCTCCGAGGAAGTCGTCGAAGCCGTCGACGCTCAGGTCGTCGAGGGACACACTCGGGGCTCCGGCCTCGAGGGCTGTGTCGACGCCGCTGATGCTGGAGGCGCTGCATCTGACGTCGACGCCGATTTCCTCGACGCCGATCCTCTCGGCGCCGATGCCGGTTCTCTCGACGCCGGCGCCGATTCGCTTGTCGCCATCGACGCCTTTTGTGTCGGAGGTACCCCGTGGCACGGGAGAACCCCCTAGGAAGGCTCTGGTTAAGAGCAAGCACTCTCGGGTGCCTTCTTTTCGCCACCTGGACTATATTTCAGAGGCGGATTAGGATTCTGATGGCCTGGTTCCTAGTCGGGTTCCAGATGGAATTGTCTCGGGCCATAGTCAGTTTGACGATTTGAGACAGTCACTGCATGATGCCAGTGGACTGGACACCTCTCCGGAGGTGGAGTTTTGTAGGCCTGAGCCTGGCTCTCATGCCGATTCCTCGTACCGGCGCCTTATGGCTAGGGTTCTGAGTACTTGGGATGGTCTGCTCCCCCAGGGGAGTTTGTGCAGGATGATCTGACGGACATCCTTGATGTTGGTCCCCCAACTGATCCGGTACTGCCGTTCCATATGGCTTTACAGAGAAGGGTGGCGGCGGCTTGGACTGCTCCGGAGAGTCTCCCGGCGGTGGGCAGATCCTTGTCGCGAAAATACTGTCCAGCCAGTAGCGACCCCTGCTACTTGACCAGGCACCCTACTCCGGAGAGCTTGGTGGTGCAGGTGGCCACGGCCCCGGCAAAGCAGGCGTCGTACCCTACCATCCCTCCTGATAGGGACGACAAACGTTTTGATGGCTGGGCGAAGAAAGTGTTTTCTTCTGGTGGTATGGCGCTTCAGGCGGCCAACTCCATTTGTGCCTTGTCTCGTTTCACACACACTCTGTGGAACTGTGTTGCGTTAGCGGCTGAACATATTCCCGAAGGGGACGAACGGGATGGTTTCCTTGCTATGGTCCAGGATGGTAAGCATGCCATGTGTGAGTCCGTTCAGTCGGGTTTGGACTTAGCTGAATGCGTCAGTAGGTCCATGGCGGCGAGCACCGTGATACGCAGGTTTGCGTGGTTGCGGAAGTCGGGGTTTGCTCCTGATGTACAGTCTCGGCTCCTCAACATGCCCTTTGACGGTGAACACCTTTTTGGCAGCAAGGCTGACGAGAGCCTTGAGAGGTTGCAGACCTCGAAAGCTGCAGCAAAGTCGTTGGGCGCTGCAGTAAAGTCGTTGGGCGCTGCAGTTCGTCAACCTCCGCCTTTTCGTCCTAGGGGACAGCAGTGGAGGGGTGGTTCCTTTCGCTATTACTCGTCCTTCAGTAAAGCGAGAGGAGCTGGCAGTCAAAGAGGCCAACGCAGGGGTACCAGAGGTGGACGACAGGGTACCCGTGGTGCCAAGGCCGCTCGGGCAGTTGCCTCTTTGCCCTCAGGTAACGCCGCAGCCGCTCACACTCAGTCATGAGGCCATGTCCCATGGTTCGCCGTTTGGCGGAAGGCTGTGGCAGCATCTTGTAGAGTGGCAAGCCATTACTTCAGATGTGTGGGTTCTGGAGATCATTACCCACGGCTACTGTCTTCCCTTTCGGCACAGGCCTCGCGACAATCCACCGGGGAACCTCTCTTTGCAGAGTCCGGATCCGCTCCTTGCGCAGGAAATTCAAGCCCTGCTGGAGAAAGGCTCCATAGAACTGGTGCCTGTAGCGGAGAGGAACAAGGGATGGTATTCCCCTTATTTTTTGATTTCGAAGAAAGACGGGGGATTGAGACCCATCATGGACTTGCGCGGTTTGAACAAACTCCTCAGGAAGGACAAGTTCAAGATGGTTACTCTCTCTCAAGGCCTCCAGGCCCTTCAGCTTCAGGACTGGTTGGTGTCACTCGACCTCAAGGATGCTTACTTCCATGTGCCGATCCATCCCAAGCACAAGAAGTACCTGAGGTTCGCGGTTGGCGACTCGCACTTTCAGTTGGGGTCCTGCCGTTCGGATTGACCTCCGCCCCGAGGGTTTTCACCAAGCTCATGGTGGTGGTGGTGGCAGCGCATCTCAGGCAAGGGGGGGATTCACGTCTACCCCTACCTGGACGATTGGTTGATCAGGGGGAGCTCTCCCGAGCAAGTCCTGGATCATCTGTCCGTCACCTGCCACTCCCTTCACAGGCTGGGCTTCTCCCTCAATTTAAAGAAGTCCCATTTGACGCCGACACAGCGGCTCCAGTACATCGGAGCAGTGCTCGACACTTCCCTGGGGCAGTGTTTTCCTCCCCAGGTGAGGGCTCTTCACATTCAGCAGATGGTGCACAAGTTTCAGCATGCCCAGACGCTCCCAGTGTTCGAGTTCTTGAGGTTGCTCGGGCTCATGGCATCCTGCATTCTTCTGGTGCCAGAGGCTCGCCTGCGGATGAGATCTTTGCAGTGGGCGCTCAAGACGCAATGGTCGCAGTCCTCCGGCAGGATGTCGGACCCGGTCCAGGTGCCGCCCTCGGTCGCCCGGGACCTTCTGTGGTGGGCCATCAAAGGCAACTTGATGAAGGGGGCTCCATTTTGGCTTCCCTGGCCGGAGGTGACGATCGTGACGGATGCATCCCTCACGGGTTGGGGAGCTCATGCCAACGGGCTGACAGTCAGCGGTCGTTTGTCTCTGTCGGAGTCCAGACTCCATATCAATCTGTTGGAGCTGAGGGCCGTCAGGCTAGCCCTGAAGGCTTTTCTGCCGATTGTGCGAGGAAAGAGTGTCCTGATCCTGACAGACAACACAGTGGCCATGCACTACCTCAACAAAAAGGGGGGGGCAGGGTCACTTCCTCTGTGCAGGGAGGCGATGCAGCTCGAGTTCTGGGCCATCCAGCAGAAAGTTTCGATCTCGGCAGTTCATCTGGCCGGAGACGAAAACGTGACGGCGGACGCTCTGAGCAGGCAGAGCACGATCTCTCACGAGTGGGAGTTGGCTCAGGAGATTCTCCTGGAGATCTTCGCCCTTTGGGGGACCCCTCAAGTGGATCTCTTCGCCTCCAGTGTCAACCGGAAGTGCAAAAGGTTTTGCTTGCAGGAATTTCCTCCAAAAGGAGCCTTGAGACGCGTTCGTGGGGTGGAGTGGTCGTTCCCGCTGCTGTACGCGTTTCCTCCAGTCCCCGTCATCCCGCAAGTGCTGCGGAGGTTACGGAAGTTCGGTTCCCGGATGATCCTCATTGCTCTGGCGTGGGCTCGGAGGACGTGGTACCCGGACCTTCTCGACTTGTCCATCTGCCCTCCGCGTCGTCTTCCCTACCGAGACGATCTGCTCTCACGGGAGGGGGGTCACGTTCTCCATCCAGAGGTCTCCCTCAACCTTCACGCTTGGCTTCTGAAAGGTTGAGGTATAGGGATTGGGACCTCCCTGAGGACGTGATGGAGGTGTTGCTTTCGGCCCGAAGGCCAGCAACAAAGTCTCTGTACCGTTGGCGTAAATTCTGCGACTGGTGCAGAGTTCAGGATGTGGATCCTTTTGCATGTGACATCCCCATGGTTCTGTCCTTTTTACTTTCTTTGGCCCAAAGGGGCTTGCAAGTGGGTACCATTAAAGGTTACCTGGCGGCGCTGTCCATCTTTAAGCGCTCGTCTGAAGAGTATTCTTACTTTAAAATCCCTTTAATTTCAGTTTCTGAAAGGGCTCACTAATGTGTTTCCTCCGTCACCTTTCCTGGTGCCCGGTTGGGATTTAAACCTTGTTCTTAAGTTTCTTATGGGTGCTCCGTTTGAGCCTTTACATTCTTGCCCTTTGAGGCTGTTAACTCTGAAAACTGTGTTTTTAGTTGCAGTTACTTCCGCTCGCAGAGTGAGTGAGTTACAGGCACTTTCAGTTAAGCCACCCTTCACTGTATTTCACAAGGACAGGATTGTCCTTAGAGTTCGTCCTTCTTTTCTTCCGAAGGTAGTGTCGGAATTTCATTTGGCCCAGAAGGTTGTTCTTCCGGCATTCTATCCTCCTCCGCATCCTGGTAAGGAAGAGGAGAGGCTCCATAGGCTTGATCCTAGGAGAGCTTTAAGCTTTTATGTTGCACGCATGTCCCGGGTCAGAGTGGACGATCAACTCTTTATTGGTTACGCTGGAAAGCGTTTGGGGCAAGCTGTGACGAAACAGACTTTGTCTCGCTGGATTATTTTAGCCATCTCGGAGTGTTACCGCTTGGCGGGTAAGGACCCACCGGCTGGCTTGCGAGCCCATTCTACCAGGGGTGTGGCTGCATCTACTGCCCTGCAGAGCGGTGTTCCTATTCGCAACATCTGTGATGCAGCCACCTGGGCTTCAGTACATACATTTGTACGTCACTATTCCCTCGATTCCATCCGGGGACAGGATCTGGCCTTTGGCATGGCGGTCCTTTGCTCTGCTATTTGATTGGCTATTCTAAATTTTGATTCTAAATTCTTTCCCTCCTCCTTGCTCTGGTACTGCTTTGGGAGTCTGTCATAGATATGGAATACGTCGGAGGACCCAATCCCCTCGAAGAACAAGTTACTTTCTTACCTGGTAACGTTCTTTCGATGGGATGGTCCGACGACGTATTCCGTATCGCTCCCGCCCTGCCTTCCCTGCTGCAGAATTTCTTTTGCGATTGCAGCTTATGTTCCGCAAGGCTTTGTGTCTGACTGGCAGTTGACTAATATCACACGTTCTGGGGGACAAAACTACAACTGAGGCTACGGGCGTCGTGCGTCCTACTTATCACATCGGATGATGTCGGACGTCGGAGGAGGTCCTCGACGACGGCGCATCGACGTCATCGACGCAGGACGCAGACGCCGAAAAAAGTTTCCGAAGCAGCACAGCTGTGGTGATTACATGTCATAGATATGGAATACGTCGTCGGACCATCCCATCGAAAGAACGTTACCAGGTAAGAAAGTAACTTGTTCATCTAACAATTAACTTTGTTCCCTCCCCCTCCCTCTTCATGCTTATTCTTATTGCGATAGAGTTCAGTTGAGTTCATGTATAACATTTCCATTTGTGTATCAATGTATTTTTCTACTCCAGATAATTCACTCCTGGGCTTTGTTCATAGTATGAAGACCTTACGTAACATTCTGGGTTTAAAGTACATAGGTTCATTATCTCTGGTGAATTCATGAAGGGGCATCCACGTGTTAAAATATTTCGGGTAAGAGCAGTAAACCAAGGCTGTTAGCTTCTCCAGGGCCATGATTCCCCACAGATTAACCCACCACATGGATTCTTCTGGTCCTTGTTTGGTTTTCCACATATGTGCCAGATTAATCCTCGCTGCGCTTAACATGTGGGTAATGAGCATGGCTCTGGCTCCAGTTTGTGCATAAATATTCTCGATTGCCGCCCCTAGTAATATTACTAATGGGTCAATGGGGAGCTGTACCTTCGTTATTTCCTTAATATGACTCAGGATTTCTTTCCAATATGCCTGTGTCCGAGGGCAGGTCCACCACATATGAATCATATCCCCCACTTCCCCACAGTCTCCCCAACACGATGAGGGGTAGCTAGCTTTGATAGTGTATTCGTTGTGGAGTCATGTACCATCTGAGGTATAGTTTAAATGCCGCCTCTTTGGTTGAGGCACATTTAGAGCCCTTTGCTGCTCGGTGCCATATTTGCCCCCGTGTCTCTATAGGACTAGGCTTGCACACCTCGTCATCCCATTTCCTCATATATGGGAGGATTTCTTCTGGGTCCACTCCACAGAGCAGACAATATAATCGCGATACCCCTTTTTCTGGAGTCCCTTCTTGTATGGTAAGTTCCAGCCCTATAGGTTGCTGGGAAGCTCCTTCCCTGACTTTTGGATTTGTGACCCAATGCCCAATTTGAGTGTAATGATATTGTTCGCTTTCGGGCATCGTAAATTTCTCCTTGCATCCTTCATATGTCAAGGGTACCCCGTCTATGTAAAATTCTTTTAAGGTAAGATTCCTCCCTCCTCCCCAGTGGGACCAAAAGTGGGGTTGTGTACCTGGTGTGAAATCTGGATTATTGGGCATTGGTGTGAGTGCCCCCCTCTTCACTTAGTTTTAGCTTCTTATTTCGTAGGGCCTTATCCCAATACCAGAGAGTGGCCTTTGTTGTTTCCAGCAGTGTGCCTCCATTTCCTCTGTCTTGGTCGTAAGAATCCCAGGTTTTGTAACAGGATTTTTATTGCTTCCTTTTCTAGATTTACCCATTGGTTTTGGTTCTCTCTTGGGGTCATTGTAGCATTGGTGCTATCTGCACTGCCCAGAGGTATCTACGAAATTCCGGCACGCCTAGCCCTCCCATTAACTGAGTTCGGAAAATAATTTTCTTGGGGATTCTTGGCTTCTTTCCTTTCCAAATGAAAGCCATGACTTTCTTCTATAGATTCTGGATTACTGGGGGTGGGGGGAGATTTTCAGTGGGAGTGTACCCATTCTGTATAGAACTCTGGGTAGCAAGGACATCTTAACTGCCACTAGCTGCACTGTCCAGGATAGTTCCTGCATATCCCATCTTTTCAAGTCTTCTGTCAGGGTTGCCAGTAGCCTCGGGATATTCGCCCTATAAAGCTTCCTGTAAGTCGGTATTAGGTTTATACCTAAATAGGCTATGGGTCCTTGGCTCCATTTCAATGGGTATTCCTTCTCCCACTCTGCTAGTTTATCTGGGTTTTCAGTGATGTTAAGTGCGTTAGATTTAGGGTAGTTAATATGAAATCCCGAGACTTCTGCAAATCTCTTTAACATCGTGATTGTGTGGGGGAGTGAGCGCTCTGTGTCCCTTAGAAAAAGGACATTGTACACATATAAAGCAATTTTTTGGATTTCGCAGGTCCCCGTCTCCACCCCCAGAATGTTTTGTTCTGCTCGTATTCCCTGTGCCAGCGGCTTCATAGCCATTGCAAAAATGAGGGGGCACCCCTGCCTAGTACCCTTGCGGAAAAGGATGCTTTCAGTTAGTTGACCATTAATCATTAACCTTGTAGATGGGTGTACAAAATTGGCCATAACCATGCGGGAGAAAACCGGGCCACATCCGAACTTCTCCAAGACCAACTGTAGGAAGCTCCAATCTAGGCTGTCAAACGCCCTGTAGGCGTCCAACGCTAATACGGACATGGGATGGCCTGTTCTCTGCACCCATTCAATGATATGTATAGACCTACGAATATTGTCATAGGTATTAGTAGGGAGGATTTTGGGGAGGATTCTCGCTAGTCTTTGTGCTAAGATAGTGGAGTAAATCTTTGCATCTCCATTTAGCAGATAGATAGGACGGTAACTTGCACATTGTCTAGTTTTAAGAGGAGGACTGTAGTCGCTGGACTCCTATCCACCGTGACCTGCCCGGAATCTCTTATATAATTTAAATAGGTGTGTTAGTGGGCCGACCAGTACGTTTTGAAACGTTTTATAGGCGTTACAAAGACCGTCCGGGCCCGGGGCTTTGTTCCCTTTCAGGGTATTGTTGACTCCCCTCACCTCCTCTTCTGATATGGGTGCATCTAGCTCTTGTGTATCGTTCTCAGTAATTTGCGGCACATCTGTTTGTGCCAGAATTCCGTTTGGGTCTCCTTTTGTAGATGGTACCCTGGTAGGTGTTTTGCAAAAAATGTTTGCATGACCTCTGCTATCCCTTTTTCATCCTTGACTATCCCTACCCCTGGATGTGTTAGTTGGTTAATTCGGTTGCAGTTTTTGTGCTTTTTCAATTTGGCCGCTAATAGCCGATTAGCATTGTCTCCTTTTATATAATACGTTTGTTTTGTTTTAAGAAGGAGCTGCGCGGATTCATCCGCGTAATGTGCTTCTAATGCGGCTTTAGTTTGCTTGAGTTCTCGCCAGGCTCTCTGGGATTTTTTGACTTTATATTGTGTTTCGGCTATCTGTACTTCGTTTCTAATGTTTGCCTCGCTTTCTTTTCTCTTTAGGAAATTTGCTGTGTGTGCAATAGATTCTCCTCGGACCACCGCCTTACTAGCATCCCCAATTAATCCCCGGTGTGTTGTTCTAGGAAAAATAGTTTCTCCGCACCTGTTCTATATCAGTTCTCAACGCCAGATCCTTTAATAGCAGTTCATTTAGTCGCCATGGTTTACAAGCTTGTGGCTTCGGGCGCGGCATTTCCATGGTCATAGAAACAGATGCATGGTCTGTTATACTTCTCGCCCCTATTTCTAACCCAGTGACCTGTGGGATAGCTGCGTCTGATATTAGGATCATGTTGATCCGGGGGAACCCTTTATGTACTGCTGAGTAAAAGGTGTAATCTTTCTCCTGAGGACAGAAGAAACGCCAAGTTTCAATTAATCGTAAGTCTCTAAGGAATTGAGCCAGGGCTCGTCTTTTCAGATTGTCGCTGGGTGTTGCTGGAAGAGTTTTATCCATTGAAGCGTCCATGACACAGTTAAAATCTCCCCCTATAAGGATGTGACCTCTTCCCCATTCTATTTTTGGGAGAAGCTCCATCAGGAACCAATCTTGCTTTTCATTAGCAGCATAAATCACCACCATGGTCACTTGCTGGTTCATTAGTGTTCCCCACAGGATTTGGTATCTCCCTTCCGGGTCCTTTTTTACATATTGTTTCTCAAAATGGACTCCTTTAGCAATGAGAATTCCCACCCCCTGTCCCGCTCGAGGCCAGGAATTATGTTGGGAAGGCTCTATGTCGCAGCCTATGCTTGTCCTTCGGGAGCAAGTGGGTTTCTTGCACCCACACCACTGAGGCTTGCAATTCCCCCAGTCGTCTCATAATTGATCTCCTTTTTATAGCGGAATTTAGCCCTTGCACGTTGAGCGTGATAAACGTTGGGTCAGCCATTTTTGGAGTCGAGCATCATGTTGCTAGTCTGTCACCTGCCCCGCAGGGATCCTTAAGTACTACCTTTATGTAATTTTGGTCCTCAACCACAAGTTGCGTTTTGTATAGAATTCTTTCCCTTCCCCATATCCCAACTTCCCAAAAACGTTCAACTTTAACATATGCTGCCACCGCATCTCACCATGAATTAACTTTCCCAGGAACATAGGGTTCTGTGTTTTCCCTTCCAGCCCCCCCACTTCAACCAACCCCCATTCTTGCGTTGGACATCTTTGCCTTCAATGGCGTGGCCCTTTATAAGATTTAATTAGTCCACTGCTCGGTTTTACCTCTGCAGGGCCATCAATCAAGCTCCTCATTCCTAAATAGTAATGGCAACCCAAAATGTACGACTTATACTTACAGGTATCTTTTACCCTTTCTTGTGGGATCCTCATGTCTGGTTTCCATTGTTCGCTTTCGTGGGCCCTGCTTTCCGTGGAGTGATCAGATTAAGTCTTTCAGTAGCTCCCTCGTTCTGTTCTCCTTCTCTCAACGTGATTGTGTATCTCTGTCCCTTCCATTCAAAACTAAGTCCGCTTGCGAAGATCCATCGGTACTGTATTTCCCGGTTTCTCAGCCAATCCGTTACCACCCACAACCGTTTCCTCTTTTCTAGTGTGGTTTGAGCTTGGTCTTGGTAGAGCTGGATGGTCATTGCTTGGAATCGAATTGATTCTGTTCTACGAGCCGCCTTCATGACGTCCTCTTTTAGTTGATATAGGTGTACTCTGGTCAGCACATCTGGGGCCAAGTTTCTATTGATTTGATAGGTGGAGTAGACCCCGTGGGTTCTATCCAGTTTTATGTCTCTTTCATCCCCCGGGCCCAATATTTGTCGAAATAGCTCTGCGACCGATTGTTGTAGCTCAGAGTCCGGAATTGATTTAGGCATGCCTCGGATCCTTATGTTATTGTGCCTTGATCTATTTTCGGCGTCCTCTTGTTTGCTTTGTACTCGGTCCATTTGCTGCTACAATTCTCCAACTCTTTTGGATCGCTCATCCTGTTCATGTCCCTGTTCAGCCAGTGTATTTTCTGCTTAATCTATTCGTTTCTCTACAGCTGTGATCCCTTTATTTAGCTCCGCTATTGACTTGGCTAACTCCGAGGAGCTGTCTTTAATGTCTTTTTGTAGCTCCTGTAGCATCTCCACCAGGTCAGACTTATGTAGCGGTAGATCCTCCTGTAACAGCTTGTCCCCTTAAGTGGGGGAGTGTACCTGAGCGGTTGGTTGTTGCAAAATGCGTTTCTGGGTGTCTGCAGCTTGCATGAGTGCCTTGATGTCCACAGAAGATGAGCCTTTCTGTTTTGGTGCTTGCTTAGCCATATTTATTGGAGGTGTAGCGCAGGATTCTGGAATTAGTGTAGACCCGAAGTCCAAATGTGCTTTCAATTTGGTTAGTTGGGGTTGTCCTGATTTCTTGCAATGCAAGGCACTCAACAATTCTCAGGCGTATGGGATTGACCCCACCTTGTTTCTGGTCATGTAGCTTATATGATGTGTGCATAGGCGTTTCTGGAACTCGGGTCACCGGCTCATTCTATGATATATTCCACTAGATCATTTTTCTTTATTGCAGAAAGAGATTTCTTTTGGCTGTTAGCTGGGACTTGCTATTGTCTCTTGCACCTTGTGTATTCGCGTGGCATTATCATGCTGCTGGTCTGCCAGATCCTTACGGTGTGGGTCTTTGGCTTATGTGGTCACCGGGGGTCTCCTCGACCCACAGGGTCTTCTCCCTTTTGCTCCCTTCCGTTTGCGGTCTTCATTTAGGTGCTTGTCATAGGTGGTGGGTGAGCGTTGTTCCCCTCTCCAACCTCTCTTCACTTTATTATTTCTTGCCTCCCCGCTTCGGAGCGTGGGCCACTGTGCTCCAGGTGTTTCCTGCCCCCGGGGGTATTCGCTTCGCTTCTGCCACATCCACCTCACTCACCCCCGTCTGCGCCGCCTTCATCGCCGTCCTCCCATGAGCTGGTACCACGCACGCTGGATCCCACACCACCCGCAGCTGCGGCTCTTGTCTCGCTCACCTCACTTCCAGCTACCACCATCTGCTTCACTGCCCATGAGACGGTTCCGCTCCTGTGACCGCCTGCGAGTCCACCAGGTGGTCGGCTCCTCACGCTGTCGTAAACTGGGTCATCCCAGCGCTAGTCGGGGGAGAGATCCGCAACCCGCTCTGTTCTCCGTCACGTCAAGGCATGTCGGAGCGAGTCAGGTGCCCAGTATCCTATCAAGCTCGCCATGTTCGCTCCTTACATACGTTTCAGGGGTCCTGAGTGCCCCTACTCAAATGCCTTGCAGTCCTTCCTATTCTCGGCGTATCTCCTCGCTCTCCTTCCCCAACAAACGATCGGCAGCCGCCATTTTGGCACGAAGTCCGATCCACGGCTTCACCAGCCTTAACTTTCTTTTCAGGGAATTTCGCCACCTTCTTTTGGGATCGCAGTGTGCCTCAGATGTTCATATATGCATGAGTTCTTTCTGTAGGGATGTCGGCGTCCCAAGAAGGAGTATGGGCTTCGGGGCCAAAAGGAAACACGGAGCTCACCGAGGAGCCATCTGTCCAGGTCCTCGGCTGGCCACGCCCCCCACTCTGGGTTTATTACATAAACTTGAAAGTCTCTCTTTTGCTGACCTCCAAATTGTATCATGAATAACATAAGCAATATTGTTCCCATCAGAATTCTCACTCCTCTTATCACTTGGCCTTACACTGGGACGAGTATGAGGGACCCAGTGATGATGCTTCCTCTTCTTATTACTTTGCTTGTCACTGGGACGAGTCTGGTTGGCCCAGTGAGGATTTTCACTCTTCTTATTACTTTGCGAGTCACTGGGACGAGTATGAATGTCACAATAAGGTTTCTCACTTTCTGTAGTAATACTGTGAGGCGTAGGAGTATAGTATTCATTATACTCGTTGCCCTCCCCAGGTCTCCCGCTCTTCCAGTTCCCTTCGTGGTGTTTGGGACGCATCACTGCGTCAGTAGTTTGCGATTCTTCTCTGTAGGTCAGGATGGCAACTCCAATTGTCTTTCTCTCTGACACTACGGTGTACTTCATTGTACGTGGCTTTGCTGTTTGGGAACCATTTCCCAATATTCTCTCCTTGCTAGTTGCTCGCCAGGTCTGGGTGGGTCTCTCCGGAGACTTGTGCTTGCTTGCTCGGCTCTCTAGAACTTTGCTTGTTCTTGGTGCGACTCGGGCACCGCTGTATACAAGCTTCCTCCCCGCATAGGAAGCTGTCCTATTCTCCTTCTCGCTCGCTTCACTGTCACAGAAGCATTGAACTTCCTAGCTATCTCTTTGTGGTCTCTTCCTCCAACAACTTCTGATGCAGTGCTGGGGCTTCCCCTGCGTAACGCTATAGCCCATTTTTGTGTTGGACTGGTACTCACTATTGTTACATTGGTTTTCTTTGTCGCAGTACCAGACAGGTACTTTCTTTCAGGTGGAGTTCCAGAGTAGCAATGTGTAGTGATTCCTTCTGTTTTCTTCCTGAAGAACCTTGGTTGTTGAGTGAATCGGAAGAGGGGTCCTTGTCCCCAAGGGGGAGGGGGCGGTCCTCTCCCGGTGAGGTCCTGCTTAAGTCTACCCCTACGGATGATATTGTGTAGCAGGCTCACCTCCCTAGCCTCACAGGGAAAGGCTCCCCCCTGGGGAGAAGTGACAGAAACCCGCAGTTCGTCACAACAGGTACGCAACTCGGTAAGATGTCTTGGGAAAATGTCAGAGAAGGCAGTAGAAAGTTCCCGACACTAGCTCCTAAACTGGGTAGCTGCTGTGTGCCCTCTGTGACCACAAAAGCAAGGGTACATTGCTATCTCTCTGTCTCATGCTAATCCAGCTGAGCAATGTAAACAGGGCATCCAGCTCCCTGATAATTGAGCAAAACAGGGATAGGAACAGCCCATTTCTAAATGCCTGGGCTACTGTGTAAACTGGGTCTAGGGTTGTAGAATGCTGGCTGCAAGAGCTTCTTTTGGCTACCCTGACTTGTGTATAGACTCGCACAACCACACCTCCCACCCTCCTACTAATGCACATTCACTTTGGGGTGCTCTGGCTTCAGATCATCAACACTTTACCTTTCAACACAGTAAGATCAACAATAGAACACTGTTGTATAGCAAAGTAAGCGAACAACAAGACAATTTGAGAACTTATAGATAAAGAGTTAAACCACAATAAACAACCTTATAAAAATGAGACTCTACACTTGTACTGCCCTTGCTAGAAGAGATGGTGCCTAATGCCCTTAGTCACAAAAAACAAATAAACTCCACCATCTCAGCCACCACCTACACCATTAAATTGATCAATGCCTGTAGGCCTTTTCGCTCCACCTCTAGTTGCCTCACCTTATCTAGAGCGTTGATATTGTCTAAATTAGACTATTGCAACACACTCTACCTAGGCACTACCACAAAGAACTTGAACAGGCTCCAGATCCTGCAAAATAATGCACTAAGATGTGCCCTTGACCTCCCGCGCAAGGCTCACATATCCACGGCCAGCAAAGAAGTCCACTGGCTCCCGATCCGCGACAGAATCACGCTAAGAACCCTTGTCATCACCCACAAGTGCCTGTCACGCACTGCCCCTCGCTATCTCTCAGACAAATCCGCTAGTCATTGCTCCACTAGACCCACCAGAACCCCTTACCTGCACCAACTAAAGATCCCCAACTATAACCTAAAAACAGCAGGAGGTTCAAGCTTCCCAGTGCTCGCAGCACAGTGCTGGAATACCCTCCCTCTTGCAATTAGATCGGAAGCCGCATTCTGGCCATTCAGAGCCATGGTGAAATCATGGTTACTAGCCTAAACATCCAATCTCTCAATGACACGTTCGGCCAGCCGCCGTTCGCCACCATGTAGTAATGTTCACCCTGGCTTTATCCGATTCAGGACCACCCTGTAACCCGGTCCTCACTCTCCACAGTAACCATCTTGTACACTGTTCTCTGTATACTTTATTCTTGTATGTAACTACTCAGAGCCTGGACTAATGTATGCTCTGACTGGTGTATTAAGGTGTTTGTGTAACGATATGTAACTCTGCTGTGCACATGAATATGCGCCCAGCTACCTGAGGGTTCGGACGCGCTTTATAAATAAACAAACTAAACTAAACATGTTCCATTTAAAGCCTTTGTGGGAGGCTAGGAGTCACTGAAGTAGGTTGAACAAGTTTTGGCAAAGCCAGCAGCCAATTTGTAAGTGTATTAGAAGTTGGGAATAATAGAAGTGATGTTCTTAGGAGGCCCGCTCCCAATCCCACCACTGTAAGGAAGCCTGGGGAGGGATCTTGACCAGAGCTTAACCAATCCCAGACAGACAAGGGAAAGGTACTTGGTAAATTTAAAAGTGACACAGAATCACCAACTTGATATTTTTTGGGAACTTCAGAAGGTACAGGTTAATGTGCTTTTTGTACTGTTACTTTCTACATTGTTTTTTTTATTGAAGTTTGTTCAGTTTTACTTTTATAAACCTTTTTAAAATATATTTACTCCTGTTTATTTAACAAATGCTGAATTGACCCTTTTTAAATTTGCTTTGCAAATGGTGCTGGTGTTGCTTGCGGCCTAGTGCAAACGGGATGTCACCTAGCAGTTTGGGTTGGACTGCCCCTTTTGGGGTGTGACCAAGCCTGATTTGCATATGCTCTTTCCCCCTCTGTAATGGGTTGACAGGCGAATACAATGATCTGGAAAGTTGCCCTGAGACATTCCAGAGGTTAAGATACATTCTAAACCTTCGAGCCATCACCTCTTGTGTTTTGCTATAGTCACGCTGCATGTGAAGGGTATGCCCAGAAGTGGGTCCTGTGCCTGCTGGGTGCCAAGCTACTCCTCACTGATGAGGCCCAAAAGGCCAAAAACATGTTTGGAAATGCTTGTGGTCTCGTGCATAAGGGATGTGACCTAGCAGTTTGGGCTGGACTGCCACTAATGGTGTGGGACCAAGCCTGATTTGCATACGGTCTTTCCCCTTCTGTAATGGCTTGACAGGTGAATAACAATGGTGTAGTGGATTGCCCAGAACAATGCCAGAGATTAAGATACATTCTCCAGCATGGGGTCTGGCATGGATTCACATGCTCATGAATATTCCCCGTCGTCGGGCTGGGAATCCTCGGTAAAGAAAAAACCAGTATCAGTTTCGTTTCTGATCTGTCTTTCGTAGTAGTAACCAATCACTGATCTCTGCGTCATACTGACCACAGCCAATGACTGCCCTCTACCTAAGCCCCGCCTCTGGCAGCCATCTTCAGATTTTTACCGCACGTTCAAGTGTTGGGATCCTCGTGCTATTGCTCTCGAGCGTTAGTGCTATTTTTTCACGTTTTTTCTCAAAAACTTCGATTTTCTTTCGGTCAAAAAGAGCCTCAAGCTCCACCGATTCTTCATCCGATCAACGGGGACCCGTGTCAGATTCGTCTACGCCCCTCAAGGGTGAAGATTTCGTCGAGCTACGCTTTTGGAGGACTCCAGAAGTTTCTCAGGCCCATCTCGGACATGGCCCAGGAGAAGGGAAGCTCGACGCCCGGAAAGCTGTTCAGGGTCTGCCCTGGATGCCAGCTTCAGAATGTCTTTAAGGAGGAAGAACACTCCTTTTGTCTTTACTGCCTACATGAGGACAAGATGCACGTGGAGAAGGACTGTGCGTTTTGCGGCAATATGTCGGAGCGGACCATGAAGGACTGCCATCAACGTCTTGCCAACTGGCTGGAAGGGAAGAGCCCGTCAGGCGAGAAGAAGAGGAAGAAATCCGAGCGGTCTTCTAAGACCTTTGAGGACGCCCCGGCGACGGGGGTCCAACACAAGGCCAAGCACCGCGAGTCTGCTGGCACTGGGAGCGCCGAACGGTCGGGCTCTACGGGCACCAGGCAGGGCGCATCCTCCCCGGCACCATCAACCACGAGCCAACGCTCTGGTTCGGGTAAGAGGAAGGCCGAGCACCCGGCGAAGCTCCTGGAGAGGCCCCGGTCGAGCTCGAAGGCCCCATCGGAGGGAGAGCGAGGCAGTGTCTCCCCCTCCCCCCAAGGAGAAGGCGATGAGCGCACCTAAGGTGATGAAAGCCTTAATCCATCCGGCCAAGGCCTCTATCGGGACAGTCACGACGGCCCTGGCTCAGCCTGTGGAGGCTACACAAGTGGTGGCGACCTCTGGGCTCAGAGTCTCCCTGCCACCGCGGAGGGAGTCCTCTTTTATGCCCATCGACAGGACCCCTGTGAAACCTCCGACGGAGAAGAAAAAGGGGGGGCAGGAGGTCGACGTGGATTCGGCCTCAACCTCTGAGGAAGAGCTGATCGAGGTCTTAAGCCACGGCGTTGGCATGGAAGAAGACCAGCCCGTCGGGAGGGATCCCGACGTAGGAGACGACGATATCGTCGAGGGTGCCGACAGGGCCCCTGACCGCCCGTCGGACTCCCCTCAACCAGCGCCGCAAGACAACTCGGTGGCCATTTTGTTGGCTACACAGTCCTTATGCTCGGAGATAAGGACGAGACTGCCGTTACCACCAGCGGAGGAACCGCTCCCGACGGGGGACCCGGAGCCAGGCCCTTCTGGGAGCCCTCCCCCTAAGAGAAGAAGGATTCACCCTCCACCTCCTTTTCAGCCATCGCGCCCTGTTCAGCCCTCCTCCCCGTCCACGATGCGTGGGGATGATACGGGGACTGACACGGCCGCGACGGGTACGGACGACAAGGTTTACGACGAGGATCTGCCGTCGTCCCCTCCCACCCGGGCTTCCCCGCCCGACGAGATTGGATCGTTTCACTCCATGATCGCCAGGGCATCCAAGCTCTTCCAGCTCTGCCCGGAGGAGAAGAAGGAAGGTTTCCTTTATCAACGGCGCAAGGCCAAGAGGAAGACGGTCCTCTCCGTGCCTCTACTGGACGATATTTGGGATGAGGGCCTCGCCCTCCTCAAGAACCCATCCACGACGCCGGCGAGAAGGGATCGGTACGAGAAGAAGTACCGGGTCCCGGACGCGGCCCCCTTGTGCCTCCGGGCACAGCCGACCCCGGACTCCGTCGTCTCCGCGGTGGCCAGGAAGAAAGCGGGGGGTGGTGCGGCCTCCACGTCGACTTCCCCGCCGGACGGCGAGAGAAAGAAAATGGATACGATGGGACGCAGGGTCATCTCGTCTGCAGCGACGACGATTAAGGCGGCCAACGCCTTGGCTATCGTAGCCCGCTACGACAGGGAGCTGTGGTACAAACTGGCCCCCCTGCTGGACTTCCTACCGGACGACAAGAGGGCGGATGCCCTAGAGATCTTGCAGGAAGGTGAGGTGGCGTCGGACCACGCCATTACGATTGCGACGGACATCGCCGACACGGGATTTCGCCAGTTGGGCAACGGCGTGTGCCTTAGGCGGCGTGGATGGCTCAAGGCTACTGACTTCCGTCAAGACGTGCAGACCAGAGTCTTGGACATGCCGTTCGATAGAAACAACCTGTTTGGGAAAACAGTGGACGATTCCCTTCAAGCCATCAAAGCAGACACAGAGACGGCCCGGGCTCTTGGGGTTCTCCAGCAACGGCGGCCGCCCTTTCGGAGCGGCAGAGGCAAGGGTGCCTCCAAAGGTTCTGGCGGCAGATTTTCCACCTACCGTCAAGCGGCCCATTCGTCGTCGCAGGAAGCTTACAGGGGACGAGGCAAGTCAGGCGGACCCCGCCGTCGTCGCCAAGGAGGTCAAGGCGGCAAAGCCTCGTCGAAGGAGGACTGAACCGGCCGTGGGGTCGGGCCCCCACCGAAGCACCCCGGTGGGAGGCCGGCTGGCGAGCTTCGTCAGCGTGTGGGAGTCCATCTCCACCGACCGTTGGGTGCTGGACGCCCTAGCCCAGGGTCACGCGCTCGAGTTTCAAAGAAGGTGCCCGCGTGTCCCCCCTGTGGCCAGGAAAGAACTTCACGTCCCGCAACTTCTCTTGGAGGTAAAGGCGATGCTCAGGAAGGGCGCCATCGAGCTCGTCCCAAAGAGGCTTCGGGGCTCCGGAGTTTACTCAAGATACTTCCTCGTGAAGAAAAAGACGGGAGGATGGCGTCCCATCCTGGACCTACGACGACTGAACAAATTCATCAAGGCACAGAAGTTCCGGATGGTCACCCTCCAACACGTCCTGGGTCAGCTGGAGGAGGGCGATTTCCTGTCGTCGTTGGATTTGGAGGATGCCTACTTCCATATTCCCATCCTAAAGGGACACCGAAAGTTTCTCAGGTTCGTGGTCCAAGGGCGTCACTATCAGTTCAGAGCCCTTCCCTTCGGACTAAGGTCGGCACCCAGGGTGTTCACCAAGTGCCTCGCACCGGTGGCGGCGCAGCTGCGCCGAGAGGGGATCCACGTCTACCCCTACCTGGACGACTGGCTCATCCGAGCCAAGACGAGGGAGCTCGCCGTGGAGCACACGGCAAGGACCGTCCAACTTCTCACGGACCTGGGATTCTCCGTAAACAACGCCAAGTCCCACCTGGTGCCCGCGCAAGACGCACTGTTTCTGGCAGCGAAGCTCGACAGTGTCGCTTCTGGCCTCCCCGTCGGAGGAAAGGACGAGGGCCATTCTGGGCAAGGTGCAGCGGATGCTGGTTGCGGATGCGGCCAGAGTGAGGTCTATCAAGTCCCTCCTCGGAATGATGTCTTCTTGCATTTACCTTATGCCCCTGTGCAGGCTCCGGATGCGCCCGTTGGATCCAGACGACGGGCAGCTTCGAGGAGAGGATCACACTCGACGAGAGTTTCCGACGAGCAATCCGGTGGTGGGGCACCGGCGCGCATCTGACGGCGGGCATGGACTTCCAGATCACCGGCCACCAGGAGACAGTGACCACGGATGCCTCCCTGGAAGGGTGGGGAGCGCACACCGAAAATCTGCACGCGAGAGGCCTTTGGCTCCCGATGGAGAAGTCCCTCCATATCAACGTCCTGGAGCTCCATGCAGTGTTTTGGGCCCTCAGGTCCTTCCTTCCGTCCCTCAAGGGCAAGGTGGTGAGGATCTTCACCGACAACACCACCACCATGTTCTACATCAGGAAACAGGGCGGAACCAGGTCCCGAGCCCTGTCCAGGGAGGCGCAGGATCTGTGGCATTGGGCCGTCGCCCAAGGGATGTTTCTGGTTCCGTTTCATCTGGCAGGGATAAAAACACCATCGCCGACTCACTCAGCAGGGAGCTGCGCTCGTGCCACGAGTGGGAACTACGACAGGATCTAGTGGACTGCCTCTTCCGACGGTGGGGCACACCCCAGATGGATCTGTTCGCGACGGCGACGAACTCCAAGTGCCGGAGGTTCGCCAGCAGGTTTCCCCAGCCGAGGAGCATGGGCGATGCTTTCTCGTTCCCCTGGGAGGGCCTGTTTCTGTACGCGTTCCCTCCATTGCCATTGCTGATCCGGCTCATCAACCAGCTCAAGAGGTCAAGGTGCAGGATGATGCTCGTCGCACCTGCGTGGCCGAGGCAGATATGGTTCCCGGACCTTCTGGACTTGTCAGCGTCCCCGTCAATCAAGCTGCCAGTGGACGCGGATCTTCTCTCCAGGGAGGGAGGCGCCATCCTCCATCACGACCCGAAGTGGCTGAACTTGCAGGCCTGGCTCCTGCAACGTTGGAGTTTGGAGGATACGACATACCGGCCGACTGCAGAGATGTTCTTGCAAAGGCCAGGGCGTCCTCAACTCTTAAATGCTACGGACACAAATGGAAGAGGTTCTCTGTCTGGTGCCACGCACAGAAGATTAACCCTCTACGGATTACGGCCCCCCAAGTACTGCCGTACCTACTGACGCTGGCCAAAGCTGGACTGGCGCACGCGTCCATCAAGATTCATCTTGCTGAGATCTCCCGATACACCAGAACCACGGGGCGGACGTCTTTGTGGTCTCATCGTCTGGTGAAAGAGTTCATGAAGGGACTGTTCAGATCGTTCCCGCCGGTGAAGGCTCCGGCCCCGGCGTGGGAGCTCAACGTGGTGCTGACCAAGCTCAAGGGACCTCCGTTCGAGCCTCTGCACTCGGCTCCGTTGAAGTTCTTGTCGTGGAAAACAGCGTTTCTTGTGGCCATCACCTCCGCACGACGGGTGGGAGAGATCCAGGCCCTTTCCTGTAAGGCCCCGTACTTGACTTTTCACGACATGAGGGTAGTGCTCAGGACGCACCCCTCCTTCATGCCCAAGGTGCCGTCGGACTTCCACCTCAACGAACGCTTGGTGTTGCCTTTTTTCTTCCCGTCGCTTTCGTCGCCGGCTGAAAGGACTTTGCACTCGCTGGATGTGGCTAGAGCGCTGAAGTTCTACGTGGACCGCACAAAGTGTTTTCGGAAGACGTCACAACTCTTTGTGAATTTTGGCCCTGTCAATCAGGGGAAGGCTCTCTCGAAGGCTTCCATTTCCAGATGGCTCTCCGGCTGTATCATGTACTGTCATCGGTTGGCAAACCGACCGCTGCCTGGCTGTCCGAGAGCCCATTCCACCAGAGCGATCGCAGCTACCACGGCGTTCCTATCTGGTGTGCCCTTGCTGGACATCTGCAGGGCTGCTACGTGGAGGTCGACGCACACCTTCACGAAATTCTACTGCGTCGATCGGGGTTCCAGGGAGGAGTCCAGGGTCGGCCAAGCAGTGCTGCGCAACCTGTTCGCCTAAGGTGAGCCTGGTGAGGAGGTAAGATTTGCTTAATGTTGAGTTTGATGTAATGCTTAATGTTGAGCCTTTGCCACCTCCCGTGTTTGTGCATGTGTGTACTGCTATGTATTCTTTATTCATGAGCATGTGAATCCATGCCAGACCCCATGCTGGAGAAGGAACAAGTTACTTACCTGTAACTGTTGTTCTCCAGCATGGGTCTGGCATGGATTCACATGCGAACCCTCCCGCCTACCCCTCTGCGGCTCTTCACTTGGTCATACTGCCACTTCACGTGCTACCAAATCTGAAGATGGCTGCCAGAGGCGGGGCTTAGGTAGAGGGCAGTCATTGGCTGTGGTCAGTATGACGCAGAGATCAGTGATTGGTTACTACTACGAAAGACAGATCAGAAACGAAACTGATACTGGTTTTTTCTTTACCGAGGATTCCCAGCCTGACGACGGGGAATATTCATGAGCATGTGAATCCATGCCAGACCCATGCTGGAGAACAACAGATACAGGTAAGTAACTTGCTCCTTCTAAACCTTCCAGCCATCACCACTTGTGTTTTGCAAATTACTTTATTAACATTTCGCACATAGTCTGGTTTAGGAGTTTCAAAGTAATCCCACATCCAAGATCTTAATTTCCCAAATGAATTGTTCCAGAGGTAGTTATATTTTTTAATGTTGGTTTTTGGATTTGGATTTACTACTGTCAGTACTAGGTACATTTTTTTGTACTATATCTTCAGTAGTTGACAAATACTACTACTTGAAATTGAAGACATTTTGTTTTTTTTTAAATGCATTTGGCATTGGCAAATCATTTTTTATTTTTTGGTATGCAAAAAGTTTTTGTTTTGAAATAGAAGTAGTTGAAGTGCTGGGATATTGTTTTTTTTGGTTGAGTAAGAGTACTTTGCACCGTTTAAATGGTACTAGTAGTACGTAATATATTTATGCAGGTTTTATAAGTTTGTACTTTTGAAATAGTACTGGTAGTAGTAATAGGTAATGTATTCGTGTTATTCGGACTGCTGGATAGTAGTATCTTTAGTATTAGGTGATGCATCTCTTTTCTTCTCCAGCATGGGGTCTGGCATGGATTCACATGCTCATGAATATTCCCCGTTGTCAGGCTGGGAATCCTTGGTAAAAGAAAAAAGTTTCACTTTCACTTACAAACTGTCTTTCGACTATAAACCAATCACTGAGCTCTGGGTCATACTGCCCCCAGCCAATGACTGCCCTTTCCCTAAGCCCCTCCTCTGGCAGTCATCATCTTCAGATTTGTACCGCACGTTCAAATGTTGGGAGTCCTTGTGTTTTGCTCTGAGAGCTTTTCTACGTTTTTGCACTTTTTCAATTAAATTGTTTCGATTTTGTTTGTTTGACCGGCAAGCGGGCATCCATTTGTCGGCATCTTTTAATGCCCCTCAAGGGCAAGAATCGTCCAGAGTTTCATCGAAGATTCCAGAAGGACATCGGGCCTACACCGCACGCCGGCCCATGTCGGAGGAGAAGGAGGGAGGCTCCCCCTTCAAACTCTGCTCCAGCTGTGGTTTGAGGAACGTGTTTGTGGAGGACAAACACTCTGTGTCTCTGTCTCCATCCGGAGCACAGGGAAGCGGATTGTGAAATCTGCCTTGGATTCTCCAAGCGCAACATCAAGGATCCTCACAGTAGATTGGCGGCATGGCTCAACGCCAAGGCCTCTACCCCGTGCAGCAAGCAGGGGCATGCCTCACCCAGGAACGGCCCGTCATAGGAGCGGGCTTCTAAGTCCTTTGAGGGTGCTCCATCCGAGGGGGCCCAAGACGAGGACAAGCACTGTGAGTCAATTTCAATCGGAGGCCCCACGCAAGCGGGTCCCATGACGGGCAGGGCGCGTTAATCCTTGCCATCAGCCTCCATATCCAGTCATCGCTTCAGCTCCTCCTCAAAAGAGGAAATCGGCTAACCCAGGGAAGATGCCGCAGAAGCCCAAGGCACAGGGAAAGGTGTCTGACCTGCCCCTGAAGGGCCAAGTGCTCCAGACAAAGTCATCATCGACGATCGAGCTGTTGGCGGCCGCCCCAGCAAAGGCGAAAAGGGCTGACCCGGTTAGGGGACCCCAGTGGCGCCCAGAGTTGCCCTACACCCGAGGGGGGTGGCCTTGGCCAAGCTGGTGTAGAAACCGCCAGTAATGCCATCCCTAAACCCGAGACTAACCCCTCAGTATGCAAAATATTGGGGAGGGAGTGGAGACCTCAACCGTGCGCCACGGCACGGATATTTCTTCCTCGGATGAGGAGGACCTAGTGTCCGTTCACACAGTACCGAAGGATGTGGGGACGACAACAGCAGAAACGCCAAGGGGGATGACAACGGGAATAATGACGACTGTGGGCACTGGGCCCAGCAAGCCTACCTCCCCCCCACCCGACACCTCCCTGGACATCCTTTCAACTCTCCACACCTGGTGTCGGAGATCCAGGAGAGGATGCCGATGGCACTTCCGGCACCGGGCCTGCCGCCGGCGAAGAAGAGAATGCGGCACCCTAAGCAGCCTCATCAACCGCCACACATGCCCTTCACCCTAGGGATACAGGGACGGGCACAGCGACCACGGACATAGACTGTGGCGTTGCTCTGCCACCAAGGGTTTCTCCTCCTCCCTTACCCTCCCTCGAAGTGGTGTCATTCCACGCCATGGTCGCCCGAGTGTCGTAGCTCTTCAAGTTGACTCCAGAAGAGACCAAGAAGGAAGGTTTCTTTTACCACCGACGCAAGGCCAAAAGGAAGACCATTCTGGCGGTACCTCTCCTGGATGACGTGTGGGATGAGGGCCTGGCGCTGATGAGAAACTTGGCCTCAGTCCCGGCTAAGAGGGATAGGGATAGGCTGGCAAAGAAGTACCGGGTGCCGGAGTCCGCACCCAAGTACATACGGTCTCCGCTCTCCCCGGAATCTGTGGTCTCGGCAGCAGCGAGGTAGAAGTCTTCTAATCCCTCATCTTCAGCCTCCGTTCCCCCAGACAGCGAGGGGACGAAGTTGGACGCCATGGGTAGGAAAGTGATCTATTCGGCGGTGACGACGGTCAAGGCAGCAAATGCACTTGCGATCCTGGCCAGATAGATGTGATGGGGAGCTGTGGTATAAGATGGGCCAGCTGCTGGGATTTTCTACCTGACGACAAGCTGGTTGAGGCGCTTGAGATCCTCCAGGAGGGCGAGGTGGCATCGGACCATGCCATCACTGTGGCCCTGGACATCGCAGACACAGGGTTCCGACAGATGGGGAACTGTTTCTGCCTCTGTCGTTGTGGCTGGTTATGGCCACCAACTTGCATCAAGAGGTCCAGATGAGGGTGGTGGACATGCCCTTCAACGAGATCAACCACTTTGTGAAAGCCGTCGACGAAGGCCATTAAGTTGGATACGGAGGCGGGCAGTGCCGTGGGCACTCTTCAGCAGCATCGTCTATTCTTTCGTGCCTCCGGTGGAAAATCAGGCAGCTTGTCAAAGGGAGTCGGTGGAGGGTCTTCCTCGTACAGTCAACCCTCCCGGTACTCAAAAGAGAAGGCTTACAGGGGCCGCTCCAAGGCTTTCGGTGGAGGTGGCTGACGTCGCTCCCAAGGCGGCTTGCAGGCCCCGAAGCAAGATTGAACTGGCCAGGATGTCGGGCCCCCACCCATGCTCCGCAGTGGGAGGGACGGCTGGCGGGCTTTGTCAGCTAGTGGGAAAAGATATCCACCGACTGATGAGTGCTGGATGCTCTTGACCTCGATCACTCTAGGGTTCCAGCAGAGGTGTCCGCGAATACCACCGGTGGCCCGGCAGGAGCAGCACATCCCACAGCTCCTGCAGGAAGTACGGGCCATGTTAAAAAAGAGGGCCTTAGACTACTCCAGATACCTCTTGGTAAAGAATACAACCGGGGGCTGGAGGCCCATTCTAGACCTGCGGCTCCTCAACAAATATCTTAAATCCCAAGAATTCAGGATGGTCTCGTTGCAGAACGTGCTCAGCCAACTGGAAGAAGGAGACTTCTTGTCGCTGGATCTGGAGGATGCATGCTTCCATGTCTCCATTCACGGGAAGCATCAGAAGTTCCTGCGCTTCCTGGTACAGGGAAGGTACTACCAGTTTAAGGCCCTTCCCTTCGGACTGAAGTCGGTGCCCAGGGTGTTCAGCAAGTGCCTGGCACCAGTGCTGGCCCATCTGCATTTGGGATACATGTGTACCTGTACCTTGAAGACTGGCTCATCCGCACCAACTCCACGGAAGTAGCAGTCAAAAACACAGAGGACCGTCCGGCTGCTGACGAATCTGGGGTTATCTGTCAACTATCCAAAATCCTGCTTGATGCCATCGCAGAACACGCTGTTCCTGGAGGGCAGGCTCAATGTGGTCTCTTGCATGGCGGCCCCTTCGGAAGAGAGGATACTGGCCATGCCGGGCAAGGTGCAACGGCTGTTGACACTGAAGACCGACCACAGTGCAGACCATCAAGTTGCTGCTCAGCATTATGTCGTGCATTTTCCTGATCCGACTCTGCAGGTTGTGGATGTGACCCCTTCAGGAATTCCTGGATTCTCTGTGAATCCAGATGTCCGGAAGCTTCGCTAACATGATTGTTCTCGATGAGGAGTTCCATCGGGTGATAAGGTGGTGGGGCGTGCAATCCAACTCCACTGGGGTCATGGATTTCCAGAGCCCCCATTCCAGGAGACAGTCACCAAGGACGATTCCCTGGAGGGCTTGAGATCCTACCCCGGCCGTCTTCACACCAGAGGCCTGTGGCTACTGCAGGAGAGGGATCTCCACTTCACAGAGAATACCACCACGATGTTGTACATCAGGAAGCAAGGGGATACCAGAACCCTGGAGCTCTCCAGAGAGGCGCAGGACTTGTGGCACTGGGCCGTCACCCAAGAGATGTTCCTCATTCCTTTTCACCTCGCAGGAGTCAAGAATACCATTGCTGACTCCAACAGCAGGGAGCTTCGCTCTTGCCACGAGTGGGATCCATCTGTTTGCGACTGGGACAAATTCCAAATGGCAGAGATTCGCCAGCAGGTTCCACCAGCCAAGGAGCATGGGGGGATGCGCTTTGCTTCCCATGGGAAGACCTGTTCCTGTACAGGTTACCTCTCTTGCTGCAAGTCATCAATCATTCGATCAACTCACAGTGCTGATGCAGGATGATCCTCGTTGCCATGGCATGGCAGAGGCAGATTCGGTACCCGGATCTTCTCAGCCCGTCTGTTTCGCCCCCCAGTCAAGCTGCCGGTGGTTGTGGATCTGCTCGCTAGAGAAGCAGGCGCAATCCTACATCACGACCCAGGATCGCTGAACCTGAAGGCTTGGCTCCTGCAGCCTTAGAGTTTGGAGGGTACGAGCTGCCGGCGGACTGCAGGGAGGTCCTTGCCAGGGCCAGAGCGTTGTCGACTCTTCAGTGCTACGGGCATAAGTGGAAACTTTTCGCAACGTGGTTCCTGGACAAAGATCAACCTTCCGAGGGTCTCGGCTCTGCCAATTCTTCCATACTTGTTGTCCTTGGCCAAGGCTGGGCTGACATACGCCTCTATCAAGGTGCATCTGGCGGCTATCTCCCACTACACCATGTCTCCAGGACGGTGTTCTCTTTGGTCCCACTGTCTAGTCAAGGTGGTCCTCTGAGGACTGTTTCGATCGTTTCCCTCCGGTGAAGGCCTCTGCCCTGGCATGGGAACTCAGTGTTGCTGACGAGCCTCATGGGGGCTCCCTTTGAGCCTATGCATCAGGCCCCTCTCAAGTTCCTTTTGTGGAAGACAGCTTTTCTCATGGCCATCACCTCTGCCAGAAGGGTAGGTGAGATCCTGGCCCTTTCCTGCAAACAAACTTATCAGACTTTTCACTACACGAGGGTGGTCTGCAGATGCACCCCACCTTCATGCCAAGGTTCAGTCGGAATTCCACCTCAACAAGCCTTTGGTGTTGCCTTTTGTTTTTTCCAAAAGCTTTGTCGCCGGCTGAAAGTACTTTGCACTCTCTGGATGTAGCTTGTGCGCTGAAGTTATATGGCGCACGCACAAAGAGTTTCAACTATTTGTGAACTTTGGTCCTGTGAACCATGGGAAGGCCTTGTCCAAGGCTTCCATCTACAGGTGGCTCTCCGGCTGCATTACACACTGTCACCGGTTGGTACACTGACCGCTGCTTTCCCGTCCGTGAGCCCATTCCACCAGAGCGATAGCTGGGACGACAGCGTTCTTGTCTGATGTGCCCTCGCTGGACATTTGCAGGGCTGCTACATGGAGGTCCATGCACACCTTCACAAGATTCTACTGCACCGACAGGGATTCCAGAGAGGAGTCCAGGGTCCGCCAAGCAGTGCTACGCAACCTGTTCACTTGAAGGTGAGCTTGTTCCGGAGGTAAGAGTAATTGCTTCTGTTGCCTTGCCCACCTCCTGTGGTTGTGTAATGTTGTACCGATATGTATTGTTTATTCATGAGCATGTGAATCCATGCCAGACCCCATGCTGGGGTAAGAACAAGTTACTTATCTATAACTATTGTTCTCCAGCATTGGTCTGGTATGGATTCACATGCAAACCCTCCCTCCTGCCCCTCTGCTGCTATTCTTGGCCATACTGCCACTTTAAGTGCTACCAAATCTGAAGATGACTGCCAGAGGAGGCGCTTGGGGAGAGGGCAGTCATTGGCTAGGGGGAGTATGACCCAGAGCTCAGTGATTGGTTTATATGAGAAAGACAGTTCGTAAGTGAAACTGTTTTTTCTTTTACTGAGCATTCCCGGCCTGATGACAGGGAATATTTGAGCATGTGAATCCATGCCAGACCCAGGCTGGAGAACAATAGTTAAAGGTAAGTGACTTGTTGCTTACTTTTTGTAACGGCAGTTTTGATTATTGAAGTAGTTCTAGAACTGGTAATGGTGAATGTAGGTTGTATTTATATTTCAATAGGAGAGGTTTGTACTGTGCATTCAAATCTAGACTGAGTGCTTTTAATTCATTTTAGTTTGTTGACTTTGGGTGTTTGGCATGGTGAATGTCATTGACGAGGTGTGGTATAGGTAGCCTCTGGGATTACCATTGGCATTGAAAAAGTGTTTTTTTATTTTCAGTTGTTTGTTTTAAAGAACTTGTGGATAGACTTCAACCAGTGCAATAAACTTTGTTGTTTCTGTATCAACTTGTTCTTTTAAAAATCTAACTGTAACATTACCAATAGTTGGTAAAGTTGTAATGCCGTGATACCTCCGGGTCTGTGTGTATAACAAATAAAATAGAATAAAATAAATGCTTTGTTTTTCCTAAGAAAGGTTTTGCAAACTTTGTCACTATTGAGGTTTACTTTTGTGTTCCCTTTTTTGTGTTCCTTTTTGGAGGAATGTTTGAGGTGTTTACTTGTGTTTTTTTCTTTTACCACTTTTTTCATGCCTGTGTTTTCCAGCTGAAATTAAATAACAAAGAACAACATTTTATTAAAGGACTGTTATGTTTTTTATTGGATTGGTAATTTAAAAAATACAAGTGTGTTTTGGTTTTGTGTGAAACACATTTTGTTTACCTTTGATTGCAAATGTTTGTATTATAAAATCTTATGTAATAAAACACAATTGTATTTTATTGTACAAAAGACAATTTGGTTTTACTTGTAAATGTTTATTTGTTTTTACAATAAATTATACTTAAGATTTGATGTTCATGTTAATTTTTTTACTAAATATTTGGTTGAATTCTATTGTTATGACTCAATTTTGATCCACCTATAAAAAAATAACACGTTATAATAGTAAAATGTGTGTATGCTAATGACAATGTAATAATAGTAGCTGCATTAGTGTAAAATATATAGTATGTCAACTATTGAAATCAATAAGTGAAATACTACAAGATTATGATTGAGCGTATAGTTTTACAAGCTGTACATTGTTTAATGTGGGTATGTTACAGTATTTTTATGTTGATATATGTACTGTTTGACATGCATATGTGTTGGAGCTGTTGCTAGAAATGTTACTCGTTTAACAAGAATTCAAAGAAAATTAGACATTATACAAGTGTAACATTATTCATGTACTCTGATGATGTTGTACGTACTGTTTGGCCTATAGACCTGCTGAAGGTGTAAAGCATGTAACATGTATGCAGTCCTATCAACATTACATAAAGCGTACATGAGTGATTATTGAAGGTATATTATTTCAATTAACATTATGTATACATGAACACATGTGAAGCGTATAGTTTAAAAGTTGTATTTTGTGTATTATGCTATTCATACTATTTAGTGTACACGTCTGTATGCTAAACAGTACATATAGCATTATACACAATGTACAGCTCGTAATCTATATGCTTCACATCATAAGTGTATTCCTGTCTTGACATAAAATGTTGCACTGTTTCTCCAGCATTGGATCTTTCATGGATTCACATGCTTTGAATATCCGATAGGCTGGGAATCCTCAGTACATTTTTATTATAGCTTATAATGGAACTTTTAAGCTCACTTTAGTGGCCCATCTGTCCTTTTGCGTGCATGCTGCCTCAGCCAATGGGAAGTCGAGTGACTAGCCACAACATCGCGCTGAGGAGGAATCCTGGAGAAAAAGGCCAGAATCCAAAAAAAAAACAAATCTCTTTTCAAGGCATTCTAATCATGTGGGAACAAGTATGTGCATGAGGGAGACAGGCATTCTGAGTGCATATATTGTCTCTATCCAAATCACATTCAAGGAGATTGTGAAATGTGTGCCACCTTTGCAACAAAAACCCTTAGACAGGAAAAGAAGACTGGCCCCTTGGCTTAATGAGGGGAAGATACCCCCCTTCAGAGACTGAGTCCTCTAGAAGTGTGATGGAGGACAGCACAGACAGGCCCAATACACTTAAGAGGACTCGATCAGAGGAGAGAATGTCGTTGTCTTTTAAAAGGAAAAAATAAGGAAAAACGGAAATGCCCGTCAACGACTTTGCTGACAATGGATACTCCAAGGGTGAAAACCGTGTTGGCAAGTGCTCTGTTGAGTGCAACGGCCTCCACCGCAGCCCGAAAATAATCATCGACCACACCATCAGCGCCACGGTTGTTGACGATGCCATCATCTTCGACAGCCACAAAAGTCTTGTTGTCGAGCTCGTCGACAAGACAACAACTTAAACGTTTCAGGACAATGTTTACGCGCCTGTTGACGGCAACCACACCCACGGAGACCTCGTCGTTGGCAGTGTCGACGAAGCTCCTGTCGAAGCCTATTCCGTCCACGGAAAGCCAGACTACGTCAACCTCCACATTGACAGTACACGGAAAGCCACCAAGACCATTTCTTTCAGAGCCGTCAACAGGGGGAGACCAAAAAAGGACATAAGAGGTGTCCTCGTTCACGGGCACTCAAACAATTAGAAAAATAAGGAAATCCAAAGGAAAACTGCAAAAATGAAAACACAAACATGAATCTGGGGTCACACAGATGCCAGATGAAAAGGAACAAGAGCCAATAGATGACTCTACACCAGTACAACAGGGCCCAATAGTTATTAAGCTGCCTCACAGGCCCTTGCAGTCATCCTACGCCATGGATGATCAGGCCATAATGGCAGGAAGTGGGGAACCACCACCACTACCACCTCACTCACCTAAAGGGACTTCTGATCAGCCTATAGCACCCAAGGGTCCAGTCCTATCTTCAATCTCGTCGATCCTATCAGATCAGATACCCGAACACCATATTGATTCAGATTTTGAGCAGGGATACTCGCGGCTGTGCTTGAAGGAAGACCATATTCGCCACGGGAAGCACCCATGAGACCAAAGTCGCAAGAGTTACCAGAGCCTACGTTGCCCGGGCCGGTTATCCCCTCCCAACCAACAGAACCTTTGCTCAACCCACAGTCCCTGTTGTTGTTACAAGTCTTGTCTACGCTCCAATCTGTGCTTCAAATCCTGGATACTAGGTTATCAGTGGGCCCAGTTCAGCCGCAGCTACCAGACGAGGCACCAGGCCCCTCGGGGGAGCCCCAGAGGCCTAACAGAATAACTCCACGAGAACAAAAGGGTGTGCCAAAAAGAAATACACCTACCAGGCCTGCAGTCTCACCTCAAAAAGAGCCCCCTATCAAGACGATGGGGCACACCAGACTAAACAGAACCAGCAGCCGTGAGCGAGCACGGGCACTTCTCCAAGGCTGCAGCACTCCCAATACAGCCAGGAAGAGGGAGAGATCCAATCCTCTACAACAGACGATGAGGGAGATAATAGAGACACTGATGACTCTACCTCAAATCAATGCAACCAGATAACTGGGACGACCCAGATTTGGGTCTTAATGAAGACTCTGAAGAACTGTTGTGCCAGTCACTACCCAACGACATAACAGCGTTCCACAATATGGTCCAAAAGGCATGTGTGGAATTTGGCTTAGTTTCCTTTGAACAGAAAAATGATTGTTTCCTTTTTGACTGGATTCACAAGCGCAGAAAGGCGGTAATGTCGACCCCCATTCTAGATCACGTATGAGAAGGACTGTTAAACATGAGAAAACCCTTCTCGGAGCGAGCATTAAAAGGCTGCTTGGAAAAGAAATTTAAGGCAAGAGAGGTGTCCCTGAAATGCCTCATGTCTTAACCAACCACCGACTCAGTAGTGTCAGCAGCAGCAGCATGCAGAAAATCAAATTCTCAATGTCACGTTTTGCTCCTGCCAGGGAGCCTCGGTCGCTCCACAAATAGAGGCAGTAAAGTATACCAACGGGGAGCCACCTATTTGCAAACATACTGCCAGGGGTATCGCTGAGCGTACCCGTACAAACATAAGCACTACAAACAAGCCCAAAGAAGGTGGCAGACAACATCCAACCCTAGGGGCAGGCAGCAGTAACAAGCCTGACTTCCATTGACCACAGACACCCATAGTCGAGCTGCAGCAAGTGGGGGGCAACTCGAAGTACGATCTGCAGCATTGGCGGCAGTTAACAGACAGATGGGTGTTGGACAACATACAAAAAGGACACATAATAGAATCTCAAGGAATCCCCCCTCCGACACCTCAATATTTCAACACCAACCACACTTAAACATCTTGAGAAGCGAAGTGGAGAAACTGTTCATATGCAGGCAATCAAAGGGGCCAAGGGCAACTACTCCAGGTTCTTCATGGGCTGAAAACTGGTCGAGTCATAGCAACCAATTCTAGACCTAAGAAGTCTAAACAGGTACATAAGAAACAAAAGTTCAAGATGGTCACCTTAACAGAGGTCATAACATCAATATATGGGAAAACAACTTCCTAGCGTCTCTGGATCTCAGACGCATATTTTCACATTCCCATTAGAAAGTTTCTAAGATTTGGGGTAGGAGCGAATCATTATCAATTCAAAGTCCTCCCATTTGGTCTTCGCTCAGCCCTGAGAACATTCAACAAATGCCTAACCCTGGTAGCTGTGTCGCTCAGGAAAAGAGTATACCACGTGTATCGATATTTCGACGATTGGTTGGTGCGAGCACCATCACATCTGGTGGCGAAAATTGCAATCCAAGAGGTGTCCCAACACCCTCTCACGCCTTGGCCTTGCAATAAATGTAAGCAAATCCTGCATCAATCCATCGAATACACCAGTGTTCCTATTAGCACAGTTCAACACCACAGAGGGCCGGATACGTCCCTCAGTAGAGAGCAGCGTCAATACCCCGTCTAGTCCCGATATTTTACCCTGGTGCCAGAATCGCAGTCAGAAAGTTCATGCAACTACTGGGCACCATATCCTTGTGCATACCACTAAAACATTGCAGGTTACAAATGACACCCCTACAAGAATTCCTAGCAGGTTTCTAGCAGGTTGATGGTCCCCGGTAACATTGTCGTGGCATGATAAGTTGACAGTAACGAAGACGCTCACAGGCAACTTGTAGAAGTGGCTCACACCACCACAAAGGGCGTCTCATTCAGGGATCGACAGTATCAGGAAATTCTGATCACGGCTGCCTCACTGACAGGATGGCCCGCTCACGCAAGCTAGTTATCAATAAAGGGCCATTGGTCCCTGGCCAAAACACAACTCCACATCAACATCTTAGAACCAAAAGGCAGTAGGACATGCCCTTCGCTCATTCCAGCCAGTGCTCCAAAACAAAGTCGTAAGAGTGTTCACAGACAATACGACCACGATGTATTATGTGAGAAAACGACGAGGCACAATGTCCAGGGCACCGTCGAGGGAAGCCTAGTGATTATGGCATTGGGCCATAAAAAACAACATTCAATTGCAAGCATTCTACATTCCGGGGGGGAAGGACAACGAAACACACCCACTGAGCAGAGCCAATGACCAGTCGCACGAATAGCAACTGGTGGACAGGAAAATCAAACAAATATTCAGAAAATACTGATCGTTAATCTGTTGGCCATGTGGGAGAACTAGAAATGTCCCCAGTTCCCAAGCAGATATCCTCACCATCAATCTCTGGGTAACGCGTTCGCAATTTAATGGGAAGGAATCTTCGCCTATGCGTCCCCACGCACCCGACACTGGTGATACGCAAGGTCCTACAAATGATTTCGGCATAGGAGTGCATGGTCATCCTAATAGTGCCAACATGGGCGAGACAGCTGTGGTTCTCAGAGTTTGTTCACCTATCCATGGCCCGTCCAATCCCTCTGGGGCAGGACCCCGATCTGCTATCCATGTGCAACCAGCAGGTACTCCATCGCCACACAGGGGTCCTCAACTTAAAGGCCTGGCTCCTGACTTCAACGATTTCAGACAAATTCCACTCTCGCAGGAATGCAAAAACATCCTAAAGGCAGCCACAGCAGACTGCACCAACAGATCCTATGTGTACAAGTGGAATCACTTTTGCAATTGGCGCTCCCAGCAACAGTTGGATCCATTAAATCTAGACCCTCACCAATTCATCCCATACTGACTGAAATTAGCAAAAGATGATTTGTCACACTCATCCACCAGAGTACATCTAGCGGCGGTATCTAGATACCTCAGGAAACAAGATAATGCTCCTATATTTGGGGCCCACATAGGAACACACTTCATGAGAGGTCTATTCCAAACTTACCCACCTCAAAAGAAAGTGCCACCTCAGTTGAGCATGAATGCTGTGTTATTAACCCTGGTGAAAAATCTGTTCAAACCTAGGGCAACTTCAGATATAAAGTTTGTGTCTTGGATAACAACTTTTTTTGTAGAAATCAAGTCTTTCAGATGAGTGTAGGAAATGCATGCCCTGTCTGTTAGACCTACATCTACGGTTTGAAAAGAACATCTTATAAAAAAAACCCTACGTTCGTTCCCAAGGTGCTGTCCAATTTCCCAGGTATGGGCAGGAGTATCATGGAATCTGGGGTCCCCATTTTTGTTTGATGGCTGTCCAATTTCCACCTGCAAACTGAAGAAGTAGCCCTACTGGTTCTCTTTGCAAATTTGTCTACACCAGCTGAACAAGCTTTACACTCACTAGACCTTTGAAGAGTCCTGAAGTTCTGCATAGACCGAACTAAGAGTTTTTGACTAACGTCTCAACGGTTTGTGTCTTTCGGTGCACCTAACAAAGGTCGACCGATTTCAAAGCAAGGTTTGTCAGATGGGTCTCCGCCGCAATTTCAGCGGCGCATGCTCAGCCCAATTGACCATTGCAAGGACCCGTCCATGCTCATTCCACTAGAGCAGTGGGTTCATCGGCAGCGCTATGGGCAGGGGTTCCCCTGTTGGATATCTGCCACGCAGTAACATGGGCATTCCCGTATACCTTCGACAAGAATTAATTCATGGCGGGACAAGGAAAGGCGGACGCAATGATCGGAAGAGCCGTTGCAATAAGGTATGCCTCCTTGTGCAGAATGTTAACTGCTGTGGAAATCTATTCAAAGCATGTGAATCCATGAAAGATCCAATGCTGTAGAAGGAGTATGTTGCTTACCTGTAACTCCTGGTATCCAGCATTGGTATCTTACATGGATTCACATGCACCCACCTACCACCCGTAAGGGAGCAAGACTACATCTCGCCAGCGCTCATCTGTCTGTGGTTAGAATCTGAAGATGGCCTCCTGGGTGGATCTAGTCACTCGACGTCCCATTGGCTGAGGCACAATGCACTCAAAAGGACAAAGATGGGCTACATAATAGAACTTAAAAGTTCTATTATAAGCTATAATAATAATGTACCGAGGTTTCCCAGCCTGTCAGTGGGGAATATTCAAAGCCTGTGAATCCATGAAAGATACAGTGCTGGAGAACAGGAGCTACAGGTAAGGAACATACTCCTTACTGTACTTACCTGTGCATTATAATCGTAAGGACACTTGACGCTACTGCATCAGTTTGTAATAACACTTTGTATATAGTGCTGTGAATAGTACGCTAGTGCCTACATTTGTATTTCTTTGTATCTAACATTACAAGCATAACTGAATTTAGCGTACACACTAGTTGAAGCTATGCAGCGTATGAACTCATCGAAGAAATGAATAGTATGCTGCGGTCTAAAGTTGTATTTATAGTTTATAATTGTTATATTGCATTATTGAATAAGCAACTAAAAGGGTAGGTTTTATTGTTTAAAATGTTCACATTTAAAGAATAGTTGCATTCACTTGTAAATGGCGATTTTATAATAATTTAGTTACTAACCTGGCTCAATTGAAGCCTCTAAAGGAGTGTTTGTTGTTGGCATGTTTAAATTTGCTGCAATAAAATTGTAATACAGGATTCAATTTAAAGTATGACAATAACAAGTTTAATATTATTTGTAAAGCTAGTTCTTTATTTAAAATAGAAGTTTGTAAAGATTACTTAGTTTGCATGCACACTGGTCACTGTCGCCAATTCAATTGTTTAATATTTTTAATAAGCGTGGTTAGAAAAGATCTGTGTTTGGGCATGGTGTAAAGCAAAAAACGGCACATGCATTCGTTGTAAAATATGTTCTGTGGAGTGTTTGTGCATGGTGATTGGTTAGTGTACATTACAAACACGCAGTTGATCATTATTTGCACGTGCCATTTGTGAATGAAAAAGTTTTTTTTTGCAAAGAAGTTCACGTTTCAGTTTTTGAAAATCTGATAAGAAAATAAGCAAAAGTTGTGTGCATGTATTGTGCACTTTTTAATATTGTAATGTATATTAAGTTGTGAAAGTTTTGTAAGTAAATGTTTTACATTCACAATGTAAGTATGTTTAGCATACACATGCGTATTCGTAGTGTTGCAGCGTCATTCGAGTCATGTAGAAGTATAGGTGCAGTGTCATTACAGTAAAGATGTGCACAATGTTTATATATCATACATGCATGCTTTGTGTTATGTAAATTGCTGTTCATGTTTCGCATGCTTGTCTGTATATTTGTATGCACATATCTTTCATTATGCATGCGCTTTTTGTTCTTTTACTTTTCACATGCTTCACTTATCTGTACTTAAGCGTGCGTTTGTATATGTATTTTTCCACATCTGTGTGGTGATTAAAAGCTCTTTATATTCAAATGAAGGGAAACATAGTGTTAATTGTTGGCGATTCCTGGGTGTATTGGCTGTAACATTATATGACACGAAGGTGGAATGGCTTGTTTATTGCAGTGGCAAATGGCAACATATAGTTTTCAACCTTGTTGTGTATAATGAAAGTGGTAAAAAAGAAGATTTGGTTCTAAAATACCTTGTAGGAAATAATGTGGGCTACCAAAGAGAAACTGAAATATGCTTTGACATTCAAAGTGGCTTGTTATACCTAGCTGGATTATTTCCGGACACAAACATTATTTTTTCAAGTTTGGCAGCACTTACAATTTGGATGCATGGCGCTGCGAATCATCGTAAAATCAATTGTGCCTGCATGAATGTAAATAGATGTGTATATTTACATTTTCTATTCAACATCGCCTACATTTTATTTTTCACTGGAACATTAAGTCACATTGGCAGTATTTTTTGAGTTGATGGAGTACATTTAAGTAATGAGGGTTACAGTTTGTTTTAGGCAATATCATTGAAGACCTACGTTATGATTTTTAACAACTTGTTATGCATTTCCTTGCTCAATTTCACCTGTGATGCTCCTCCACCTACACAGACATATCTGACCACCATCACCATGAGGCCCTGAGGAGTCCCCTACCGCATGTGAGGTAAGCCCTTTTGGGCTTTGTGTGTTTTTTGCAGCACCCTCAATTGGAGCGGTGCACAGTGCCCTCCTGCTACTTAAATGACCCTCAAAAATATTTATTTGACTCGCACTGCCCGATTTCGTTGCAGCGTTCATCTGCTGCTGTGTGGGCTGGGGGCACACTTTACTTTGTGCTCCTTGTTTGAGCAGCACTTGCCCATCTTTCCATCATGGCTGCCGCCTACATCGCAGACACTGGAGTGCCTGACCGACCAGCATCTTCTGGCCCAATCAGGTAAGCCGGCAGGCGCAAGCCGTCCGACTTCCAAAAGCCCACCAGCTAAGGCCCCTGCCTGGGCCATGGAGGGTTCGGAGGGCCCGCCCCAACCCCACATTTACAAACTATGAAGCAGCCTCCCGATGTATAACATGCTTCCCCACAAACTTGGGTCCCAGCACCTCTACGCTCTCTGCTGATCCACCAGTGAGTGATGACTGAATTTTCTAATTGCCTCCTCCACTAACACCTATGAACCAAAGCTCTGCCTATTTCACTCTGCCTTCTTTGCCTCACCTAATCTACTTAATCGCTTGCTGCATTCTGTGTCATTTTTTTCTTGAAATTTGAATCTAGGTGTGTTTTTACATCCTTGCACCCATTCTGCGTCCCTTTTTTAAAATTCGAATCAAGGTGTGTGCTTTTTTACATCTTTGCACTCATTTTGCATTGCAGTCTGTGTCCTTGTGTCCTTTTTGCAACTACTAGCCCGAATGTTGAGTTTGGGCTAGGACTGTGCTGTGCAGCCACTCTGCTTTCCTTCAACTATCCTCTGCCACACTAATGGCACTCACAATCTCCCTTATGTTCTATGTAAATAGCTCACTTGTATATAGTTCATGTGTGCTTGAGGTGTCAGTGATGCAATCTCATTTTAAATTGAACCTTTCTTCTAGTTGTTGTTAGAACTTGATTGTTAAAGGAATTTGTTTGAATTGAGCAGTTGATGTGCTCACCAGAGAAGGGAGCTGCAGCATCTTATGAGCTTTGAATAAAGCCTACGATTTATATATCAGAGTGTATGCCTTCTTTGAAACACAATACATTCTGTCTCCTTTTTGCAACTACTATGCGCCTGGTGAGTTTGTTTTTATTTTTATTTATTAGTATAGCGTGTTTTAGTTTACAAAAGAAACTTTTCACACTTACAAAATTAAAATACGAATTCAAAAGTTCACAGTAAAATTAACTACATTTCATCAAACTACAATCTGAAACAGAGGAGGAAAAAGAGAAAAAAGAACATTCTGTGTGACTTATTTCTACATATTAGGCTTATACCATAGTCCCACATTACTAACAGAAAGGTCCATTGGTTGGAGATACGCTCCTAGACAAGACTGATAACAAATAAATATAGTATTATTATCAAAATTTCAATAGAAGTAAATCTGTCTGCTACATTTTCATAGCACTTCATTTTCAGCACAAGTTCTTCTTGGATTTTAAAAAGGCGTCTAGCCAAGGAACACATGAAAGCAATGCGAGGATTATTCATGCATTTGTACCATAGCATTTCACATGAAGAAATAGAGTTCCCCACATTTTTGTCACCCAGAAACGAAATTCATTCCTTTTCAAAGTGACTGCAATAAATAGCCGGATGTTTTAAGGTTTCCCTTTGCGGAGCTATATTACAATGGTGACATATGTCTGAGTCGAAATGAATCCACTGACTGATACGTTCTTTTGTATGTAGCTGGTTCAAACGAAAACGCATGTAAATTTCCCGTACTTTAATGTCAGGGAAACACTCTATGTACATCAGCCTTGGAACCCTTTTATGAGTGTGTAAAGCAAACACTTTATTCAGTTGAAATGAACCAATTTTTTCATGAGAATCGACCCAGTCCATTTGATATAACATTTTTTTAGAATAATTCACTCTTGTTGATAAATCTTCTTTAGTGATGTTAATGCGAATAAGCGCAAGATCCATTCTTTTTTAAAGAGTGCAATAGAGGTACGATTGTTCAAGGCAAGCATCCTGGTAAACTCTGCATGAATTGAATTTCTGGGGGGGGGTAAGCATTTTAACATATGCATTCATTTGATGCCATAAATGGCGCGAGGATAAACCTGACAGACCCGATTCAATGCGTATGCATTTGGATTGATTTTGCCAGATTTAACACCTGTTTCCATATGCGCCCTTGTACCAAATTTAACAAATCATTAATGTTGTGCAGGCACAAATCTAAAGTATACAAAATAATGGGTTCAATCTTTAGTAAGTAGAACTGAAGTGCAGGGTTTAATGAAAATTTACAAAATTTCTGATGAATTATTTTTAATTGTGAAATCAAAGGTCTGGCTTTTGCTGATAATAAATTACTCCAATATTTTTTAGAAAAATCATTCGAGATGTCAAAACCCAAGTATTTAAGCATAGAAATTCTTTCCAATTTGTGACCATTGAAAGTCCATGTATAGCGAGGAATTTATTTTGATCCAGAGAAAATTAAAATCTTGGATTTGACAACATTTGCCTGTAGATTATGTTCCGTTGCAAAGGTAGAGAAAACCTGTAATTTGTTTTGCAAAAAAAAACCACCCAGAGGTGTTTTGTAAAATATTATAATATCAGCGTAAGCTAACCAATGAATCTTGAAATGCCCGAGTTTAACTGGAAAACTTAGGGTTTCTTCCCAAAGCTTTTCGATATCAACTAAATAAAGATTGAAAAGAGTAGAAGCTAGGCTACAGCCTTGCTTCGCCCCAGTACAGGTGAGAATTTCGTGAGTAACATCACCCTGCTTGTTGATTCGAATCTTGAAATAAGTATCAGTATGGAGAAGTGCCAATATCTGAATGATGTTTTCAGGGAAACCTAGTTTTTGAAGTTTGCACCACAGCTTGTCGCGAATAACCCAATCAAACGCTGAGCGCAAATCTAAGGATGCCATAAAGATGTTGCCAGCTTGATTTTTTTTTTTTACAGGATAATATAACATATGCGATAAAATAATTGCATTAATTGAAGTTCCCATTTGTTTTCGAAACCCTGTTTGATTCTGGGATAGAATATCATGGGATTTAATGAATTGTTCCATCTCATTTAAAAGCAGAATTGTGAAAACTTTATATGAGCAGTCCATAAGGGCAATAGGCCTGTAATTTGTTGGCTCTGCTGTATTTCCGTTTTTGCATATGGGCACAATCATGGCAATATGCCATGAATGAGGAAAAGATCCTGTGAAAAATATATTTTCGAACTTGATAAACAACAGTTTAGCCCAAAATAAAGGGTCAGCCTTAAAGGCACATGCGGGTATTCCATCTGGCCTAGAGGCCATGGAAAACGTAAGCTTGCCTATTGCCCAAATAATGTAATCTATAGTCCAACATAAGCGAGGTAAAGTGTATATTTTTTTATAGTGAATTGAGGTAAGGAAAACAGATTTGGAATTTTCAAGTTTTTCAGAATAAACTCTGCCCAAGTGCTAGTTGAAATTACATTGGGTAATGCTATCTCTGTTAAACTCTGTCCAGGTTTTTTGAACATTTCCCAAATGGATTTAGTATTATGTTTGCATAGATACTTTACTATTTTTTGATTGTCACGGAGGTGAAGGAGTTGGTGATGTCTTCTACAGTTATTGCTAAATCTCTGTGCGATATGTTTTTTGTTAGCTAAATATTCAGAAATTGAAAGCTTTTGGGCTTTTAGATATTTTAAGTCACAATGTTTTTGTTTCTTAAGTAACGCCAGGTGCGGGTCAAAATGATGTAGAGGTTTTACCTGGTTATTTAAATGTCTTTCGGATAACCAGATTAAAGTGTCTCTTATAATGTCATTGTTCACATTTTCAATAAATACAAGATCATGTACTGTACAATTCAGCCCCGGGTCAAATAGGTTCATTCTGTTTAGTCTTTGAACCAGCTTCTGGCATAAATATTTGTTCCATCGAATCTTGCCCGGGAGACGCTCTATTTCTACAAGGGCCAATTCTCGAACGTTTCAACTGTATCCAAGAAAAATCAATCCCGTCTGGTGAGTTTGGGCTATCCTCTCCAACACTAATGGCACTCCCCATCTCCCCTATCTTTTCTAACTGCTACACTATCACCTACCCTCCCTTTCTCACGATGTCTGGAAGGAGAAAAGCTTAAAGACATCCTGACCACTAACCCTGGCCTACCTATCGCAGACACCTATGTCAGTGCAATTTCAAGTGGGAAGTCCTCTTGGCGTGCTTCGCATTATCCAGGTGTATCATTAATGTCGATCACACTGGCACTATCTTGGTTCAGGGTCCACAGCCCATCCTCCTTCTCTTCTCTTTGACCGGCACCTGCCATCCCGCATTAACTTCCTTTGCACCTCGGCTACTCCCTCTTCCACCCTCTCTGTCCCCCCCACACCTCCTGTGACTGGTGTACCATGCCCCTGTACCCCTCCCTGGAAAACCTTCAAAGGCAGAGACTACCTTTATCTAGTAACTCTGAATGCTCGCTCAGCCATCAAACACTCTGCCGACACATGCCTCCTTCTTGAAGACCTTGACCTCGACATCCTCGCTCTTCCTGAGACGTGATTCAATTCCAGCTCAGCCACTGCTTTTGACTCCCTTCTCCCTGATGGCTGCAAGACCAGCTCCAAGCCTCGCCCTAACCTTGCTGGTGGTGGGATTGCCTTGATTTTCCCTGAGTGGGTCCCGTCCTCCCTCATACCCGCCAAGCCTGGTTTGCAAGCTGGTCATCTCTCCCTGCTCCATCTCTGACCATTGCCACCATCTACAGGCCATCTGACTCTACTGGATCTGCATGAAATTACTGAGTTTAAAAGTCCGACGACCAAAAGTCTGATTTTGTTTTTTTTTCTTTTCCTACCCATTTGTTTGCATATATATATGTGGGGGGAGACCACCCACCTTACGCCTATACATTTTCTATTACCTTTATCCCCCCACATATATCTTTGTGAACAAATGGGGGCCAGACTTTAGGTGCTCGGACCTTTTCACCTCGAACATTTTGGCCTAACACGACTCTACCACCCTGTTCCTCTCCGAATAGGCCCATTTCTGCTCCTCTCTACTCAGCCACTTCTAAACTCCTTCTCTTGGGATATTTCAACATCCATCTGGACTCCTCTAGCACAGCATTCACTCTCTTCTGTGACATTTGAGCCTCTCTCCCCCCCTCTCCATTCCCCCTTCTGGTCCAACCCACTTGGCTGGACACACTCTTGATACCCTCATCCATTCTGATCGTTCACTCGCCTCCCCACTAATCACCCCTCTCTCATGGTCAGACCACTCTCTCCTCTTATATGGGTCCTCTCAGCCCTCCAACCGCACCTCCTCTAGCCCTGCCAACCTCGTTCACGAACATCCATCCGATTAAATGATTGTCAGCAGCTGCCTTCACATCCACCTTCATCCTCCCTCTTCCTCTACCGCAGACTCTATCTCTATCTCTGACTCTGCTCTCAGCAACCTCCACCTGGCCATTACTAACACTCTCGACATTCTTGTCCCAGTCATGAGGATCTGCTTGAAACCTGCATCTAAGCGCAACACCTGGTACGACTCTGAACTTGCAGCCCTGAAACGCAAGAGCAGAGTTGCGGAACGGAAGTGGCAGACCTCTGGCTCACCTTCTGACAAACTGGCCTGTCACCTGCTCCAGAGTCAAACAAGACTCTCATCCGCGCCAAGAAAAGGCCCACATCCAGGCGCTAGTCTCTGGTGCATCCAACAACACGGCTGAACTATTTAAAATCTGCAGGGAACTAGTCAACCCTTCTGCAGTCTCCTCCTCACACCTCCCCTCCCAAGCCCTCTGCAACGCATTGGCCACAAACTTTACTACTAAAACACAGGACATCCTGAGCACCCTTGCGTCTCCCCCCCTCCTCACTCCCTTGCCTTCTAGAGCCTCCCACCCCCCTTCCTTTCTCTCCTGCTTCTCTCCCATCACAACTGATGACGTGACCAAAGTTGTCTGCTCATTGAAGGTATCCTCCAAACAGGTTTCCCCATACTCCTCGGGGACCATTAAGGACAATATTGGCTCTCTTGCCCCAGTACTTGCTGATTTCTGCAACCACTCTTTTTCCACTGGATCTTTCCCCTCATCCCTCAAGCACTCCCTTGTGCGCCCCCTCCTGAAAAAACCTTTCAGCAGACCCCACTTGTCCAGCCAACTACCACCCTCTTCCTTGGGAAACCTCTGGAGAAGCTGACCTTCCACCAACTTACCTAACACACTGAACTTGTTGGTTGCCCCCATGACCATCAATCTGGATTCTAAGGATCCGGAGGCACTGAAACTGCTCTTCTGAACACCTGTGAAGAACTGCTTGCATCTCTGGACTCACGGCTCCATGATACCCTGGCTATTTCGGAATGGCACTGGACTGGCTGACCTTCTTCCTCAGTGACCGTCCCAGGTTATTCTAGGCACTTTCTTCTCCCCTACCTCTTTCTCCACCTGTGGCGTCCGCCATGGCTCCAACCTCTCTCCCTGGCTCTTTAACACTTAAATTGCACCACTGGCATACCTCACTGGCATACCATTTCCACCATCTCCCTTAACTTCCAGTGTTAAGCAGATGACCCACAACTCTTCTTCCAACTCCCCTCTGACCCTTGCTTTACATCTTCCATCATTCCGGTCTGCCTATCTGCCATCCAGTCCTGGTGCACTTCCAACAATCTCTGTTTCAATACCAGCAAGACTGAGATCCTTCCTATTGGGACTCCTGCTCCCTCTTTCTTCCCCTCACTCTGGCCATTCTCTCCATCTCCTTCATCTGAAGCTAGAAAACCTTGGAGTCCTCTTCGATTCCTCTCTTGCCTTTCACCCTCACATTCAGGCCAAGAAGTCCCACTTTCAACTCTTGCTTCTCAAAGGAAATCTCACTTTTCCCCAGAAGCTCAATGTCTCCAGAGCTCTGATTATCTCCAGGCTAGAGTACTGCAATATTTTCCTGAACCTACTGGAAGGAAGGCATGGTATCAAACAGTGAAGACAGACAAAAGTGATCACAATTTAAGGGTATTTATTGAACTTCAATAGGTTGGTAGAACGCCTATTTGAACCTAAAGATGGGAGCAAGCTATGACCATCAAATAGCACAGTCCTATTGGAGTCTGTCAAAATAAAAGGGCCTATACTAACACACCTAATGCCAATCCTTCTAAATACAAAATGGGCTGGGATAACAATATATGCTAAAGAAAAGTGTTCAAGAAATGATATGTCAGGATAGTTGAGCAGTTGGCTTCCCTTCCCCATGTTTTCAGCACGGGGCAAGGTGGCACATGCAGACTTTGCACACACTCTGGCTTCCTGGACACGAGGTAGCAGTTCAACACATAGGCTTTGGTGCCTTCCGCCAAAGTCTCTCACAATTAGTTTCTTATTGCAGAGGGCCTGATGTAACAAACAAAACACAAAGTTCCTTTCCTTTGTCAGGGTTTTCACTTTCACAACTTCAAAACTGGTCTCCCTCCTTCGGACTTGGACCATGGATTCTCCTCGTTCTGGCTCAGATCCTCTTTTCCACAAAGTTCGCAATTTGGCTTTCCTAGTTCGGGCTCGGACCTTGGATCCCACTCGTCCGGGCTCAGATCCCTTTTTGATACGAGAATTGAAGACTTTCAAATGTGCAGTGAGTTTTGTTTAAACCGTTGCAGGACCACTTCGATTCACTTCACACAATTTAAACTTCACATCAATCGTCTACTTTTGTTTCTCTTGTCAGGATACTGTACAGATACTTTCGACTGAGCACCTTCACAGTTCCAGACCATTCTGTCAACGGTATTGTTTCTTTCCTTCTAATGTTCAAATATTCACCAGCAATTTAGCTTCACTCGCGTCTTAAATCACACGCATTTGACAAAGTTTGTTCCAGTGCTTGTTTTACAATGTTGCAGTTTGCAACCTTGACTTCAACACAAACCGGCCTGGCATCGGTCTCCCCAACTCATCGGCTGTGTTATCTGTCGCTTCTTTGTCCTTGGAGCCAAGAACGATACCACAGCGCCTGTTGCTCCTCCCCGCCTTGGTCAGTTAAGCGGGAGAACCATCAGTATCTCCGACACACATTGCAGTATTCTGCAGTTTGTTTTCCTGGTCTTACATTGTCTGCCTTAAAGGTTTCATGAAAATAACTGCTTCCTGCCAAAAATGTCAAGGTTGTTGCCCCTCTCACAAACCTCTCGTTTCTGGATGTTTTTCTCCCCTCGTTCAGCTGGCAACTGGAAAATGCTATACCTTCGCGTGTTTTGCCTCACTTTGAGTGCTGCTCTCGTGCTCCGCCTTTTATCCGTGTGGGGGTGTAATGGAAGTCAAGTGTGAGTGATTGTCGATAATTGCCTGACCTCGTCGCACCATAGTATTGGGACATGTCGGGTTCACAGCTCGGGCGTGAGTCTGTTTTCTCCCAGAGCGGGCTGTCCGTGTAAAAGTGTTTGTGCAGGAAAAGGGGGGTGGGGCTGTTTGAGTTCCTAAATATCCCATCTGGTAGGATGGAGTAAAGAAATTACAGGAAAGAGAGAGATAATATGCCTCACCATTCGGTGTACCACTCCCCGAGGACCCCTCACCCAGGTGATCCTCCCGCACTGGTCCACCACAGGAAATGTATCCAAAAGTGATGAACGTGTCCTGGCCACCTGAATGACAGATCCCTGGGGACTAGCAGGTGAGACACCACCTGGTTTTTCACACTACCCTCTTCCTCTCTACGATCCCTCCAGCTAATCTAGAATAGGGCCGCAAGGTTTATCCTTGCAAAAAATCTGTTGTGGGTGTGTGTCGAGGGAAAAAATGCGCCAGTAATTTGAACTTCATACGTTTGCTAATTATATTCACTGTTGTCGATCGGTATGGCATTAAGAGGACTCCCACTGCGCCTCAAAATTGTAAAGTCAAATAAATGCCACACATGGTTCAAGCCAGTATTGAAAAAAAATGATTCCTTAATTGGTGTTTGTTAGCAATAAGTGTTTAGGCCATGGGCCTTTTTCATAGCCGGACAATTATTTGTAAATGCAAGGACCATCTCTTATTGTAACACAAAATTGCACCAATTAATGGAACCAGTTTATATAGTGTCAGCAAAAGACATTTAGAGGTCAAGTCGCATCACAATTGAATGTTATTAAAGAAATAACAGAGATAGAGGATTGGAGGGGTTGGGTATAGGTAGGAAGTATTGGGTTACACAGATACAAAAGCGCAATTTACCACATTAATGCACAGAACAAATACAGGAAAAACAGCAGACACACAAAATAAAAGAAAATAAAAAGAAAGAGAAAAAACGGAAATATCAAATTAGAGTATAGCTTCTGCATCATAAAACACCAAACATGTCACAAACCGTCAATAATAAAAACTAAAAGTTAGTATCCACACTCAGCTTAAAACAAGCTGGTTTACCCAAATTCCTAGTTAAGATTGGTCACAGATATACAATCTTACTGAAGTACATATCTTTGGTTACTTAATGGTCAGTCAGAGCTATCAAAGTTACACTATATGGGTTTAGTCCCTGTACCTAAAAGTAAAGTTGGAAGAGATTGGATACTAACTTTTAGTTTTTATTGTTGAAGGTTTGTGACATGTTTGGTGAAGATTTATCCTTGGCCTCAAGCCAAGGGAGCGCATCTCTCCAGCCCTAAAAACTCTCCATTGGCTCCCAGTTGCTGCAACAATCAAATTCAAATCCCTCTGCATCATCCATAAGCTGTCTGGGGCCGGGGACCACGCTATTTACAACTTGCTCATACTAACTACTCTCCTTCTACATCTCCATGTTCCTCTGGTACCAACTCTGTGTGTCAGGCGCTTCGCTAAGCAGAGGGCTGGTGGCCGATCTCTTTCCTCAGCCGGTTCCCTTCCTCTGGAGCCGGATCACCTCAAATTCCGGAAGCATCTCAAGACTTTCCTTTTCACCTCCTCCTCCCTTCCTCCTTTCTCTGCTAATTCCACAGTTGCTGAGATTGGGGACCAGGGCCCTCCCTCATCCACTCACCTTCAACCTCTGCATGCTCACAGCACTTGCCTTGGTACCCTCTGGCCTATGCCACTATAGGCTTGGCAGCTGACCTCCCCCTAGCACTTCTACCACTTACATCTGCTGCTCACTGACGAGCACGGGAACTCCTGGCTCTTACCCCCCCCACCCTCTCTGCCCCCCGTATTCTCTCTTCACTTGCACGTTCTGAATGCTCACAAGGCCATCTTTATCCCCCAGTGTTTTCATTATTTCTCAATCCCATAATCCTTAACTCTTGCCCTGTGTGCGCTTTGAAACAAAGTTGACTTGCTGTATAACTGCCTAACAAATGCACAATTGATAAATAAATATTTCCTTGCTTTAGTGTATGTTGGAATGTGTACGCAGTGGGGAAGAGTATGTATGTTGTGTATGGTCATGATAATGTTGGCTGCATGTTGCTTGAATTATGTATTTCCTTGCTTCAGAGTATGTTTGGAGTGTGCATGCACTGGGGGTGAGTGCATATTTTGTGTGTTATAGCTGCTGTGCGTGTGGGTGGTGTGGTTGCTGAGCCATATGATTGGCGTGCATTTTTAACTTCATTTTATTGGTGTGAAAATGTTGGTTGGCATTGCACATGCGTCCTATATAGATACATTTTAAATAGTTGCGATCCCAAAATTGGCCAAGTCGATTTCCTACTCTATATCCAGTGCACCAGTTCCAGATAAAACCTAGGCACCTGCAAAAAATTTAGGAAATTGAAGCAGTCCATTTTGAGATATTTGGGCCATTTCTGAAATGTTGCTTGCACATGCAGCTGCCTAGAAATATTACTGTGGAATATTTTCAGGGTTTTTCATGCAAGCGTTAAACTTATTAAGAAGTTATTTTCTGAAACGCCATAGAGACTTTGTCTAGTGTGAAGGCATAATATATGCATATTATATATCTGTCTGACCCTACCACTAAAACGAATAACTAAAAATCGCCAAAATCTATATCTTCTGGAACCTTCACTCCAAGACATTGCTATGTCAGAGGGCTTCCCCCTTCATATGGCTCTCTCTCTGCCGTCTCTATCGGTTCATCCCTGTTACATACAAGTTCACTTTCCATTTTCCTTCAGGTGCCGTATTCGATCCAGCATTACCTGAAGCCAAGCAAAAGGAGGGCACATTACTTGTGATTGAAGGCAATCCCATATAGGCAGATAGTGTTGCTTGCATATGTAGTTCCATGTGCTTGCATAGGGAGATTCTTTTGGGAATGAGAGTTTTTGTCCCCTAAAAGGGAATTACTCACATTGAGGTGCCATGTCCCCAGACCCCAAGGGAGGGTCTTGCAGAGCAGGCTACAGTCCCTAACCTCAGACAGTGGATCCCCCCTGGGGAGAAGGAGCAAATACTCTTGATTCGTCACAGCAGTCTTAAGTGAATAGCTGTTGTATAAAGTTTATTTACAAAACCAACGTTCCATCAACTTGCAATAGAAGAAATGTCACAGTAGAATCTTTATAACCTTGAGGTCACTCTGCAATTGTTTTCATTTAGCACATACCCTTTTCAAAATAGGACAAATAAAATTATCACCTTCAATAGAACAATGAATCAGAAGGAATACAATAAAAAGGAATACAAAATCCTGACTAGTCATTAAAATTACTCGGCCTTTAACAGGTTGGTTCTCATTCTCATTGATGATTTGAGAAACCCCAACAGTTGACCAATGTGATAAGGGGTATATCCGCTTTTAGCAAATAAGCCAGAGCCGGTTTGCATTGTCTAAAATGTAAAGGTTTGAGAAGTGGGATCAAGTAGTGCTGACTGGGTATCGTGCAGGCTGCGCAGGAGAAGAACAGATGTAGTAAGTGCTCTGTGTCTGCCAAATCCTACAAATATGGTTAGTTGGATTATCCCACGTCCACTTTGCAGGGATCCCATTCTGCATAATGATATTGAACCTGGCTCTGGTGATAAAGACACAATCATTCCTTAGCATGGGGCCATGACGTATAACCAGGCAACTGACCCTCAGAGAAAATGATGTACCTCCCGTGAGTTGGTTTCTTAGGTTCCAGATGTTTTCCTTCCAAATTACATCTAAGGCAGAGATCAGAAATTATACTGCATGCCAAAGATTTAGTCAAGCGTGTGCCATTGTGGAAATGGGCATTCCAATTCCCCACCTGAAAAGATTGTTTAAAAAAAAGCCACACATGGGATCTTAAATACATTTTTCTCACTAACAATCAAATGGTACAGAATGTGCTTGGTCAGCAAGTTCTGGTCATTTGTCCTGACCCTCAGTCATAACTGTACAGGTTCCAATATTAGATCAACTTCTAGCGGTTTTACTTCTAGTGGTTTATGTACTGCATAGTTGTGCGATGAGGGCGGTAAGCCCAAAATGTTTTTCATTTATGAGTTCTCCAGAACAGATAATGGTGGGATGTTATCAAAACCCCATATCCTCATCCCATATAGGGCTATAGCCTTTGGTTTGGCCTTTCATACCTGTTGTAGCGTGCTTGCTATGTATGTATTAGCTGAGAGAATGTTGATGTGCTGCAGTGGAATGTTTGGATGTGAATGATGTGTCAAGGTTCCAGCCTGAGCCAGTTGGGACAAGTCATCCTCGGTGATGGGACACGGAGTGGCTCTGTGTGCATTTTTAAACCTGACCCTTTGAGGATTTTCAGGGTACAGTTGTCACGCGCCGAAGGACTTTTAGGTATTAAAGTTATTTAGTGTGAAGTGTAGAGTCTGTGAGATGTGTTGGGCATAACCCTTTGAGGAATTGCAGGATTAGGGGTGTGAGGCACCTAAGGAATTTTAGGTATTAAAGTAATTTATCGAAATTGAGGCAGTGACTTGCCAAATGATATTTGAAGTCATGTTGACGATGTGCATGTTGGTGCTTATATTTGGCACAAAAGGTTTGGGCCAAAATGTTAGTTGTCTGAATTGGAGATATTGTAATGCACAATGCCTGTTGTGAAGGATGTGTGTGGAAAGAGATGTTTACCCGATAAGGTTTGGGGGGGTCGTGCCCTCATGTAGAGAATAGGTAGAGAAATAATGTGTCACACTGTGGAGGTCGCGCCTTATGTTAGCGTGAGAAGTGATGGTATGGTGCATCACAATATGGAGGTGGCGCCTTCTGATTATGTGAAAATGAGGCTATGAATGGATGGTAGCGCCCTCCATGTTTGAGTGAAGTTGAAATGAAGTGAAGTGAAGTTAGGTTATTCACTTCCGCTAAAGAAGTGTGTGAAGTATGTGGGTAGGCGTCCACATAAACAATTGGATGGTCGTGTCTTCTGATTGTGCAAGAGTGTTTGTGTTGGCAAGGTGTCTCACAAGTACGGACGGTAGCATCTCCCATGTTGAAGAGAAGTGTTTTAAGTATGGATGTTGTGCTAGTTTAAGTGATGAGTAGTATGGTTAGGATACTAGTTAGTAAGGTCATGACAATTGTGGCTTTGGTATTAAAGTGTAAGGATGGTGACTTTGTTGAGCGATCACCAGTAGGTGAGTCAATTCAGATGGGGAGGATGTCGCACACGCAAATCTTAGAGTGGTTAGGGTTTGGTAGGGGACGCCCCCGCCGGCCTACGTGTGTGTGTGTGTGTGTGTGTGTGCTTGAAAGATGTTTCATGACATGTTAAGTTTTGCATTTAAAGTCATGATTTAGGCCATGTTGTATTTATTTTTTTATTGGTATTTAAATCCACGGTACTACCATTTTCTGGGGGGTTTGTAGGTGCAGTTTGAGAGGCAGGTGCGGTAATGAGTCATGTGAATGCTGTTTGCTAATCAGTAGAGTGACTGTGTTCACTTTGTTCATTTGTAACAGAGCGAGATGTGTTGTATCGTGCTTGCTATGTATGTATGAGCTGAGAGAATGTTGATGTGCTGCAGTGGAATGTTTGGATGTGAATGATGTGTCAAGGTTCCAGCCTGAGTCAGTTGGGACAAGTCAGCCTGGGTGATGGGACCCAGCGATTTGCACTGTACCATCTTAGAGACTTCAAATAAAGCTTTATTTAAGGAACCTACATGAGTGTCCAAGAAGGGGGCTTTATCACAATACCCACAGAATAATTGATAGGGGTTGAGCATTAAAGAGTTTGAAAACCTCTTTGTGCCACCTATTGCTTGCGACATCCTGGAAGCCTATGTTGCCACATGCACGTCGCCATTGAAGACCGAGGAAAATTAAATCCCCAAATAATCATAGGACTCTGTAAATGCGAGACATTTCTCATCCACCCAAAAGTGACTGACTGGCTCAGGGGAGGAGTCTTGCTTTGGGTATTGCCAGACAACCCCAGCTGCCCCTGGACTTGCCTTCTGGAGGTACAGCTCCCTCCCCACAGTGCAGTCTCCTCTGGAACCACAGGGCCAGTGTCAGGGCGAGTTTCCCCTCCTCCAGGTCTCCCTGGGTCTCTACAGCTCTTCTGGTCTTTCTGCAGCTTCCTGCACCTTCCAGCATCCCCAACTCGCTCAGTGTGCGCTCTCCTGTGCCGCCTTTTATACTTCCTGGGAGATTGGATTCAGGTGTGCATGGGAGGCCTGACTTTGCCTGGCCTCATTAGTGGGACAGTCTGATCCAGAACGGGGGGGCGGAGAGGAGGGGGGGGGAGTCTATCTTCCATGTCCACGTTTTTTTATTGGTAATCCATATCCTCCCAATCTATCGCTTTCTGGTCCCAGTGGTTTTAGGGAAAAAGTGTGGAGGGATTATGGGAGTTTTTCCTGAAGAATACTGGAAAAACCTTATGGGTTTTCATCAGGGCGAAGGCGGTAACTGTAGTGTTGTGTACAAATGGGTTGTTGTAGAGCATGGGGTGACATAGGTACTTTCCCATGTTTCACTTCCGGTTTGGTATCTGTTGGACTTTGGGGGCTGGGGTAACAATATCGGTTCTGAAATGATGTATGGTAACAGAGTGAATGTCGGGTAGTGAGGTGTTAATCCATTGTCACTCAGTGTGTTTTCTGTGAGAAAGTGCCTGTGTCTGAATAGGGGGGGGGGGTTGAGTTTCTAGATACCCTACTGGGTAGGATTGGGAAAAGGTGTTGTATGGGAAGGTGTACCGCGCCTCACCTGGGTTATACCCCCGGGTCCCCCTACCTAGATGATCCTCCCTCGCTGTCCACCACCAGGGTTGGGAGCTGAGAGCGCCAGCCCTTCCCATGCCACCTCAATAAGGGATTCTTGAGGTCTATTTGGGAGAATACCCTCAGGTTTCTCACAGCACCCGCGTCCCCTCTCCCGCCACCTTTGACACATATTTAACCTCCCCCCGATCTGCACCCCATTTACCTTGTGTGCCCATTTCCCTTGCTGACACCACATCCCTGTTGCTGCAAAGGCTGCCATGGAAAGGGAGAAGGTATGTGTAGTTTCCTTCTCCCTCTTCCATGGTGGCCATCTTGGATTGTAGTGTTTTTTTTTCAAGCTGAGTACCGGCATGTTGGCCGTTTTCCCACTTGAAACAAAAAATGATTAGCATCCCGGTATGACATGCTTTGCTCGGCATGTAACTGACGGCCAGGGCACTACCTAACCGGTAATGCAACCCCACCCCCTGCTCAGGGTTTATTGCTTAAATGTATTCTTTTGTACTCTGCTGATTCATCTACTTTTACATTCTTATATATTCCTATATAATGTTCCTGTTTTTCCAAAGAAAATCCCGACTTCAACACCACTCTTTCAGATCATAAACACATTTTATGTTGCAAACATCTAGATTATTGGATATCTAAAATTAAGATTTGATAAATAACTACTTAGAGTGGATTGTGTCCTCCCACGTATTCCTCAACTTATTCCCACGTATTCCTCAACTTATGATAACTCGTTGTCCCCAGCTTCCGCTGCTTCGGAAAACATTTTTCTCTCGGCAGAGGGCGCTGTGCTCGAGGTCGTGGCGTTGATTGTCCCTCGACGGACTCCGTACTCTGTCGACGTCACCGATGGTATAAATAAGCATCCGACTCCAGAAAGTCTAGTCATTCAGGCAACATCTACATCAAAACAAACTGCATATCCCACTATTCCTCCAGATAGAGAGGATAAAAAGTTGATGCATGAGCACGTAAAGTTTTCACATCAGGCAGTATGGCCCTTAAATCGACAAATGTCACCTGTACCCTGCCCAGGTTTACCCATACCCTGTGGGACTGTATTTCGGCGGCGGCTGATCATATTCTGGAAGGCGAGGAAAGGGAAGGCTTCCTGAATATAGTCAAAGACGGGAAGGAGGCAATGGGGGAATGTCTCCAGTCTGGACTGGATACTGCTGATAGTATCAGCAGGTCCATGGCGGCAAGCGTTGTGCTATGCAGATTTGCATGGTTGAGGAAGTCGGGTTTTGCACCAGATGTGCAAGCCAGACTCCTTAACATGTCCTTTGATGGCTCGAGGCTGTTTGGCAGCAAGGCTGATGAAAGCCTAGAAAAACTTCAGACCTCGAAAGCGGCAGCTAAATCGCTTAGCGCCTCTATGCGCCAGCCTCTAAAACCCTATTCCAGCTCATCTTCCTGGAGGGGTCGTTCTTTTCGATACTACTCCTCTTTTGGTAGAGGAAGAGGACAGGCTTCTCAAAGGGGCAAAAGAAACTTCCCTCGTGGAGCACGAGGAAGAGGTGCAAAATCAGCCTCAGGAGCGGCATCTGTACCCTCAGCCACTCCTGCAGCCACCTCCAAATCCCTTTGGGACCTTGTTGCACAAAACACCAGTGGGAGGCAGGATCTCTCAGCATCTGAAGGAATGGCGGGGCATTACCTCAGATGCTTGGGCACTGGAAACAGTAGCCCAAGGTTACTGTCTCGCCTTTCTAAAAAGGTCTAAGAATCATCCACCGGGAGCCAACTCCGTCAAAATTCCAGATCCGCTCCTGTTGCAGGAAATTTTATCCCTGCTAGAGAAAGGTGCCATAGAACTGGTACCTGTAGCGAAGAGGAACAGGGGTTGGTACTCCCCATATTTTCTCATTCCAAAAAAGGACGGAAGACTGAGACCCATTTTGGACTTGAGAAAAATTCCAGATCCGCTCCTGTTGCAGGAAATTTTATCCCTGCTAGAGAAAGGTGCCATAGAACTGGTACCTGTAGCGAAGAGGAACAGGGGTTGGTACTCCCCATATTTTCTCATTCCAAAAAAGGACGGAAGACTGAGACCCATTTTGGACTTGAGAAACTTGAACAAGTTCCTCAGGAAGGACAAGTTCAAGATGGTGACTCTTTCTCAGTTCCTTCAGGCTCTCCAACTCCAAGATTGGTTGGTATCATTGGACCTTCAGGATGCTTACTTTCATGTGCCAATCCATCCAAAGCACAGAAAGTACCTGAGGTTCGCGATTGGCAATTCTTATTATCAGTTTCGAGTTCTGCCATTTGGGTTGACCTCCGCCCCGAGGGTTTTCACCAAACTGTTGGCGGTTGAGGCTGCGAGTCTCAGGAGAGGAGGTATTCACATATATCCCTACCTGGACGACTGATTGATCAGAGCAAGTTCTCCAGAACAAGCTCAGGAACATCTTTCGATCACCTGCCACTTCCTCCACAAAATGGGCTTCGCCCTCAATTTCAAGAAGTCTCACATGATACCATCGCAGAAGCTCCAGTTTATCGGAGCAGTCTTGGACACTTCCTCGGGAAAAGCCTCGCCTCCCGAAGTGAGAGCTCTCTACATCCAGCAGATGGTAACAAAATTCCAGAATGCCCAACGTCTACCGGCCTTCGATTTTCTCAGGTTGCTCGGCCTCATGGCATCCTGCATTTTCCTAGTACTAGAGTCCAGGTTAGGAAGGAGATCCCTTCAATGGGCACTCAGAACTCAGTGGTCCCAGTTCTCAGGGAATATGTCGGATCTTCTGCAAGTCCCGATTGCAGTTGCTCAGGTTCTTCTATGGTGGGCTTGCAACGACAACATTCTCAAGGGAGAGTCTTTTTGGCAACCATGGCCGGAGATAACAGTAGTGACACACGCCTCACCTCACGACAATCAGCGGTTGTTGGTCTCCATCGGAGTCCAAACTACACATCAACCTTTTGAAGCTGGGGGCAATCAGACTAGCGCTGAAGGCCTTTCTGCCCTCTGTACAGGGAAAGAATGTCCTGCTAATGACGGACAACACGGTGGCCATGTACTATCCCAACAAAAGAGGAGGAGTAGGGCCACTACCACTGTGCAGAGAGGCGATGCAGCTATGGTTCTGGGCAATACGAGAAGGAATCTCTCTATCCGCAATTCACCTAGCCGGAGAGAAGAACACGGCGGCAGACGCTCTGAGCAGGCAGAGTACGGTCTCTCACGAGTGGGAGCTGGCTCAGATAGTCCTTCTGGAGATCTTCGCCCTTTGGGGAACCCCTCAAGTGGATCTGTTCGCCACCGCGATCAACTGGAAGTGCGATCAGTACTGCTCAAGGGAATTTCCTCAAAGAGGAGCTCTGGGAGACGCATTCGTAGTGGAGTGGAAGTTTCCACTGCTGTACGCGTTTCCCCCAGTCCCTGTGATTGCTCAAGTAATCAGGAGGTTGAGAAAGTTCAGGAAAACCATGATCCTAATTGTCCCGGATTGGGCCAAGAGGACGTGGTACTGGGACCTTCTAGACATGTCCATCTGCCCTCCAATACGTCTTCCGCAAAAAAGAGAGGATCTTCTCTCGCAAGAGGAAGGTCGGGTTCTCCATCCAGCGGTCAAGACACTCAACCTTCACGCATGGTTTCTGAGAGGTTGAGATACAAGGATTGGGATCTTCCGGATGACGTAATGGAAGTCTTGCTTTCGGCCAGAAGGCCAGCAAAAAAATCTTTGTATCGATGTTGCTGGAACAGGTTTAGTAACTGGTGCAAAGATGAGGATGTGGACCCTTTTCAAATGTGGCACTCCAGTAGTGCTCTTTTCTATTACATCTAGCCGATCTGGGGCTCCAGATAGGAACAATCAAAGGACACCTTGCTGCGCTGTCCATTTTCAAGCGCACCTCGGAAGAGGTTTCATATTTCAAAATACCACTAATAAGTCCATTCTTAAAAGGACTTACTAAGGTATACCCTCCAATACCTTTTTATGTCCCAACTTGGGACTTTAAATTAGTATTAAAATACTTAACTTGCATACCTTTTGAGCCTCTGCACGCATGTCCATTGAGGCTTTTAACACTAAAAACTGTCCTTCTTGTGGCCCTATCATCAGCCCGCAGGGTTAGTGAACTTCAGGCTCTCTCATGCAAACCACCATACACTATTTTTTATAAGGATAAGGTAGTCCTTAAAGTTAAACCTTCATTCTTACCAAAGGTAGTTTCAGACTTCCATTTGTCACAAAAAATAGTACTACCAACCTTTTATCCTCCTCCTCATTTGGGCAAGGAAGAGGAGAGACTGCACAGACTAGATCCCAAGAGGGCTCTTAGTTTTTACATCTCAAGGATGTCTAAATTGAGACAAGATGACCAACTATTAGTGGGTTATACTGGTCATAAACTAGGCTTATCTGTAACAAAACGGACCATATCCCGCTGGATCATCTTAGCCATAATTGAATGCTACAGATTAGCGGGAAAAGACCCACCAGATGGGCTTCGTGCCCATTCTACAAGGGGAATGGCTACTTCTGCGGCTCTAAAGAGGGGAGTCCCGGCAGCAGATATTTGTGCAGCTGCAACTTGGAAAACAATGCATACTTTTGTCAAGCATTACTGCTTGGATACTGCCTCCTCCAATGAGGGATTATTTGCCAAGGCAGTTCTGCATTCTGTTCACGAAAACTGAAACTAGTACTCCCACCTCCAAAATTGTCACTGCTATGGGAGTCTATCATAAGATGAGGAATACGTGGGAGGACACAATCCATTCGAAGAACAAGTTACTTACCCACTGTGACGTTCTTTCAACTGGATGTTCCTCCCACGTATTCCTCATCGACCCTCCCATCCTACCCCACAGTACAGTTTACGTTTTCTTACACTTTCCTCTTACGATGAGTGCATCAGTTATGGGGCACGCCTGGGTGTTCCTCCTATATGTTTCATCGAAAAAACAGAACTGAAGCAACGGGCGTGGCTTGAGCTATTTATACCATCGGTGACGTCGATAGAGTACGGAGTCCGTCGAAGGACAATCGAGCACCCTCTGCCGAGAGAATTTTTTTTTCTGAAGCAGCGAAGCTGGGGACAACGAGTTATCATAAGATGAGGAATACGTGGGAGGAACATACAGTCGAAAGAACGTTACAGTTGGTAAGTAACTTGTTCTTTATTAGTAGTCTGCTGGTTTTATTTTTCTTGTATCTTTCCTCCCACACAGGCACATGCCAGGGCATACAAGCAGAGAGGTTCTGATCATTTTTGGCAGCCTGACAACCTGCGATCCATCAAACATCTATGAACTTATAAAGGTATTGTATCAACTCTTCCGGAATTAAAAACATACTGTTTTTGTCATCGACCTTTTCTTAGGATACAATAGAATGAATACACACATTTGCTTGCTATAGGAGCTTAACTGGCTGATTCATGGAATTATTTGCGCCGAAAATCGGGTATTGGTGAGCCATTCTGCCCGCAAATCCCTGTTTAATAAATGCGGATTTGCGGGCAGAATGGCGCACAAATCCCCGATTTTCGGCGCAAAAATTCCATGAATCAGCCCGTATATATTTTCCAAAAATCAAAAATGGCATCAAAGCAGTTGCTTACGTTTCTGAAAGCTCTTTTTAAACCTTTATTTTACAAAATGAGGATTATGTAAATTGATTCTTGCACATTAAGCTCATTCTTTTCTTGAAACATTGGGTTGAGGATATTTCTGCGCATTCTTATTCCACTTTATTAATCACATACATGGGTGGAGCTCTTGAGGGGTGCGGAAATAACTTTTTTGGAACCGTAGGTGTTTGCAAATAATTCCAAATGTATGTTTGTGATTGTTTCAAAGGAAGAACATTTTGTGTCCCCCAATCCCACACACATAAGTGAAGGGAAAGCACCTTTAGTGTCTCGCATTAAAGGGTATCTACTTCTGATGTGTTTTTTTACTTTTCTACCTCATTGTAGAGGTAGACATGTAAACAATAAATGGAAACGCACATTACACTCATGATCATTTCTATTTGTAAATTGTTGCAGGTAGTCTGGAAAGATTGCTTGCAGGCTGTCTTTTGTGTTGTGCATAGTAAGTTAAGGGAGATCTGGGCACGGGAAAAGAGCAGCTGGTATGCCCCAAATCCAAGCGCAGTCTGCAGCAAATCGAGAACCTGCGGCCCCCATGCTAGTTTTGTGAATCAGCCCAGCTGCAAAAACTGTAGTTGTTTTCTCCCTTTGTGAATGAACAGGGCCATTGGAGTTAGGAATTGTTTTTGTGTGCATATTAGCAATTAAACTGTACACAATAGTTACTGCAAAAATGCAAGACATTTCTGATACCTTAAATGTTTTATACCACAATACCTGCTGTTCACTTAATGCATAAGGACAGAGAAATGGCCAAGTCCGAAAATAACACTCTCCCCCCCCCCCCCCAGCCAACTAAGTTGTTCTCACCATTCTTGTTTTATCTATGAATTGCTTTTTTACCAACCAATCCTTTGAGGTGCAGATATTATCTGTAAGCAAGGCCTGGATGCATACCTATTAAGGGGTTAATATCTTTATCCAATTGTGAAACCTTCCAATGTCTACCCAACATTTTGCAGTCTATATGGATTGGTTTGAGAAGTTTGTCAAGAAACCAATGGTGGGGCCCCTATTTTTGTCTCCCGCAAACTTACCTTTCGTTGGTATCCTCGGCAGGTACGTCACCCAATCGGGTTGCTGCAAACCGGGGCTACATCACACAAACCTATCCTGGCGTCAGATGCACCCAAATACCCTCCCTGCCCATAAACAAATCCTCAAGGTAACAACCATAGTAAAGTTTTCTTTAGCCATTTCTCTCCATTGTTTCCAAGGCCCAGATTTGCTCCCATCAGCAAACCACCAGGTCGGCATAGGAGGGAGCTAACCACAAGCCCATTTCGGTACCCTGAAACTGAATATAATATTTTGCCAAACATGAGGCCTATATTCTCTAAACATAGCTTGACGTGTCTAATAATATATGCTTGTGTTCCGTAAGACTAATGTAGAAAAATAATTACGACTGACCTAGAAAAATAATTGTAAGCAAAATAGCTAGGATGTTGAGGGGGGGGGGGGGTGTGTGTGTCTGTGTATATATGTGCTATGCACTTTATCCTAGGTTCCTAACCACAGGAAAAACCTATATATAGAGGACTACTTGTATGCCTTGCACAAAAGTATGTAGACAAATATTTAGCACTAGGAATATCTTTTCACTGGAAGCATCCAAGTAAGGAATAATCTGTGTTCCAGAGGGTTACTTTATATCCTTAAAGAATGTGCTCTCATCCACGCTTAAAGGAGGGGTGCACTCATGTTTTGAAATAGAGCAATTACAATAGAGCAATTACAATGACATCTGCATCAAACCATATATTGGTATACTTGATTATTTCTTTCAGTGGTTCTTAAATTACATTTTGTAAAATTAATAGCTGTGACCGGCACTTGTCCCCAACCACCATCTTTTGATTATTCAATCTGCTGCATGATCACCTTAAAGTTACGTTCCCTGGTGTAAATAAATAATTGTCTGTGCCCCTCTGGGACCTCAGCTGCAAATGCGATACAGCGTGCCTTGTTATGAAATTCTTGCACGATGGAGACAAACATTCTTTCTACGCAATGCATGCAGGTGTTTCCATGGAAACACGAGACGCCTCTGCGTTTAATAATGATGAACAAGACTTTCACTTTACCACTATTTTTGTTTTTTCTCACTTTGTGTTTAATTTATTTCTCTGCTACAAGACTTATACTTTGTGGTATACTGATACTAACTCCATTATCACCTACAACAGAACAAGTTATTTCTGCAACTGTAAAGTGCTCTTGTCTATTGGCTTCCAATTTATATAGTGTACCTTGTTTGTGTAATGGCTTATTAAGCAACTATATGTCTATTGATGTCTTATTTGTACCATGGGCTGATTGAACATTTATTTCTCCAGCATGGGGTCTGGCATGGATTCACATGCTCATGAATATTCCCCGTCAGGCTGGGAATCCTCGGTAAAGAAAAAATCAGTATCAGTTTCGTTTCTGATCTGGCTTTCTTAGTAGTAACCAATCACTGGTCTCTGGGTCATACTGCCCCCAGCCAACAACTGCCCTCTTCCTAAGCCCCGCCCCTGGCAGCCATCCTCAGATTTTTACCACACGTTCAAGTGTTGGAGTCCTCGTGCTATAGCTCTCCAGCTTTTACTGCATTTTGCCTTTTTTTTTTAAAGAGATTTATCTCATTTTTTTCAGTCAATCGAGCCTCAAGCTCCACTGTTTCTACTTCCGATCAACGGGGACTCGTTTCAGAATTTTGTACGCCCCTCAAGGGCGAAGTGTTCGTCGAGTTACGCTTCTTGGAGGATTCCTGAAGTTTCTGAGGCCTACCTCGTGGACATGGCCCAGGAGAAAGGAAGCTCGACACCCGGATCCACGCTGTTCAGGAACTGCCCTGGATGCGGATTACAGAATATGTTCAAGGAGGACGAGCATTCGAGATGCCTCTACTGCCTTCAAGGAGACAAAACGCACATGGAGAAGGACACTGCGTTTTGCATGAAGATGACGGATCGGACTATGAGGGATCGTCAGACCCGTCTCGCCAACTGGCTGGAAGGAAAGAGCCCAGCAGGTGTAACGTTCACCTGGTATCCACGGGGACGTCACTCAGCCTGTTCTGACCTCTTACGACCTTCAACCTTTCCCTGGAGTCTACTTGACTGGAGCCTGGGCCTGAAACACAGGATTGGTAGAGTCTAAGTCCCTATTGACTCTGTGTGCTTGAACCCCTTCTTCCCCGGGTTCCAACCCTTCCCTTTGATCCACAGCTCACCTTGTTTTATTGGAAAGTGTGCTCTCCGTCCTGCTTTCAGTGCAGGGGCGCGTTGATTGATGCAGGCTCGTTGCTGCCTAGTTACTTGACTGGCAAGAGTCCGACAGGTAAGTATAATGAGTCTTTTCAACAGTTCTCTAATTTCGTTCCTTTCTTTCCTTAGATGATGGCCGTTGTCCGGGGATGGCGACGTGCTGCTGAGATGGGTAGCGCTGAAGGTGAGTGAGAGCGCGATGCGACCCTTTTGTATTTGTATTGAAATGATTTCTTTTTCTGTGTCTTTTAGGTGCCGCAACGTTTTCAGCGTGGATGCCAGTTCTGAAGAAGAAATGCGGTGAAAAAGCATGGTATGCAGCACCTCTAGATGTTTACACGCTAACCTGGAGTGTCTTTTCCCTCTTGCAGATGGATGAGAAGTTCCGGAGACAGAGTTCCCCAGAGCGGCTGGGATTCAGGTAAGCGTTTGAAGCTCGTACAGTATTTAAAAATAAGCGAAGAATTGCTGAATGCTTACTAATGCCTTTTTTCTGTTGTTTTCCCTTTTCCTTAGGAAGCAGCGTGCAGGAATGGGAATGACACCACCGAAGATGCCCGCTGAACAGAAGGAGCGATGAATGATGGGCAGAAGCGCCGCAAGGTAAGGCTGTTCCTAACGGTGTTCTTGCAGGAGCTGAGCGCAGAAGAAAGATGCAGGCCTACTGGAGACCGATCCGAACACGGTGAGTGTCACACTGCAGGTGCAGAAAACACAAAGCATGTTTCTCAGCCTGGGCCTGGCTTAAATAGTCTCTGGGTATCCCAGGTGTCTCTGCGCTGAACCACACCCAAAAGACTAGACTGCACATGCAGTTCAGGGAATCGAAATATGTGGGGGCATCCATCTTGTCCCCATCAATGCACTACAAGTCCAATCCCCAATGTTATCCTATGGGTGTAAGTGAGTCTGGTGCCACAAGCGCCAAGTCTGACTCCAAGTGGGTCTTTGGAGGGATGGACAGGCCCTTGAGGGCCATGTAGGTGATCGTGGCCTGCTCCAGCCTGACATCTTGGAGGGCTGGAGAAATGAGGGGCAGGAATCATGACAGCAGGTATGAAGAAGACGTCCGAGCGGTCGTCTAAGTCCTGTGAGGGCGCTCCGGCGACGGGGGCCCAACAGCAGGCAAAGCACCGCGAGTCCACGGGCACCGGGAGCGTCGAACGGTCGGGCTCCTTGGCTGCCAGGCAGGGCGCCAGGGCCGGTCTTTGACCAGACTGCACCCCAGGGAGGAAGCATCCTTGGGGACCCCCCCCCCTCCCCTGCTGACAGGTCTCCAAAATGCTCTATAACGAAAGGGGTGTGTTCTAATAGACTAATTACTTGTACACGGGATGTGCATTTGTTCTTAAAGAAGCCGGTTAGTGGCTGTTTATTTACAACTCAGCAGAACAAAAAGCATACTCACTTCAGCTTTTACCAAACGTAATGGTCAGTAGGGGGTTATTTTCCCTCCTTTAGCATTGTATTTATTCAATGTTGTTTCATTTCTTTTTCTCTACTACTGTTGTGGGATCTCAGTTATTACATGTATACAGTCATGAGAAACCGGTTGGAGACGAATGAGACTCCTACTATATACAGTGCACGTAAAGCAGAATTTGGCAAATAAGACATTTCCTCTGTGCATACAACATAAATAAATCAGTGAAGCATCACAAAAAGGTATTGGTATGTGATGTCATCCGTTTGTCCAAGCTGGAAGTCTGTTTGAACCTGTCTTCCTAGTTTTAGTCTGGAACAGGAATAGATAATGGGTCAGGGCGGCCGGATCTTTGTACTACACAGTTGGTATATGGGTCTCCAAAATGACGACAAAAAATGTATTGTGTAATTATTGTGAATATACCTTGACACACAGTGGGCATCATTCAGAGTTCAGTGGTATTTCACAGTAAATCTGCCCAAATACCGCCAGAATGAGTTACCATAACCACCACTTGGTCCCGTGGGTTTGCCACAGGGATTACAATACACGTGGTGGTAGGGCAGTGGTAGTCCCCATTTATGGAGTTGGTCATTTTTGCTGAATTACTGAGTGGTAATTCCACCGACCTCTGGAGGAAGCATGGAGGATATAACCCCAGCATCATGCAAGTAGAATCTCACTGTATTTCACCTTCTCAGTTCGAAATCTGGAGAAAATGCAAGTCAATCTGTGTTGTATAAATCTTCAATTCTTCTAGGATCATAAATATAAGTTGATTAGTTATCCAACTTGTTGGTACACTGTTTATAATTCTAAAGACATGGAAGATATCCCTATTTCTGTAAGGACCTGCATCTGTGACCAGCTTGCCACACAAATTAATGTAGGCTACAGCTTGTGCATTACCCTACTTGGGATACCACACCTCTAAGCATAGCCACATTTTGGGTCTACGGCGCAGCAACCAGCATAGAAGACACTAATGAAGATCTGTATTTTTTAACAAGCTAGAGAAAGTGACACGTTTTTGTTTGTAAAATTCACAATAACATATGCCATTAATAAACAGGAGGGAGACTTGGTTCCCTGACTACATAGATGCACACTAAATCCTTAAATGTGCAGCTGTAGAAAGAGACCCTTCCCTGTATTTGCTGCTGAAGATGTCCTGGGGAAGAGGGGTGTGTAGGGGTGGTAAAGATAGTTGAATTTTAAATAGAGAGAAAATGGTGAAAAGTAACGCATTTATCATTTCCGTGGGGAGGTCTGGGCAGTAGGGTCTGAGGGGGCGGTGTATGCTCATGAAACATTAAGATCCATGATATGGCTATAGATTGTGTTATGGTGTGCTTTGATCACAAAGGTCAGAGCAGGCCCACAGCTCATGTAATACTTAATTATCCTTACAATAATGTGCAATTAATACTTTACAGGACGTATTTTCACGTCAGTGTCTCACCATTTGACATTCTAAAGCAGCCTTCATTGCATTTCTAAGCTCTACTCTCTTTACACTGACATTATTTTTAATTGTTTTTTTATAACGCACATAATACCGTACCCGCGGTCGGTTTCTAAGTGTGGATCCAGGATTCACACTTCTGTTGCTCTCCGTGGTCTTGCTTCCAAGACCCACGCGTTGCCCCTGTGCTATCGAATTATACAATCCACTCTCAAAAGGTGAGAACTGACTGCAGTGGATGTTACAAGTGCATTGGCTTGCTTTTCATAAAATGAAATGATATATGGTTTGGAAATGGGGCGCAAACAATATTTTTTTTCAGAAATGCAATGAACATTACCTCTTCTCAACCTAGACGTCTTAGTCCTTTACTGCAAAGGGCACACCAGCGCAGAGCCTTCGACCATCCATTAATTGCAAATACTTTAATGATTACTTTCTATCAAAAGAACTTCATCTAAATGGCATGGTCACAGAACATACAATGGCTGTTATGTAAAACCTGTCTGATAGCCGGATGGCTGTTAACAGGGAGGGGATGACTGAGTACTGCCAAGTACAAATGAGAGGGAATCTGTTATCAGCTAGTGCTGTCTGGAGTATAAAGAAGGCAGCCACCTTGTATTAGCAATATCTCGTGTATCAGGCCCCTTTAAGGTCATGACCTATGCTTTGATTTAAATAGTTTGTTAGGAACAGTTTATTAGCACTTGATACAAAATGTCTTGAAACCTTTTTGCATTACAGAGGTGAACCTACTATTTACCAAAGATCATACTTTAGTAAAGCTCATAATTACTGAAATAATTTCAATTGTCTGCTTCCAAGTAATACGGTCGTATGTAGCCGCTGGCATGATCGCAGTAGATACATGCACAGAGCACATTACTGTTTATTCCATCACACAGCATTCCTTGTTTAGTCAGTGTGACGACCCCTGAAGAACAAATCTTTGTGGAGAAAACTACCATTTTCACTGTGAGATGCTGGACAATACCTGACTTTTTTGCTTGTGCACTAAGACTTTCTTGCTTAGCCCGTAAACGTGAAACGTTACGTTCCTCATGCAATTATTTTGTTAACATCTAACGGGCCAGCAGTTGCTGTGCTTTTTAAGAATCTTAGCAAATTCCAGGTCCTACAACATCGGGTGAGAAAGGGGGAAAAGCAGACTGGGATGGAGCAAGTCAGCTGGTGAAGTCCAGAGCTCCAGTGGCCTCTCCTGCACTATGTCGTCAGTGGTCTAATGACATGCACAGCATGTGCAACCATATGCTGCCACAGACCTTCATGAGCACTGCCCCCACATTACCTGTGCCCACAAAGCTCAAAGGGGGCAGTGCACATGTGCAAGGCACAAGAAGAAGGTTCATGTAAAACGCAATCGGATACAAAAAACAAGAAATTGCTTGGGTCCACAGTTTTTGCAAATACACATAAAAGGCCCACCATTTTAAATCTACCACATCAGGCCTCCCATCGTCGATCACAATATCTCTCCATGGCAAAAGATCCAGCAACCACCATACACTGTTTGCATCTTTTTTGCATCTAAAATGAAAGCAAAACTTAACATGTGTTGGGTTCATTATTCAGAGGTAAATGCTGGTTAGCAGAAAACCCCATTGGTGCCACATATGCTGAAATGTGTACGAAAAACCATTCACTCCAGTGATTCACCAGTTGTCTTTCCGAATCAGCACGCGCTGCATTCTTTTGCTGTTTAATGTGCGATCGGCTGAATAGAAGGTGTCAACTCACGTTGTGAAGAGGTGGCACTGCTTGGTGCAAAATGCAATATTCGGCCTCAGAAATAGTTCCCTGTAACACTGATAATATGGCAAATGTATGGGCCTAAAAATGACAGGCTGGCACAGTCAGAGGGAGAAAAGCAAAGCTGCATCAGTCACAAAGCCTTTCACACCAAAGTCAAAAATGCCCGGCATGATGGCAGTTTGCCGAGTTCTGCAGCTTGCGTAGCGGAGAACTCCAAATACTGGCCCTTCATGGTTATCCAAGAGAGCCTGGCTGAACTATGCATGACTTTGGAAGTGCCACCAGGGTTGGACTGCAGATACAGCTTCTGGGATCTGTAGGGTTGTAGAGACGGAGTGCCAGGGCGTTATGCAGGACCTGCTGTGCTCATGTGCTGCTGCGTGTCTGATGAAGCACTGGTGACCGGGGAAACACCTGGCTCTTTGCTGTAGTATTGATCAGAGTAAAAGCGCTGTACTTGCCCCCTCTCACCTTCCTCTGTGTTGGTGTGAACATTGTGTGTATAGGCAACAGACATGCTGGTTGAAGTAGGTGGTTTCACCTCTGAGGTTTTACTAGGTGCAGGTTCACTTGGAGTCAGATGAGTCTGCTGCTCTGTTTATCAAACCCCATCCTTCATTTACAATTCACCTTATTGCAGCACGCAGATTGCAAATGACCAGCAGATTCTTCAGGTTAGGCAGGAAATTACACCACCTTCCGATTTCTACTCTCTGCCACTTCAGCAAACCACCCAAAATAACTACATGTCAACCACTGGACCAACCCAACAGATGGTGCTTTCCATTGTGGACTCCCAGCTTCCTATGATGAATTTCAGCTCCATTCAACAGCCGCCATCCTTGATGCCTATTGGGCATGCCATGCAGCAGATGCAGACCCAGAACATGTCTATGCGTCCCACCAACCAGGTTCACACACAGCTCCATCCAGTGGAGATGAAACCCTTTCAGGAATACAGGAAAATTAGCAGCTTGGGAGGATCGGGTGGGCGAGCCCCAGCTTCAAACAGGCTGAAGTCTCCAGGCTCCAACTACGGTGGTGTGATCAAAGCTGAACGGTTCAATATATATCAGCGTGCCCCTCAAGCGGATGTGGTGCACTGGGCTATGAAACCCTGGGAGAGGCCCCACCAGGCTCACGACAACAGTAACCTTTGCCCTGCGAGGCGGCCAGAGCTGGACAATCGGCCCCACAGCACAGTGGAAAAGCAGGAATCAAGAGGGACCAGCAGTCGCTAGGAGGAGGGAGCACGTCAGACCTCCTGCAGTGCTGTTGGTGCGAATGCCCATCTACCAGGAACCGGCAAACCTTGGAATGCCCATTTTTTCTAACAGGAGTTGGGACTGTTGAGAGAGACAAAACATGAGTATTTCTATGACAACCAGAGAAACGATCCCTTTTTAAATATTCCACTCCCATCCCCGACAGAGGAAACCCACCTCTTCACGCTGCGAGAGCTTCTCATGAAATCTGTTGATCCTCTCTTCCCCTTTTTCGTTCCTTCTTCCAACCCTTTGGAAAAGTGAGGATTATCATAGTTGTTGCCTACAATTTTTCAAATAAAGTGGTGTTTTAAGTCAACCATTTGCTGAAGTCCAAGTATTATGGAAGGAACTCCTTTAATGCCAGTTCTGATAGTAATAGCGCCTGCATCAAGGAGTTGATCTCTCAAAAACACAGAAAAATAAACCTATTTGAGACACTAATGTATTGACTGTAATGCAGTCTTTAGAAGCTACCATTTCTTTTTTATCGCTAAAGCTTTCGGAAGTTAGAAATGTAGACCACTGTAACATATAACTGGACTCTGGGAGGTTGGCAGGATTTGGGGCAGAAAAGGCTTTTGAAAGAAAAAAAAATCACTGGCATGCTGCATTAGCACTGAAGGAGCTGTTTTTCATTGGCTGCATCAACGCAGCATGTACAGTTACGCATGATTGAAAGCATGATTTTTAATTGTACAGCTTGCGATTGGCTACACTCATAACAGGCTGGGAAGAAACATAGAGTGCCGTAATTAACACTTCATGCACAGCCTTAGAAAAGAAAGCGTGACAGCGCCCAGCTGTGCATTTTACAGAGAACACTGGACTTGATTAACTTTGTCACCCTGTTGTTGGCGCCCCCCCTACATGTCTGCACCTAAGGCACCTGCCTGGGCTGCCTTATGCAAAGACCGGCCCTGCAGGGTGCACCTTCACCTGCGCCATCAACCACGAGCCAACGCTCTGGCTCAGGGAAGAGAAAGTCCGAGAACCCGGCTAAGCTTCTGGAGAGGCCCCAGTCGATCTCGAAGGAACCAGCCGAGGGGGAACGAGGTGAAGGTGGTGAAGGCCTTGATTCACCCGACTAAGGCCTCTACCGAAGTAGTCGCGACGGCCCTGGCGAAGCCTATGGAGGCTACCCCAGTGGAGGCGACCTTGGCGCCCAGAGTTTCCCTGCCACCGCGGAGGGAATCTTCTTTTCAGCCCATCGAGAAGACCCCTGTGAAGACCCTGGTGGAAAAAGAGGGGGCGGGCCGGTGGCCGTTACAGACATGGACACAGCCTCCGAGGAGGAGTTGGTGGAAGTCGTGGAGGGCCTCAAGAGGAAGTTTGGGGAGGCCCCGTCCCACGGGAGGAATCCCCACGAGGGGGACGAAGAAAGTGACGGTGGCGCCAACGAGGCTCCCGTGGAAGAGGAGCAACCATCGTGCCCGTCGCAACCCGAGCCAGAGGATAACTCGGTGACCATTTTGATGGCAATCCAAACCTTATGCACAGAGATAAGGACGAGATTGCCCCTACCCCCAATGGATGACCCAGCGGAACCGGGCCCATCGGGAAGCCCTGCAAACAAGAGGAGAAGTCATCCACCCCCGCGCTTCCAGCCCTCACGGCCTTCTCAGCCTTTGTCTCCTTCCCCTATCCCTGGGGATGACACGGGAACAGATATGGCCACGACGGGGACGGATGACGACGACGACGACGGTGGTGACGACGGGACGTACCTCCCATCACCACCTCCTCGGGCCTTCCCGCCCAACGAAATTGGCTCCTTCCACTCCATGATTGCCAGGGCATCCGAGCTTTTCCAGCTCTGCCCCGAAGAACAAAAGAAGGAATGATTCCTCTACCAACGGCGCAAGGCCAAAAGAAAGACCGTTTTCGCAGTGCCGTTGCTGGATGACATCTGGGACAAGGGACTTGTTCATCTGAAGAACCCGTCCACGACACCTGCCAAGAGGGACCGGTACGAGAAGTACCGGGTCCCCGAGGCCGCCCCTTTGTGCCTTAGAGCACAACCAACCCCGGATTCGGTCGTCTCGGCGGCAGCCAAGAAGAAAGCGGCGGGGGCATCGGCCTCAACTTCGACTTCCCCACTGGACAGCGAGGGAAAGAAACTGGATGCCATGGGACGAGTCATCTCGTCGGCGGCGACGACGATTAAGGTGGCCATCGTCCTAGCTATTGTGGCCCGCTACGACAGGGAGTTGTGGTACAAGATCGCCCCCCTGTTGGACTTCCTACCGGACGACAAGAGGGCAGACACCCTGGTGATCCTACAGGAAGGTGAGGTGGCGTCGGACCACGCCATAACGGTGGCCACGGACATTGCCGACACCGGTTTCCGCCAGTTGGTCAACAGCGTTTGCCTTCGACGGCAGGGGTTGCTCAAGGCGACGGATTTCCGCCAAGACGTGCAAGCCAAGGATTTGGACATGCCCTTCGACGGGAACAATCTGTTTGGGAAGACAGTGGATGAGTCACTGCAGCTCATCAAGACCGACACAGAGACGGCTCGGGCCTTGGGAGTTCTACAGCAACGATGGCCGCCCTTTCGGAACTCCGGAGGCAAGCAAGGTGCCTCCAAAGGATTCGGCGGCGGCTCCTCGACATAGCGTCAGGCGGCCCGCTCCTCATCGCAGGAAGCCTACAGGGGACGAGGCAAGTCAGTTGGATCTCGCCGTCGTCGCCAAAGAGGCCAAGGCGGCAAGGCTGCTGCCGAGCAAGACTGAACCGGCCGTTACGTCGCGCCCCCATTGGAGCACCCTGCTGGGAGGCCGGCTGACAAAGTTCGTCAGCAGGTGGGAGTCCATCTCCACTGACCGTTTGGTGCTGGATGCCCGGACCCACGGGCACACTCTCGAATTTCTAAAGAAGTGCCCCCGCATTCCTCCCGTGGCCAGGAAGGAAAGCCACATCCCTCAACTGCTGTTAGAGGTAAGGGCGATGCTCAAGAAAGGAGCCATTGAGCTCGTCCCAAAGATGCTCTGGGGCTCCTGAGTATACTCAAGATACTTCCGCGTCAGAAAGAAGACAGGAGGATGGCGTCCCATCCTGGACCTGCGTCGACTAAACAAATACATCGAGGCACAAGTTCCGGATGGTCGCCCTCCGGCGCGTACTGGGCCAGCTGGAGGAAGACTACTTCCTATCGTCGTTGGATTTGGAGGATGCGTACTTCCACATCCCCATTCTAAAAGGACACCAAAAGTTTCTCAGGTTCGTAGTCCAAGGTCGGCACTACCAGTTCAAGGCCCTCCCATTCGGATTGAAGTCGGTGCCCAGGGTATTGACCAAGTGTCTAGCACCAGTGGCGGCGCGGCTGCGCCTGCGCCTGCAGGGGATCCAAGTCTACCCCTACCTGGACGATTGGCTCATCAGCATCAGCAGGGACAAGGGAACTCACCGTCGAGAACACAGCGAAGACCGTCCGGCTGCTCACGGACCTGGGATTCTCCATCAACTTCCCCAAATCCCACCTGGTCCCCGTCGCTGGTCGCACTGTTTCTGGGAGCCAAGCTCGACACAGTAGCGCGATTGGCCTCGCCGTTGGAGGAATGGACGAAGGCCATCCTGGGCAAGGTGCAGCGTCTGCTGGCCACGGATGTGGCTAGGGTGCGGTCCATCAAGTCCCTTCTCTGGATGATGTCCTCGTGCATCTATCTGGTGCACCTGTGCAGGCTTCGGATGCGTCCCTTACAGGAGTTCCTCGACGCCCGTTGGATGCAAGCGGCGGGCAGCTTCAAGGACAGGATCCCGCTCAACACGTTTTTCCGCCAAGCAATTCGGTGGTGGGGCACCCGCGCGCATCTCGCGGCGGGCATGGACTTTCAGACCCCAGCACACCAGGTGATGGTGAGGACGGATCCCTCCCTGGAGGGGTGGGGAGCGCACACCGGAGATCTTCACACGAGAGGCCTTTGGCTCCCGGAGGAGAGGCCGCTCCACATCAACATACTGGAGCTCCGAGCTGTGTTCTGGGACCTCAGGTCGTTCCTCCCATCCCTCAAGGGCAAGGTGGTGAGGATCTTCACTGACAACACCACCACGATGTTCTACATCCGGAAGAAGGGAGGAACCAGATCCCCAGCCCTATCCAAGGAAGCCCAGGATCTGTGGCATTGGGCCGTTGCCCAGGGGATGTTTCTGGTGCCCTTTCATCTAGAAGGGATAAAAAACACCATCGCCGACTCACTCAGCAGGGAGCTGCACTCGTGCCACGAGTGGGAACTACGCCAGGACCACGTGGATTTACTCTTCCAGCTATGGGGCAAACCCCAGATCAACCTGTTCGCGACGGCGATGAACTCCAAGTGCCAGAGGTTCGCCAGCAGGTTTCCCCAGCCGAGGAGCATTGGCGATGCTTTCTCATTCCCCTGGGACGGCCTGTTCTTGTATGCGTTCCCTCCATTGCCGTTGCAGCTCCGACTCATCAACCAGCTCAAGAGGTCCCCGTGCAGGATGGTCCTTGTCGCACCGGCGTGGCCTAGACGGAGCTAGTTCCCGGACCTTCTGGACTTGTCAGCATCCCCACCAGTCAAACTGTCGACAGAAGCAGATCTTCTCTCCAGAGAGGGAGGTGCCATCCTTCATCACGACCCGGAGTCTCTGAACTTGCAGGCCTGGCTCCTGCAGCACTAGAGTTTGGAGGGTACGATATCCCGGCGGACTGCAAGGAGGTTCTTGCAAAGGCCAGGGCGTCCTCAACTCTCAAGTGCTACGGACACAAGTGGAAGAGGTTCTCTGTCTGGTGCCGTGCACAGAAGATTAACCCTGTACGGATTACGGCCCCTCAAGTGCTAACGTACCTACTGTCGCTGGCCAAGGTGGGACTAGCGCATGCTTCCATCAAGATACACCTGGCAGCGATTTCCCGATACACCAGAACTACAGGATGGCCATCCCTGTGGTCTCATCGCCTGGTGAAGGAATTCATGAAAGGACTGTTCCGATCGTTCCCGCCGGTGAAGGCTCCGGCCCCGGCGTGGGAGCTCAACGTGGTGCTGACCAGGATCATGGGGCTGCCATTCGAGCCTCTGCATTCGGCACCGTTGAAGTTCCTGTCGTGGAAGACAGCATTTCTTGTGGCCATCTCCTCCGCACGACGAGTGGAGAGATCCAGGCCCTATCCTGCAAGCCTCCATACTTGACTTTTCACGAGACGAGGGTGGTGCTGAGGACGCACCCCTCCTTTATGCCCAAGGTGCCGTCGGATATCCACATCAACGAGCCCTTGGTGTTACCAGTTTTCTTCCCGTCGCCTTCGTCGCCGGCCGAGAGGACTTTGCACTCGCTGGATGTAGCTAGAGCGCTGCAGTTCTACATGGACTGCATGAAGAGTTTTCGGAAGACGTCACGGCTGTTTGTGACCTTTGTACCTGTGAACCAAGGGAAGGCCCTCTTGAAGGCTTCCATTTCCAGATGGCTCTCCGGCTGCATCATGCACTGTCACCAGTTGGCAAACAGACCGTTGCCCGGCCGTCAGAGAGCCCATTCGACCAGAGCGATCGCTGCTACCACAGCGTTCTTGTCTGGTGTGCCCCTGCTGGATATCTGCAGGACTGCTACGTGGAGGTTGATGCACACCTTCACGAGATTCTACTGCGTCGACTGGGATTCCAGGGAGGAGTCCAGAGTTGGCCAAGCACTGCTGCGCAATTTGTTCGCCTGAAGGTGGGCCTGGTGAGGAGATAAGAGATGCTTAATGTTGAGTTTATTTAATGCTTGATATCGAACCTTTGCCACCTCCTGTGGTTGTGCATGTGTGTGTACTGCTATGTATTCTTATATTCATGAGCATGTGAGTCCATGCCAGACCCCATGCTGGAGAAGGAACAAGTTACTTACCTGTAACTGTTGTTCTCCATCATGGGTCTGGCATGGATTCACATGCGAACCCTCCCTCTTACCGCTCTGCGGCTCTTCACTTGGTCATACTTCCACTTTGTGTGCTACCAAATCTGAGGATGGCTGCCAGGGGCGGGGCTTAGGGAGAGGGCAGTCATTGGCTGGGGGCAGTATGACCCAGAGACCAGTGATTGGTTACTACTAAGAAAGACAGATCAGAAACAAAACTGATACTGATTTTTTCTATACCGAGGATTCCCAGCCTGACGACGGGGAATATTCATGAGCATGTGAATCCATGCCAGACCCATGCTGGGGAACAGTTACATGTAAGTAACTTGTTCCTTATTCATGTTTTGTGGAAGTTTAATAAATTATGGACTGTTTTCCCTTTTCTTAAACAAGTTACTTGACTAACTTCAGTGCATTTTGTTTAAACATATTGCTAAATTAACTTGATTATAAATATAATTTGCCTTTTTCTAGAGTTCTTTTTTCTGGGGTTTTTCATCACCTATCATTGCAGGTATTCAGGGTATCATGTATGAAGGCAAAGCATGGTCTACGTAGGAGAAGATGATCCTCTGCCTCTATGCATAATTCAGCAAACAAAATTCAGTACAGCGTGCCTTACGCATTTGGTGCTGAGAATGCTGATGGTACTTATGCATGAACTTTGTGCACTGTTCGTCCTTGTGTTCTCAGCAATGAGTATCATATGTATTCCTTTTACAGAATAACCTACTTTAAATTGCTTTGAAATTGCCATACAATGCAGATGGCCATCAATCTGCAGTGTTTTATACATTTGATATGTAATATTTATCATTTTTGTTCGTTATCGTCAACTAATTATTGATCAGTTTTACCTTTTTTGTTTTTTTACAAATAAGTGTTTTTTTCCCCAATCTAGTCTAAAAAAGGAATTCATGTCTGTTTAATGCATTCCTTTTTACACTGTACAGCAAATATGTAAATGTGCTCTGATTAGAATTGCATAATCTTCTTTTTAAAATATTTGTGTTGATCAGTGCTTTTATTATTGCTCGGATCTAACGGAGTATACTTTTTCAAAAGATAAGCACACATTGAAAACAAATTATATTTCCCTTACTTGGACTCAACAATTTCTCTCATTTCAACAGTTGGTACATGTTCATGGCCTACAGAGCCTGCACGTGGTAGGTTCACTAAAGATTGGAGTTCATAGTGATACCTGCATTTGTTGTAGGATCGATAAAGGAGTTTCCCAGTGATTCCAGTGTATACACTGGATTTGTCCAGTGACAGTCAAATCAAAATCAATAAAGCATATAGTTTTAATTATATTTTTAAAGTAATCATTTTGCCAAAATATTCAATGCATCTGGTCTAAAAATACTTCAGTTAAGATTTTTATTTTCAATGTGTTGGTATTGGTGTTAGTCTTTCAAATTGTTACTAGCAACACATAAACACCATCATGTTGCTTGTTACTGTTATAAGAACATTACATGTTCTATCACACACCAATGTATAAATGGACATGTGACATGACAAAGAATAATTGCATGGGTATTAGTGAACCTATTGCTTTTGACACTCTTTTAAAAAAAAAAATATTTACAATGTCTAATTACCGCTCTGAGTACGCTGCAAGGGGTCACATTTCTGAATGACTTGTATGTGAGTAAAAGAGAACACCGTAGACATGTCTCGCGCTATGAAACCAATTAATTTTGAAATTGAAGGATCCATAAGTGATCGCAATCATAAATGTCTAGCTCAAGTAACCCTAATCATACCACATATAAGGTAATAAGGAGATAGTCATGTTAATAGGTATATTATTGCTCTATTTTGTTTTTTGTGCTTCATGTACACAAATGCCATTATATGACCTCTCCTCTGTTTTAATTTGTCATATGTATATTTCCTTTTTAAACTAAATGTTGTTGCTCAACATGGGTTTTTAAAGATATAAATGAAAGGATGTGTACTTTAGTATGACTATTAGAGATAATTATGCAAAAGATGTCTTATGGATGAATGCAGGTACTCTGTATTGATTCTTTCTTAGTTATACATATACAATTGTCTAAAAAGTGACAGGCTTTGAAATTCTGACATCAGGTAAGTCCAACACTGGCATGTGCTCTTCTTTCAATTTGAGACCACCTAATCCATTGTACTATATGCAGTCAGGGTGCACCAGTGGTCCTGTAAGAACCTATGAAGGCACTCATTTAAAAATCCACTCACTGCATAAATCAACCAGACGTGATGTCTAAAGCTTTAACTTTGAATGTTAGCATGTCTCCTGGCTGTTCCGTACACCATGCTCTGCATGAGGAGGCTCCACTTGCATTTTGCAAATTCTTGGGATCAGAATCGGACCATCAGGTGGCCCGGTCTCCATCCCACAACATCTGGACCACAACCTCAGTTGGTGGCAAAAGGAGAACATTCTGGTGGGCAGACCGTTCCATCCACTCTCCTCCCCCCCCCCCCCCCCCCCCGAGTACACCATTACCACAGATTCCTCACTCCATGGGTGGGGAGCCATCCTGGGAATGCACTTGGCGCATGGCCTCTGGACCCCGACCGACCAAAAGAATCACATCAACTGTCTGGAACTTATGGCTATAGACTTGACCCTCAGGTCCTTCCTACCGACCATCAAGGGCTGGTCGGTGTGCATCCAGACAGACAACACGACCTGCATGTTCTATATCAACAAACAGGGGGGCACCAGATCACGCAACTCTGCGTGTTGACCCTGGAGATCTGGGAATGGGCTATCAACCAGTAAGTGTGGCTCTCAGCAGTCCACCTTCGGGAGGGTCAAACTTGGAAGCAGACCGGCTCAGTCGCCTGGCCTCCAACAATTACGAGTGGCAGCTGAATGGGAGAGTACTCCAGGAAATGTACAGCAGATGGGGCAACCCAACAACAGACTTGTTTGCGACAGTACACAATCCGACGTGTCAGCAATTCACGTCCTGGGGAGCAAGGGGATGCAACTCTCTAGGGGACGTACTCCAGATACCCTGGGACGGGATGTGGGCATATGCATTTCCACCAACACAGCTTGTGCACAAGGTGGTTATCAAGATCAGGAACTCCAGGAACCTCAGGTTAATCTGTGTGGTGCCTCGCTGGCCACAGCAGCCCTGGTTCTCAGCCCTACGACCGATGTCAATTCAGCCGGAGATGATACTCCCCCTTGGGAAGGACCCTCTACTAGCACAGCAGGGAGGCACAGTGCTACACCCCTTTCCGGAGAGGCTAGCCCTAGCGGCTTGGTTCCTGAGCAGCCAATGCACCTGCACTTTCAGTTGTCCAGCGACAATCTGGCGATCATTCAAAGTGCCAGGAGTCCGGCTAGGCACAAGAAGTACAAAAGTAAATGGACGAGATACTGCTTTTGGGCTAAGGAAAATGGGGTGAACCCACTGACATGCACCCTCGACCAAGTCTTGTCATTTTCGGCCTATCTAGCCAGGTCGATACCTGCAGAACATACCTGGCCGCTATCGGTGCGTACAGGAACTCTGACTCACTTATCCTGTCTTCAGCCAATCCCATAGTAAAACACTGGACGGGGTTGACTTGGTTTTACCCTCCGGTCAAACGCCTGCATCCCGTTTGGGACCTTAACGTGGTGTTAAGTGCTATAGCCCACAAACCATTTGAACCCGTGGCCACAGCAGACATCAAGTTGGTTACCCTGAAGACATCCCTTCTGGTTGGTCTTGGGTCAGCTTGCAGAGTGAGCGAGATCCAGGCGTTAGTCGCCTCAGAGTCATACACTAGATTTCACAAAGACAAGGTCGTGCTACGCACGCACCCCAAGTTTCTTCCGAAGGTGGAATCATTCTACCCTATCAACGAGGAGATTTTGCTCCCCACATTCTTTCCGGACCCCAAAGAAGGTGTAGAGCAAACGCTCCACTGCCTCGATGTCAGGAGAGCTTTGAAATTGTATCTGGACAGAACAAAGGGCACCCGTAAGAGGGACGCGCTGTAACATTTGGAGGCTACAGGCCTGGGCAGCAATCCATCAAGGCATCCATAGCTCGATGGATGACGGCGGCGATCCAGCAGGCATACAAGGTGCAACGCAAGGCATGCATTTGCATGCATTAAAAGCCAAGGCGCCCACTGTCGCATTCCAGCGTCATGTTCCCTGGCAGGTGCTCAGCAGGGCAGCAACATGGGCCACCCCTTCGGCCTTTTGCAAACACTACTGTTTGGATACCAGTACCAAGGCTAATGCGGCATTCGGCCAAGCGATCCTGTGTAATCTATTTGCCTAGAGGGGTCAGGCTCTCCTCCCCAGGGCATTTTCATTAAGTGCTTCTCACCAGGGTGATTAATGTACTCCTAGTCCATAGACCCCTTTCCTCCATACGTCCCACCATCCATCCCCCTATAATACAAATAGTTAGGTTGCTAGAGTATAATACAGCCCATGCATCAAAAGGGGACTGAGGTGTGGTGGTGGGGTTAAGGGAGCCCACATCCCCACTTGCGGGTAAATTTAAAGGGGAAATATCTTTTTCTGGTGGAAAAGAGGTTCAGTTCTTGTCCCTCGCGAGGGACGCCCATACAGGATGGAGGAAAGGGGACTATGGACTAAGAGTACATATGTCACTCCGGTGACTAACACTTAATTACTTTCTGGCAGAGAGACTTAGTCTAACCAGAGTCAAAAGCTATTTTGGTATAGTATTATGTGACCATTGAATAGATTGTAACTTGCTCCATAAATCAGATCGGTTAATATCCCCCAATCCACCATCTTATGTTAAAAAATCTTTTAGAGTTTGCTTTTGATAATTTAGTGAGGACCCCTAAACATTCTGCTGGCTTCGACTTTTTTTTCTATTAGTAGAGGGGCTCTTATCGAGGTCCACCTGCAGCTGTAACTCCTTTTTATTGTGCTGCATGGAAAGAGGTGCTTCCAGAGCACCACATTTTGTCCACGGGACAGTTTTCTCATCCAGAAAGTGTATTGGAGAGTAGACTTGTGGCTTGTGTACATTTTGGTTTTTAGCTAGTTGGTGGCATTTGCCCCTGTATGTTATGTTACTAAATATTTGTATTGTGCTTACTGCCATTTTTATGGCCTCAAAGTGATGTGGGGTGAATGGCCTTTCAGCAGACAGTTGAAAATAGAAAATCATGAAATTGCATGCAAATTGTAATGATAATTTAGGTGACGGTTTAATTCGCAGCAGAAATTACTAGTTTAAAGAAATTATTCTTGCAATGCAGTACGGAGTATTTAGGCTCTGAGAAGATTGCCATGTCAGTGACTATGTGATAGCTGGGTCGAATGTTTCATGGGGCTTGGCTGTATTCTATTGTTCACAGCTGTAATGGGGGACCAGGCCTACTATAAATTGGTTAGTAAACCCCAAGGGCAATTCTCTACATTTCAGGGCTCTACTATACTTTACTTGCAGAACACATGCACACTGCATAACGTGCTGCAGTCACATGCAAATGACATGCACATTTGTCAGATACATTCAGAACATGTCCACTTGCCTGTTACATCGAGTTAACACAGTATTAATGTTTTTACATTAATGTTTTTACATGGTACCTTTCTATTGTGTTGTGTTACTGTGATTTGCCTCTCGTCTTAAGACTGACATGCATTGTTGCTCGTGTACAGCGCTTTATGCCGCAATAAGGCCACCTCACATGTTTGAAGGGAAGGACCATGAGGGACTCTTTCAGGTGGCAGGACAACAACTTGAACAGCAGTGCGCTTAGAGATCAGCACTGTGGGGGCTCCCCAGCCAGCAAAACGAGCCAAAGTGAAGAGATTGGGCATGCAACAGAAGTGATGTAGAGATATTTCTTGACTGGTTGCACTTTTCGATAAGTGGCAACCACTAATCTTACATTCCCTGGTATACACCCCCTCTCCCCAATTCTGGGACCAAAGACAAGCTGTATCTATCATTGAAAAATGTTTTAAAACCAAAGGTGATCCTAAGATTATGCAGGGGAACTCGCCACAAAGCGATATATATGTTGAGAACTTTTATACACATTTAGCGGTGGCCCGTGTGTGACAATCGCGCTGTGACATGGCACACATAAAGAATTGCACCAAATCAATTATTTTTTCTTAATACCCATCTTCAATATTACATGATGGGATCTGCAGGATACCAAATACTTTGATGGCATTGATGCTTAACGGCCCGTGTATTCAAATACTCGTATGTTGCATGATCATTCAGCAAGTTTAAAACATTTTATGTTGTCCATTATCAAAAAAGTATCAGTACCATAAAAGGGTAGCATAGAAATTTGTTTCATCGGTACACTATAGGAAAAATGGTTTTATGATTTCCTAATATCAGGATGAGTACCCCATTCACTTCACTTTGCAGTTTTGAGACCACTGGGGAAAGTCCCGCTGACCCCCTCAACTGCTGTGCACTGTAAAGAGGGCCACTGGTCACACCATTTTGTTCCTTTTTAAATGCAATTCCCCTCAGCTTCAGTACAATTTAAGTAGGATATAACTCGCACCAACAAACTACAGTACCCTATTTGCATTCTGTTGATTATCAGCCCCGGCTCTTGTACATAGAAAAAGTGTATGTTTTCTACAATAAACTAAATATCACTTGCTTTTAAATACAGCGAGAGAGCATTGTTGCATTTCACACAAAAATATTAAAAAATTGGAATGAGAGCTGCTTATAAGAACTTATCTCCCCAATACCCCCATTGCAGGGCAATTATTCTAGGGGACTTATCGAATTAAATGTGCGTTGAAAGGCACCTTCTTCAGACTTCTTTAGCTTCATAAATGTACTTTATTGCTTAGTTACATGAAGCTACATGAAAGGCAACCACTGGGTCCCATCACCCAGGCTTCTGACCTCAGGTAGAACACACATACAGCATTCACACATCAACATTCCAAAATGACATCACAGGGTCTCACATTCACAAGCAAGTACTTGACAACACATCTCCTTCCTTTCCAATGATGCACATCCACTTGACATTCACCAACAAGCACTTTGCAATACATCTCCTTCCTTTCCCACACACACACACCGACAATCACATCACATCACAACACAACACACCATCCCACTCCTTTCCACAACCATCACTGATATGGGGAACACAACACAAGGCATTCACACAAGACATCCACACCGTGCATCCTTTTATCGAGAGATGCAACTCAATAACAAAACTTCAGGGACGTTCTCCCAACCTAACTGGGACGCTATCCCTACATTCATGTTGAGAGACACTGCCCCTAATCTGGGGCGTCCTTAAACCTTGTGCTCACGGACGCTATGCCTTCTTAACAGGGACGCTATCCCTAAACTCCTTTTCTTAGGGACGTTATCCCTACTACTTACTTGGGACACTATCCCTCTACTAATGCGGGACGCTATCCCTACTCCACTCAGGGACGCTATCCCTATACAGATGAGGGACGCTATCCCTACGCTGGTACCGGCGCTGCCCTACACTACTCAGACGCTATCCCTATACAAAATGGGGGACGCTATCCCTATACTGGTGCGGGACGCTATCCCTACTCCACTTAGGGACGCTATATCCGTATAAATATGAGGGACGCTATCCCTACACTGGTACAAGGCGCTATCCCTACACTACTCAGGGATGCTATCCCTATATAAATGAGGAACACTATCCCTAAACTGGCGCAAGGCTACCCCTACTCTGATGAGGGACACTATCCACTAACAGGGCCGCTATCCCTACTCACTTAACTTGGACGCTATCCCTATACGTCAAATGGGACGCTATTGCAACACCTTAACTTCACTTTATGTGGGACACTATCCCCAGTGTTAGGGAGAATTCTCTGTTTAGGCTGAATTTCCCTACCTAGTGAGTCCCCCAGCAGCTTTGCTGGATTTCGGGGGTTTCTTTTTTTCTCCTGCCAAGAGTGAGACTCTTTTACCCTCACTCTTGGACATGTTGAAGTGTGTTTTCTTGGTTAAACCTTGTGTTGAATGGGCTATGGGGTCTTTTACTCCATAGGGCCTCATGTATTTTTGTGATGTGGGTTACACAGCACCCTCTGTGCCGTGACCCAGGGGTGTCCTAGGGACTCCCCAACATAGACTCCATACCCTGGGACTGACTACTGTCTCCCAGGGCATGTAAAGTCACCAAAGACTTTGCTAGTCTTGAATCCTGAACAGAACCAGTACAAACCATCATATTGTGGACGTACTGGCTGGGGCAATTCGATTGCCACAGGGTCTGTTAGTCGAGGGGGCACGTCTCCGTCCCCCCTGATCGAGTTTTGGCTGGTGGCAGTGGAAACTACTTTTTATATTCGACCGCGAATATTTCCCTATGGGATTTCCCATTGTTTTAGGCTAACACATTTAATTATTTATTTACGGTAGCCTTAAACATACCGCCGGTTTATATATTTATTATTATAACTCCGGTTGGGACTTTTTGCCAAAACTTGATTCTAAAATGGCGTTGGCGTTCGCCTCTGTAACTCTGACCCAAAGTGGAGCCCTTTGTTCCACTTTTGGCGGGCTTCTCCACAGAAGCCCTCCAAAGTGGTGCCACTCTGTCTGGGGTACTTAGGAGGGGTGGAGGGGGATTTAGGCACCCTGGACTGAGTTACCTTGGTAACTCAAGTCGCACTCCGTCCTGATTGGCCCAAGTGGTGAGCCGGCAGGCTCACCACTTAGCATGTTTGAGTGACAGCTAGGCTGGGTGAATGGGGGTTTGCTGCATAAAAGCAGGGCTTTGGGGACTGGAACTTTAGAAGTCGCCACAGGACCAAGAATCCGACGAGGGAAGAGCTGAGCCGACCTGCTTCGACGACACCACCCGGTGGAGCCCTGCTGAACCGTCTCACCACTTTTCCCGACGGCCGAGGAGAACTCTTAACGGAGTGGCTCCTTCCCTTGACTGGTGGGGACAACCGGTTTTTCACCTTCTTTCCGCTTCTCGAGGTATCTCGTGGCCGCCTTGCCAGTGCCAAGCACCCCGGCAACCGGAACCCCACCACTTTTACCCCAACCACGTAAGTCGGTACCACCCTTTAACTGGAGGACTCCGCGGCTGGTTTCTTCCCGGGCAGTGCAACGACCCTCTTCTTCTGCTCTTCAGCGAGAACTTCTTCTCCCCTGACCGACGTCGAGCCTTGCTACCACTGCCTGGAACAACTGCCACCGCTGGAGGATCCTTTCCGCTTAAGGTACCGTGTTCCGCCTGGCTTCCCTTGCCACCGACTGTACGGGGTAGATTTAGCCCCCGGCTTTCGAACCTGGGAGTGCCTGGAACACCCTGGCTAAACTTTCTAAGCCACTCTAAACTCTTTCTAACTCTTTGCAAGACTTTGAATCCCTAATAACAGTGTGATCTTAGGCACATTTTCGCTCCGGCTACTCTAAGAGTGGGCCCTGCCTAGTGACTTTTGCTCACCTGTGACTTTGTGCTTCTTTGAGCCTATTGCAAGTGTTCTGGACCTTAGAGTGGTGTGTTTAACCCATTTCTGTTTCTTTTTACCCCTTTCTTGAACCTACTAGAGTGTCATCTAACGTTAAGCGCTCACCTCTGTTTTAATTATGTGGTGTTAACCTAGAGTTGTCTAGATAGGAGTAAGGGTTGAAACTGCTTTCATTATAACTGTGTTTGAAGTGTTTTTACTATATTTTGCTAGAGTGATTTCAACTTATGTGTGTTTAATAAATAAATAACTATATACTTTTGAAACCAAGCTCTGGTCAGTGTTTGCTTGTGCTATTGTATTTAAGTACCTATTGTGTATACTTCACATACTGCCTAACTCTTCTTGAGGGAAGTCTGACTGCTCAGCCACAGCTACCAGGTAAATCTGGGTGGTGCAGACTGCTACCAAGTGGGTTTACTGCTATACCTGTAGTCTTAAATCTTTTGCAGTGGTCCCCAAGGGAACTGCACAGGTTTCTGCCTAACACCCACCCTAACTTCAGACTCACATGTGACACTCGCCCACAAACACATGGAGCAAACACTTGAAGGCGCTACCTTCATCTATTTTGGGAGATGAATCCCCTACTTCTTGCACACTTCAACAATGGCGACTCTTCTGGTTCAAGCAATATGAATTGTGCACTTAAATAGTCACATTGCTGTACATCTGTCATCATATGAAGCCCTAAAAGTCCATGCTGCTTTATCGCAGCCTACCTTTAGTGTTTGCACATTTCTTCCATATACCTAATAGTCCTTGTTGCTCTGGGCAATGTAACCTGAAATGCCTCAAAAAGTAACTTCTAGCCCACTCAGGCTCTTTCTTGCAATTCCAGGCATGCACCTCCATCTTTCTCACTTAAGACAATAACTGTATTCTATAATGTACATAAGAGTCCATTTATAGCTGCAAACCCTCAAAAGGTTAGGCTTCAATCAGTAACTTTTAAACTTAAATACTTGTAGACCACGTATGCACATTCTCACTATCTACTCCTACGTCCCGTCCCCTTTCCTCCATACTTGTGGGAAATCTCTCCGTCCTGTGGTGTTAGGGAGAATTCTCTGTTGAGGCTAATTTCCCAAACCTAGTGAGTCCCCCAGCAACTTTGCTGGATTTTTGGGGTTTATTTTTTCTCTCCTGCTAAGAGTGAGACTCTTTTACTCCCACTCTTAGACATGATTTGAGGTGTTCCTTTGACTTTGAATGTGTTTTATGGGCTATGGGGTCCTTTACCCCATAGGGCTTCATGTGTTTTTGGTATGTGGGTTACACAGCACCATCAGTGCAGTAACCCAGGGGTGTCATAGTGACCCCCAAACATAGACTCCATACCCTGGGACTGACTACTCCCAGGGCATGTAAAGTCACCATTGGCTTTACTAGTCCCAAATTATGAACAGAAACCAGTACAAACCATCATATTGTGGACGTACTGCTCGGGGCAATTCGATTGCCCCGGAGTCTGTTGTTCGAGGGGGCACGTCTCCTTCCCCCCTGATCGAATTTTGGCTGGTGGCAGTGGATACTACTTTTTATATTCGGCCGCAAATATTTTCCTATGGGATTTTCCATTTGTTCGAGGCTTCCACTTTTTAATATTGCCTCGAACATACCGCCGGTTTATTAAATTAATATGGTATTTTTTGCCGAAACTTGGTTCCAAAATGGCGTTTGTGTTCACTTCTGTGACTCCAACCCAAGTCGGGCCCTTTGTTCCACTTTTTGGCAGGCTTCTCCACAGAAGCCTCCAAAAGTGGTGCCACTCTGTCTGGTTACCACAGGGGGTTTGGGAGGGGGTGTAGGCACCCTGGACTGAGTTGCCTTGGCAACTCAAGTCGCACTCTTGTGTGATTGGCCCAAGTGGTGAGCCACCCGGCTCACCACTTAGCATGTTTGATTGACAGCTAGGCTGAATGAATGGGGGTTTGCTGCATAAAAGCAGGGCTTTGGGGACTGCAACTTGAGAAGTCGCCACAGGACCTAAAGAATCCGAAGAGGGAGAAGCTGAGCCGACCTGCAACAACGACGCCACCGGTGGAGCCCTGCTGAACCGTCTCACCACTTTTCCCGACGACAGAGGAGATCTCCAGCCCGGAGAGTCTTCTTCCTTTGACTGGTGGGGATAACCAGTTTGCCCGTCTTTTCGCCTTCCCGGATCATCTTGTGACTGCCTTGCCTGTGCCAAGCACCCCGGCAACCGGGACACCACGGTTTTTCCACTACCGCAAATAAAAGGGTCATACCTTTTAACCGGAGAACTCCGCGGCTGGTTTCTTCCCTGGCAGGGCAACGACCTTCAGCTTTCCTCCATGTCGAGACCATCTCTTCCCCTGGACGACACCGTGACTTGCACCTGCTGCCACGAACAACTGCCCCCGCTGGAGGATCCTCTCCACTTTGAAGGTACTGTGTCCGCCTGGCCTCCCTCGCAACGGTCTGTGTGGGGTGACTCTTAAAGCCTCCACTTACCACTTGGGTTGGCCCTACGCTGGCTAACTGAACTTTTCTGAGCTAACTTAATTCTTTTCTGAACTCCCTGCAAGACCTTTCAAGACTTTTAAACTGTGTGGTCTTGGGCGCATTGGTGCTCTGTTCTCTCTAAGAGGGAGCCTGGCCTCTGAACTTTTTGCTCACAAGTAGACTTGACTTTCCTGCCTTGCTGGGTGCTTCTAAAGGATTGTGTTGTGTGCTTTTCCTAATTTCTGCCTTTTCCCTCCCTTTTTCTTAACTTATTGGAGTGCCATCTTTAGTTAAGCGCTCACCTCTGTCTGGAAATAAGTGGTGTTAACTAAGACTTGTCTAATAAGGAATAAGGGATGTACATCTAGTAATAGTGACTGTGTTGAATTTACTTACCTCTTTTTGTGCTAGTGTAATTTACAAGTGTGTCTTTAAATAAATAATTTTCTGATGTTTGTTAATCTGCTTAGAATCACATGCTGTGCATAGGTCTGACATCCAGTGGTCACTGCGGAGTATTGCATTTTGTTTTTCGTAGTCGAAAAGGGACGTCGACAAGGCGTGTCTGAAATACTATCCCTATAGTGACGTGCGTTGTACCCACAATCCCTCACGCGTCGAGGTCCCTCAGATTGTTTTTTTCTGCCCAGCTACTGGTCGCCTTTACGCGGAGCTCCTCGAGAGACATGGCAGATTTCATCTCCTCGACCTTTGGTCGTTTTCCTATTTAATATATAACACATCGATCCCTCCCTCGACGCAGTTGTGAAGCTGTCTCCGCCGAGCAAGATCTTCGACGGAGGGGACGAGCGGAGGAGATCCTTCGGCGTTGCCGAACACGTGGCCTGGCCTCGCAGGCCAAATACAGTAGGGAGAGTGGGGTCGTGGGACATCTCTGGTTCTTTTCTGAGAATGCCTTTCCTTTTCCCCTTCCTTTCCCTTGGGGTCGTTATCAAACCATGGAAAGGCTCCATCTCTGCATGGAGAGAATGGAGAGGTTTATGAAGACCCAGAACCCTCCTACTCCCAAGAGAACAAGAGAAGGGCCTCAGGAGGACCCCATGGCCAAATATCCGAGACTATTCAATCCCCAGCAGGACACAGCCTCAGATTTCCATAAGGTGTATGACCTCACTGGTGAGGAACAATACTTGGAGGAGGAGGATGAATTTGTGGACGATGAAGAGGGACAGAACCAGGAGGAAGGTCTGGAAGACAGCCCAGACATGGTAGGAGAAGGCTTCGGAGAAAATCCAGAAGAAGGACCTTCTCATCCCTGGCAATCCCCATCAGTATATTCGGACACTGATGTCCTGAACCTAAATCCTCCTGACAATTCACCTGTTAGAAACACGTCTCCCATTGACGATCAGCCCCCATTTAATGCCCTGTTGCGCAGAGCAGCAGCACGTTTCGAACTGGACACTGGGGAGATCTCTCCTGAAATAGACTTTGTGGAAAGAGTAATTAAGGAGAAACCCCCGGTCAGCCAGACCATTCCCCTCCTCGCTTCAGTGAAGAGAAGAATCATCCCTTCGCTATCCACACCCGCACTAATCACAGGAGTTAATCCAAGAATTGAAAAACTTTTCACTCGTTCACCCTCAGACCCGCTGTACATCAGGGGACATTCCATTCCGGATTCCCTTGTAGTAACTAATACAAGGAAGAGGGCAGGGGTGCCGCTGTCCACCAGCGAGGCACCACCGGACAAGGAGGGCAAGAGGTTATATGCCCTTGCAAAGAGAGTCACATCCTCGGCTGCCTTTTCGGCAAGAATTGCGAACAACAATTCTTTGCTAGCTAGCTACGCGGACGCGCAGTGGGCCAAACTGCGTAAAGACGCCGAAGAAGCGCCGGAACCACTACGTACACGCCTGCTATCAACTATTGGCGAAGGAACCCAGGTCAACCAGATTATTGTAAAGAACTCTCTGGATGCTGCAGAGACAGCGGGACGTTCCCTGGTTCAGGGAATACTCCTAAAACGCCATGTATGGCTGCGCAACTCATGGTTCAAACCGGAGACACAGGCGTCTTTAATAAATAAACCTGTTGAAGACTCAAACCTCTTTGGGAAAGCGGTGGATGAGGCTCTGGAGATGGCTAAAAAAGAGTTTGATACTATCAAAACTCTTGACCAGATCTCTAAGCCCACTACCAGACGCGGCTATGGCAACAAACGCTTTTTTCGTGGCCAACGCCAACAGCAGAATCAGCAGCAACAGTACCCTGCCACCAATTACCAGACCAATAGTGGGCAGTACAGCCAAAGAGGCCAGCGCCGGGGCAAAGGGAGGGGTCGGGGGTCCACCTCCAGAGGCTCCCAAGCCCCCAACAACACCAAGTGACGCAAAGATTTGCGTCCCCTCCCATGCAACACCGGTCGGGGGCCGGATAACATCCTTTCTTCCAGCATGGGAGGGAATAACGTCAGACCGCTGGGTACTTTCCACCGTAGCCCACGGATACTGCATCGAATTCAACAGTTCCCCAACATACAGACCCCCGAGGGGACGACGCATGACACCGGAACACCTTGCCATCCTTCTCCAAGAAGTACAACAACTGCTGGAAAAAGGAGCCATAGAGGTCGTGCCTCTATCTCAGGTAACGGAAGGTATTTATTCAGTGTACTTCCTTGTACCCAAAAAGGATCTAACCATGCGCCCTGTATTAGATCTGCGCCCAGCAAACAAGTTTATCAAACCCCAGAAGTTTCGTATGTTGACCTTACAGGAAGTGATCCCACTGCTATCACAGGGAGATTACATGACAACATTGGACATGAAAGATGCATACTTTCATATTTTAATGTTGCCAGCGCACAGAAGATACCTCAGGTTCATGATAGAGGGCAAACACTACCAGTTCAGAGTGCTACCCTTCGGCATAGCATCAGCACCAAGGGTATTCACGAAGGTACTGGCAGTGGCAGCGGCCCACCTGCGCAGGTTGTCCATCCCAGTTTACCCTTACCTCGACGACTGGCTCATAACAGGGGATTCTTACGAAACATGCTTCTCCAATACCCAAGAGACTGTAGAGCTTTTGTTCCAGTTGGGCTTCTCCATCAACAAAAAGAAGTCCAGCCTAGACCCCAGCCAAATCAAACAATTCCTAGGGGCTCTAATTCAAACAAAGGACGGCCTCGTCTTCCACTCCAACGAGAGGGTCCAAAACATGCTGTTTCAGATCCCTCAATATGTGACCAGTCGAGAGGTGACGGTACGCAAAGCAATGCGCTTGCTAGGCATGATGGCATTGTGTATTTATTTGGTACCTCACGCGCGCCTGCGCATGCCCCCTATGCAAGAGTGGCTCAACAGCCAGTGGTGTCAGGCCAGCGGACTATGGGACGATCTAGTGGTGGTCTCGCAGGCCTTGGTTCTCTCGCTACGGTGGTGGACAAAGGAAAACCTGGAAAGAGGGAAACCCTTTGCCACACCCGTGGCGGAAGCCACTCTGACCACAGACGCATCCCTCACAGGATGGGGGGCTCACCTATCCCATCAAGACTGCTCACGGAGTGTGGACTCCGAACGTAGCATCCAAACACATAAGTCTACTGGAGCTACTAGCTGTGTTCAAGGCGCTAAAAGCCTTCCAGGAACACCTACAAGGCAAGACTGTGTTGGTCCTTACAGATAGCACCACAGCCATGTACTACATCAACAAGCAGGGGGGCACCCACTCTCCAGGACTGTCCAAACTGGCCCAAAATATATGGAAGTGGGCTCTCAAACAAAACATGTTCCTACTGTCACAACATGTACCAGGGGAACTCGATCTGCTGGCAGACAAACTCAGCAGAGATTTCCCCCTGCCCGAAGAGTATGAATGGCGACTGCACGAAGACATCGTCCTCGATGTCTTCACACAATGGGGATTCCCAGAAATAGACCTATTCGCAACCCTGGAGAACTCACAATGCCTAAATTACGCCTCCAGGTACCCCCAGAACCAATCCAAGGGGAACGGTCTGTCGATGCAATGGTCAGGGAAATTTGTTTACGCTTTTCCCCCGACTCCCCTTCTCAACAAGGTGGTGCACAAGATGCACCAGGAACAAGTGACCATGATACTGGTGGCCCCAATGTGGGCCCGACAGCCATGGTTCGCTCACTTGATGGAGATGTCCCCATCTCCCCCAGTGAAACTCCTCTGCCCGTACAACATGCTGTCACAAGACAAGGGCAGGACTCTGCATCCATGCCCCCAGAACATGAACTTAGCAGCTTGGCTCCTGAGATCATAGAATTCGGACATCTACAGCTCCCGCAGAGATGCATGGACATCCTCAGGGAAGCCAGAAAACCTAACACTCGCCACTGCTATTCTAGCAAGTGGAAGAGATTTGTCATCTGGTGCAGAGGAAAAAGCATCAACCCGATTGACTGCTCTCCCACACATATTGTTCTATACCTGACCCACTTATTGGATTCAGGTCTAGTGTTCAATTCCATTAAAGTCCACCTAGCGGCACTTTCTGCATACACCACTTCCCAACTCAAGGTGTCGTGGTGGAAGATCCCTGTTATAAAGGCCTTCATGGAGGGAGTAAAGAGAATACACCCCCCGATAGCTGACCCAGCTCCCGGATGGGACCTTAACGTGGTACTTACCAGACTCATGGGCTCACCTTTCGAACCCATGCACAAAGCATCTCTTAAAGACCTCACTCTTAAGACTGCTTTTTTAATAGCTATCACCTCCATCAGGAGAGTAAGTGAACTACAGGCTCTTTCTGTTCTAGACCCCTTTGTTACAGTTCACAGAGATAAGGTGGTTCTACGCACGCACCCTAGGTTTGCTCCGAAATTCATCTCGAAATTCCACGTAAACCAGTCTATAGGACTGCCAACGTTCTTTCAAAATCCTTCCAACTTGGGAGAAAAGACTCTGCACACACTAGATGTGCGCAGAGGGGTCATGTTCTACATGGAAAGAACAAGACCACTGAGGAAGACTAATCAGTTCTTCGTCTCGGTGGCAGCAGGAAGAGAAGGGGATGCAGTTTCAAAGTCCACTGTTTCTAGATGGATTGTTGAATGCATCACTCTCTGCTATACTCTTGCTAAGAGAGAACTGCCCTTTAAGCCAAGAGCACACTCTACTCGAGGCACGGGGGCGTCCATAGCATTCATTGCAAATGTTCCCCTTGAGTCCATCTGCAAAGCGGCTACCTGGGGTTCGGTGCACACCTTTACAAAACACTACTGTCTAGATGCACACTCGAGACCTGACTCCCAGGTGGGACAGGCAGTATTAAGACATCTTTTCTCTACTGTTCCTTCTCATAACCCACCGCCAACTCAGGGTACTGCTCGCTAGTCTATGCACAGCATGTGATTCTAAGCAGATTAACAAACATCAGAAGACAATGCATTACTTACCGTAAAAGCATTTCTGATGGTGGTATCTGCTTAGATTCACATACGCCCACCCTTCCTCCCCGCTCGGATGGAAGGAACATAGACTTCCTTTTATATCTCTTTTCTGTACTCCCTCACGTCTAGAAGGCTCCCTCAGGGCTGAAAAATACAAACAGAGGGACCTCGATGCGTGAGGGATTGTGGGTACAACGCACGTCACTATAGGGATAGTATTTCAGACACGCCTTGTCGACGTCCCTTTTCGACTACGAAAAACAAAATGCAACACTCCGCAGTGACCACTGGATGTCGGACCTATGCACAGCATGTGAATCTAAGCAGATACAACCATCAGAAATGCTTTTACGGTAAGTAATGCATTGTCATATACTTTTACACCAAAGCTCTGGTCAGTGTTTGCTTGTACTACTGTGTCTCTGTACCTATTGTGTATACTCTGCATACTGCCTAACTCGTCTTGAGAGAAGTCTGACTGCTCAGCCACAGCTACCAGGTAAATCTGGGTGGTACGGACTGCTACCAATTGGGTTTACTGCCAACCACCTGTAGTCCTAAATCTTTTGCAGTGGTCCCTAAGGGAACTGCACAGGTTTCTGCCTAACATGTGGGACGGGACCGAAGCACTTTGTAAAAAGCATCCACATTTTTTTCAAAAATGTGTTCCTCCTCTTTCCTGCGCGGGGCCCGGCACGCGGCCGTAACCCCGCCCACCTTGGCTCCGCCCCGCTCATCGCCCATTGGTCCTTTTCTCCACACGATCGGGGCCGGACGCACTTGCATCCTCGTAAGATTTTCTTCCCTGTTTTCCTCTCTGGCTTTCGCTAGCGTTCGTTTACTAGTCTGTCTGTCTTTTAAACTAGATTTTCCAGACTGTTCATCGGGTCACCGTCCCTTCGCGAGGGTGGATCCGAGTGTTTGGGTCCGGAACACCGTTGGGACTCCTATTTTTACTGTGACTCCCTTTCGGTCCGGGCACTTCGTCATTTGGAGCGGTGGGAGGAGGTGTTCCGACGAACGCCTCCTTCTCATTTTCAGGCGTTCATCGACGAGAAGAAGAAACGCCCGGTAAGTTCTTTACTTTTCAGAGCACCCCGACCGGGGGATACCTTCCCAGGTTCCTCTCGGGCCGGGAGGGGCGTTGATCGCTCTGTTACCGGGGTTCGCCCTGAGGTGCCTGTCGGGCCTAATAATTCTACCGGAGTTTACTCCGAGGGTCTCTGTAAGAGGCCTGTGTACACCGGAGTATGCTCCGAGGCCTCTCCTGTGGGGGCTGTTTGTAGGCCCAGTTCTACTGAGTCGTGGGGTACCGGAGCTTGCTCTGAGTCCTCTCTTTCGGCTTCCCTCAAAAACAAAACCGGGATGCGCCCCGAGGCCTTGGCTGGGCTTGTGGTTACCGAACGGATGTTCGAGGCCCGTGCCGATAAGGCTTTTACCGGGCCTAGGTCCGCGGTCGGCCTGGTGGTACCGGAGCTTGCTCTGAGTCCTCTCTTTCGGCTTCCCTCAAAAACAAAACCGGGATGCGCCCCGAGGCCTTGGCTGGGCTTGTGGTTACCGAACGGATGTTCGAGGCCCGTGCCGATAAGGCTTTTACCGGGCCTAGGTCCGAGGTCCCTCGTACAGAGGCTAGGGCTACCAACCGTTCTGAGGGGCCGGGCAAGGCCCTGTCTGTGAAAGCGGTTGCTCACCGTTCCCGCTCTTGTGGTGACACCGGATCTGTTGAGGGGGCAAAGAAGAAAGGTTCTTCTTTTACCGGCAGTGCCGAGGCCCTTCCTTCGAAGGCTCAGTTGGCGGTTGGTATGTCGCAGAAACATTCCAGGACTCATAGTACCGGCTCTGCTGAGGTTCCTTACGTTAAGGCTAAAATTTAGACCCCTGACCCATCGACGGGGACCCCTCCCTCACGTGCCGCAGTTCCCCTCAGATGAGGACAAAATGGTGGCCGTTCCCGCCACGACCACGGTGGCCATTTTAGGTACTAGCCCTACAACTATGCCATCGGCCCCTGGTGTAGGGTTCGGTCCTTTGGGTGAACCTAAGGTCCCTTGTGCGTATCCTTACCGGCTGGTTTATGATTGGAACGCCCGGATGCCTCTTCCGCACAATGTTTCGTTGCCCGCAGGGGCGGCTTCCTTGATTTGTGTGGATATGTCGGGGGAGGGGCCGGTGTGGCACCCTTCTCTGTTACGTCCCTGGATTTGTCCACCTCATGAGAGGCCTCCTCAGGTTCCGAAACAATCTCCTGAGGCCTTTTTCAGTAAATTTCAAGCGCTTATGCGCACCGACCCCATGAGGGAATATTTCAAAGGGCTTTTCAAGGAGATATGTCCACCTGCGCCTCCGGCTCCACCTGTTCCTCCGGTGGTTCCGCCAGCGCCTCCCTTGCCCGTGGTGCCTCCCCCTGCCCTTCCGCCTTTGCCATCATTGTCCCCAGTGGACATCAGCAGGATCCTGACCTGTCAGATGACCCTTAAGGCGATCAGGACAACAAGGACCTTCCCCGCTCTATCAGAGCTTTCCATGACCGGGTGCTGGACATGATGAGTTTCTTAGATGTTCCGGTGTCTGAGGCACCTGCTCCGCAGGAGGGCATGCTTTCTGGGGCGTTCACCTTGTCTCCCTTGGAGCGTACCGGCCTGTTCCTGCAGAAGGACGTTCTGGCCGAGGTCCGAAGAGTTTGGGAAAAGCCACACTCGGGACTTTTTGGCAATAAAAAGATTGACACGAGGTACAGGCTGCATTCTTCGGAAGAAGTGGCCCTGTCGTCTTATCCGCCTCCCTCCTCCGCAGTGGTCGCTGCTGCTATGTTGCAATCCAGACCTGCAGCATCCTCTTCCGCGACGGCTACTCGGGTCTTGGGAAAGGAGGACAAGCTTCTGGACTCCCTAGGGAGGAAACTCTTTGCCAATTCGGCCTTGCAGCTCAAGCAGGCCAATGCAGAATTGATTTTGGCGGGAACTAACATGCGGATGTGAAAAGGTCTGTCGGAGTTTGAGGAGCACATTCCGGACGAGAAGTTGGAAGATTTCAGAGGTGGCCTTTCCGATGCCAGAGTCTTGGCCCAGGATCTCCTAGAGGCTGCAGCTCATCATGTAGACACCTCGGCTCGGGGCCTGATGCTTGGGGTTGATACCTCGTGGCAGACCATCAAAGAAGACAGATGGGTCTCGTCAGTCGCTCGAGCGGGCTTCCGCTTGCCTTTACCCACTACCCCACCCCTCAACCCTCATTTTCAGCTGTCGGGCTCACCCTCCCTCAAGGCCGAGGTTCAGAAACTTCTGCACCTCAGAGCTGTGGAACCCGTTCCCCTTGGGGAGGAAGGGGAGGGCTTTACTCCCGGCTGTTTACCGTGCCCAAACCCAACCAGGCTGGCCTACGCACCATCCTAGACCTTTCCCAGTTCAATCTTTTCCTACCCCAAGAGAAGTTCAAGATGATCACGCCCGGCCAGATTCGCTCCTCTTTGCAGATGGGCGATTGGCTCAGCGTGGTGGATCTTCAGGATGCGTACATGCATGTCCTGATATGGAATCCACACAGGAGATACCTCCGCTTCTCTTTGGGAGAGGAGCACTTCCGGTTGCTTCCTTTTGGCCTCAGCTCGTCGCCGCGTGTATTCACGAAGATGACATCGGTGATTGCGGCCTATCTTCGTCTCCAGGGTATCCATGTGTATCCCTATTTGGACGACTGGCTCTTAGGCAGCCCTTGTCCGTTGGCAGCAGCGGGCAACCTCCAGTCTCTCCTTCAGCTCCTGTTCCATCTTGGGCTGTCGGTGAACTGGCGGAAATCCTCCATGACGGTCTCACAGGACCTGACTTTCCTGGGTTTTCGTTGGAACACGATCGACTGCCGAGTGTATCTGACCGAGGACAGAATGGCGGATCTGTTGGCCACATGTCAGATGTTTGCGCAGTCAGAGAGCATGTCGGCCTGGTGCTTCCGGAGGCTTCTGGGCCTCATGGCCTCGTGTGTACTGGCTCTTCCTCATCTCAAAATGAGACGGACTAAGATGGCTCTTCGGAGTTCCTGGCGTCAGGCTGTGGACCCGGATTCCAAGCGGATAATGATTCCGATTCCATGAGAGTGGACCTGGACTGGTGGTCATCCCTCAGCAACTTGTCAGTGGGTGCTGGGTTTCAGGACCCAGCCCCCATGGTGACGATCACGACAGACTCCTCCCTTTTGGGGTGGGGTGCGATGTTAGATTTTCTTCAGGTCTCGGAGCTCTGGTCGCCTCAGGACAAGCTCCTGCACATAAATCATTTGGAGCGTCTGGCGATTTTTCTGGCGCTCAAGGCGTTCAGACTGCTCATTGTCAACAAGGTGGTCTGCATAAGAACGGACAATGTGATATCAATGTATTACATAAACAAGCAAGGGGGAACGAAGTCTCCTCCTCTCGTGGACCTGTCCATCCAGATTTGGGAGTGGGCCATGCTTCAAGGGGTCTGGCTGCTTGCAGTGCACATCCCGGGCCAGCTGAATGTCACAGCGGATGCCCTCAGCCGGCGTACAGTAGTCAGCTACGAGTGGGAGTTGAAGGAGGAGATCCCCTCATGGATTTTCTCGCGTTGGGGCACACCGGACGTGGACCTCTTTGCCACGCCAGTAAACAAGAAGCTTCGTCAGTACGCCTCCAGATGCGGGCTGGGAGCCTCCACTCTGACGGATGCTCTCGAGATTCCATGGCACAACATGAGAGCTCACGCCTTCCCGCCTCTGCCCCTAGTTCATCGAGCAATTTGGAAGTTGAACTCTGAACTGTTCTCTTCTACTGCCTCGTGGTGGCCAGCCAGGTTTTGGTTCTCAGAACTTCAACACCTGTCGGTGTGTCCGCCGATCAGGTTACCAGTAACTCCCGATCTTCTTCACCAAGGGGAACAACAGATGTGGCACCCCTCCCCACAACCGCTCAACTTGGCGGCATGGTGCCTGAGTTCAAGTCTTTAGAGCATTTGAGTTTGTCTGCGGATAACATGCGCATTATCCAGGCAGCCAGGAAACTCTAGACCAGATCTCAATACAAGAGTAAATGGCTCAGGTTCTGTCATTGGTGTTTGGAGAAAGAGTTGGATCCGAGGGTAGCACCGTGTCAATCGATGCCGTCCTTCGTATCCTCCCTAGCAGAGTCAGGGGTTCATGTTCCGTCTTGCAGGACTAATCTCTCAGCGGTTTCCGCTTACCTTACTACAGACCTGTGTTCTTATTCTCTAACTAACCCGGTGATGAAGAGACATGATGCTGGCTTGACACACCTCTACCCTCCGATTCGTAGTCCGCACCCGCCTTGGGACCTAAATGTAGTCCTGACGGCGCTGTGCCATAAACCCTTTGAGCCAATGGCTACAGTTGACCTCAAGTACGTGTCCTGGAAGGTGTCCTTTCTGGTCGCCGTTACGTCAGCGAGGAGAGTGAGTGGGCTCCAGGCATTGTCGGTGGAGCATCCTTTCTTGGTCTTTCACAAGGACAAGGTAGTCCTTCGGACAAACCCGGCTTTCCTACCGAAGGTAGTGACCGGATTCCATCTGAATCAATCACCCTTCCAGTCTTTTTTCCGAACCCTGCCTCGGAGGCTGAAAGGATTCTACACTGTCTGGACGTCCGAAGAGCTCTTAAATTCTACCTGGACAGGACTTCCGAGCTTTGGAGTTCTTCTCAACTTTTTGTGACCCTCGGTAACCCTCAGGGCAGGCTAGCGTCTAAGGCATCGATTTCCAGATGGATTGCCGCCTGTATCACAGAGTCTTTCACCGTCCAAAAGCTGAAACCTCCTAAAGGTATCCATGCACACCTGGTGCGGGGCAAGGCCGCCGTGGTTGCTTTTCAGAAATATGTTCCCTGGGAGTCCATCGCTAAAGCAGCTACTTGGGCCTCCACATCTGCTTTCTGTAAGCATTACTGCCTCGATATGAGCTCTAGAGCTGACGCTCAGTTTGGTCAGGCTGTGCTAAAGAACCTGTTTCAGTAAGGGGTATTTCCATCCACCCATAGTTCCTGTAAGGAGTGCTTGGGGAATCTCCCACAAGTATGGAGGAAAGGGGGATGTGATGTAGGAGAATTAC